>NC_058086.1:132376520-132693712 GCF_014858855.1 Bufo gargarizans
GTGCTACATGTCTTTGATAAAAAAAATCCAATAAGTGTATATTTACTGGTTTACGCAAAAGTTATAGCGTTTACAAACTATGGTACAAAAATGTGAATTTCCGCATTTTTAGGCAGCTCTGACTTTCTGAGCGCCTGTCATGTTTCTTGAGGTGCTAGAATGCCAGGATAGGATAAATACCCCCTAAATGACCCCATTTTAGAAAGAAGACACCCCAAAGTATTTGCGGAGGAGCATGGTGAGTTCAAGTAGGATTTTTTTTTTTTCACAAGTTAGCGGAAAATGACACTTTCTGAGGAAAAATAAAAATAAATAAAGTTTCCATTTCTGCTAACTTAAAGGTTTTTTCGGCCCCTTTACACACCTAGGCTGCAAAAAAGTGTCACACATGTGGTATCACCGTACTCAGGAGAAGTAGGGCAATGTGTTTTAGGGTGTATTTTTACATATACCTATGCTGGGTGAGAGAAATATCTCTGTAAATTGACAACTTTGTATAAAAAAAGTATGAAAAAACTATGAATTAACACATGTCGAATTATATACATAACTAAAAAGTGTGAAACAACTGAAAATATGTCATATTCTAGGTTCTTCAAAGTAGCCACCTTTTGCTTTGATTACTGCTTTGCACACTCTTGGCATTCTCTTGATGAGCTTCAAGAGGTAGTCACCTGAAATGGTTTTCACTTCACAGGTGCACCCTGTCAGGTTTAATAAGTGGGATTTCTTGCCTTATAAATGGGTTTGGGACCCTCAATTGCGTTGTGGAGAAGTCAGATGGATACAAAGCTGATAGTCCTACTGAATAGACTGTTAGAATTTGTATTATGGCAAGAAAAAAGCAGCTAAGTAAAGAAAAACTAGTGGCCATCATTACTTTAAGAAATGAAGGTCAGTCAGTCCGAAAAATTGGGAAAACTTTGAAAGTGTCCCCAAGTGCAGTCACAAAAACCATCAAGCGCTACAAAGAAACTGGCTCACATGCGGACCGCCCCAGGAAAGGAAGACCAAGAGTCACCTCTGCTGCGGAGGATAAGTTCATCCGAGTCACTCTAGAACAACTGTTAAGAGGAGACTGTGAATCAGGCCTTCATGGTAGAATATCTGCTAGGAAACCACTGCTAAGGACAGGCAACAAGCAGAAGAGACTTGTTTGGGCTAAAGAACACAAGGAATGGACATTAGACCAGTGGAAATCTGTGCTTTGGTCTGATGAGTCCAAATTTAAGATCTTTGGTTCCAACCACCGTGTCTTTGTGCGATGCAGAAAAGGTAAACGGGTGGACTCTACATGCCTGGTTCCCACCGTGAAGCATGGAGGAGGAGGTGTGATGGTGTGGGGGTGCTTTGCTGGTGACACTGTTGGGGATTTATTCAAAATTGAAGGCATACTGAACCAGCATGGCTACCACAGGATCTTGCAGCGGCATGCTATTCCATCCGGTTTGCGTTTAGTTGGACCATCATTTATTTTTCAACAGGACAATGACCCCAAACACACCTCCAGGCTGTGTAAGGACTATTTAACCATGAAGGAGAGTGATGGGGTGCTGCGCCAGATGACCTGGCCTCCACAGTCACCGGACCTGAACCCAATCGAGATGGTTTGGGGTGAGCTGGACCGCAGAGTGAATGCAAAAGGGCCAACAAGTGCTAAGCATCTCTGGGAACTCCTTCAAGACTGTTGGAAGACCATTTCAGGTGACTACATCGTGAAGCTCATCAAGAGAATGCCAAGAGTGTGCAAAGCAGTAATCAAAGCAAAAGGTGGCTACTTTGAAGAACCTAGAATATGACATATTTTCAGTTGTTTTACACTTTTTTGTTATGTATACAATTCCTCATGTGTTAATTCATAGTTTTGATGCCTTCAGTGTGAATCTACAATTTTTATAGTCATGAAAATAAAGAAAACTCTTTGAATGAGAAGGTGTGTCCAAACTTTTGGTCTGTAATGTATATGGATGAGTCCCAGTGGAAGATATCAGTGGAAAATATCAAAGCTATATCTTCAGTGCTTATATAAAGAGCACAGTTTCACCTTTTCAGGCCTGCATAGTTAGTCAATACAACCAGCTTTCATGAATAGATATACAGGTCCTTCTCAAAAAATTAGCATATTGTGATAAAGTTTATTATTTTCTGTAATGTACTGATAAACATGACTTTCATATATTTTAGATTCATTACACCCCAACTGAAGTAGTTCAAGCCTTTTATTGTTTTAATATTGATGATTTTGGCATACAGCTCATGAAAACCCAAATTTCCTATCTCAAAAAATTAGCATATTTCATCCGACCAATAAAAGAAAAGTGTTTTTAATACAAAAAAAGTCAACCTTCAAATAATTATGTTCAGTTATGCACTCAATCCTTGGTCGGGAATCCTTTTGCAGAAATTACTGCTTCAATGCGGCGTGGCATGGAGGCAATCAGCCTGTGGCACTGCTGAGGTGTTATGGAGGCCCAGGATGCTTCGATAGCGGCCTTAAGCTCATCCAGAGTGTTGGGTCTTGCGTCTCTCAACTTTCTCTTCCCAATATCCCACAGATTCTCTATGGGGTTCAGGTCAGGAGAGTTGGCAGGCCAATTGAGCACAGTAATACCATGGTCAGTAAACCATTTACCAGTGGTTTTGGCACTGTGAGCAGGTGCCAGGTCGTGCTGAAAAATGAAATCTTCATCTACATAAAGCTTTTCAGCAGATGGAAGCATGAAGTGCTCCAAAATCTCCTGATAGCTAGCTGCATTGACCCTGCCCTTGATAAAACACAGTGGACCAACACCAGCAGCTGACATGGCACCCCAGACCATCACTGACTGTGGGTACTTGACACTGGACTTCAGGCATTTTGGCATTTCCCTCTCCCCAGTCTTCCTCCAGACTCTGGCACCTTGATTTCCGAATGACATGCAACAGTCCAGTGCTGCTTCTCTGTAGCCCAGGTCAGGCGCTTCTGCCGCTGTTTCTGGTTCAAAAGTGGCTCTACCTGGGGAATGCCGCACCTGTAGCCCATTTCCTGCACACGCCTGTACACGGTGGCTCTGGATGTTTCTACTCCAGACTCAGTCCACTGCTTCAGCAGGTCCCCCAAGGTCTGGAATCGGTCCTTCTTCACAATCTTCCTCAGGGTCCGGTCACCTCTTCTCGTTGTGCAGTGTTTTCTGCCACACTTTTTCCTTCCCACAGACTTCCCACTGAGGTGCCTTGATACAGCACTCTGGGAACAGCCTATTCGTTCAGAAATCTCTTTCTGTGTCTTACCCTCTTGCTTGAGGGTGTCAATGATGGCCTTCTGGACAGCAGTCAGGTCGGCAGTCTTACCCATGATTGCGGTTTTGAGTAATGAACCAGGCTGGGAGTTTTTAAAAGCCTCAGGAATCTTTTGCAGGTGTTTAGAGTTAATTAGTTGATTCAGATGATTAGGTTAATAGCTCGTTTAGAGAACCTTTTCATGATATGCTAATTTTTTTAGATAGGAATTTGGGGTTTTCATGAGCTGTATGCCAAAATCATCAATATTAAAACAATAAAAGGCTTGAACTACTTCAGTTGGTGTGTAATGAAACTAAAATATATGAAAGTCTAATGTTTATCAGTACATTAGAGAAAATAATGAACTTTATCACAATATGCTAATTTTTTGAGAAGGACCTGTATATTTTTGATTACTCACAACTAGGGATGAGCGAACCCGAACTGTATAGTTCGGGTTCGTACCGAATTTTGGGGTGTCCGTGACACGGCCCTGAACCCGGACATTTTCGTAAAACTCCGGGTTCGGTGTTCGTCGCTTTCTTGGCGCTTTTTGAAAGGCTGTAAAGCAGCCAATCAACAAGCGTCATACTACTTGCCCCAAGAGGCCGTCACAGCCATGCCTACTATTGGCATGGCTGTGATTGGCCAGTGCAGCATGTGACCCAGCCTCTATTTAAGCTGGAGTCACGTAGCGCCGCCCGTCACTCTGCTCTGATCAGTATAGGGAGAGGTTGCAGCTGCGACATTAGGGCGAGATTAGGCAGTGATTAACTCCTCCAAAAGACTTCATTCGGAGATCGATCTGCAGCTGTGGATGATTGAACTGCTGCTATTGAATTGCTCACTGTTTTTAGGCTGCCCAGAGCGTTTTTCAGTCACTTTTTTCTGGGGTGATTGGCGGCCATTTTGTGTCTTGTGGTGCGCCAGCACAAGCTGCCACCAAGTGCATTTAACCCTCAATAGTGTTGTTGTTTTTTGGCCATATACTACATTAGGGGCAAGCTGTCACCAAGTGCATTTAACCCTCAATGATGTGGTTGTTTTTTGGCTAAATCCTACATCAGGGTCAAGCTGTCACACCAAGTGCATTTAACCATCAATAGTGTGGTTATTTTTTGGCCATATACTACATCAGGGGTAAGCTGTCACCAAGTGCATTTAACCCTCAATAGTGTGGTTGTTTTTTGGTTAAATCCTACATCAGGGTCAAGCTGTCACACAAAGTGCATTTAACCATTAAAAGTGTGGTTATTTTTTGGCCATATACTACATCAGGGGCAAGCTGTCACCAAGTGCATTTAACCCTCAATGGTGTGGTTGTTTTTTGGCTAAATCCTACATCAGGGTCAAGCTGTCACACCAAGTGGATTTAACCATCAATAGTGTGTTTATTTTTTGGCCATATATTACATCAGGGGCAAGCTGAGCCTGTCACCAAGTGCATTTAACCCTCAATGGTGTGGTTGGACAAGCTGTCACACCAAGTGCATTTAACCATCAATAGTGTGGTTATTTTTTGGCCATATACTACATCAGGGGCAAGCTGAGCCTATCACCAAGTGCATTTAACCCTCAATAGTGTGGTTGGTCAAGCTGTCACACCAAGTGCATTTAACCATCAATAGTGTGGTTATTTTTTGGCCATATCCCAGTCTAATTCTGTCTGTAAACATATACCTGTCACCCAGCGCCTAAATAATAGGCCTCAAATTTATAGTCATCTAAATCTGCAGTTATTGCTGTTGCTGGTCAAGTTATTTAGTGTCCGTCAAAGCACAGTTTTTGTTCCGGGTTGAAATACAATTCCCAATTTAGCAATTTCCTAATTTAGTGGTTTCTGCTGTATCAGAGCTACTTTAAATCTATCCCTAAAAGGGTATATAAGATTCAAGGTGCACATAGGGTCATTCTGAATAACTTCACACACACGCTACTGTGCATTTCCAAGTCTAATTCTGTCAGTAAACCTATACCTGTCACCCAGCGCCTAAATACTAGGCCTCAAATTTACATCCATCTAAATCTGCGGTTATTGCTGTGGCTGGTCAAGTTATTTAGTGTCCGTCAAAGCACAGTTTTTGTTCTGGGTTGAAATACAATTCCCAATTTAGCAATTTCCTAATTTAGTGGTTTCTGCTGTATCAGAGCTACTTTAAATCTATCCCTAAAAGGGTATATAAGATTCAAGGTGCACATAGGGTCATTCTGAATAACTTCACACACACGCTACTGTGCATTTCCAAGTCTAATTCTGTCAGTAAACCTATACCTGTCACCCAGCGCCTAAATACTAGGCCTCAAATTTACATCCATCTAAATCTGCGGTTATTGCTGTGGCTGGTCAAGTTATTTAGTGTCCGTCAAAGCACAGTTTTTGTTCTGGGTTGAAATACAATTCCCAATTTAGCAATTTCCTAATTTAGTGGTTTCTGCTGTATCAGAGCTACTTTAAATCTATCCCTAAAAGGGTATATAAGATTCAAGGTGCACATAGGGTCATTCTGAATAACTTCACACACACGCTACTGTGCATTTCCAAGTCTAATTCTGTCAGTAAACCTATACATGTCACCCAGCGCCTAAATACTAGGCCTCAAATTTATATTCAGCTAAATCTGTCGTTACTGCTGTGCCTGTATTAGTGTAATACGGTACCTAGATAGCCAGATAGTGTTAGGTGTCTGTAAAAAAGAGGCCTGAATTTGAATTCTATACATTGGGCCAAATAATATTTTTCTTATTGTGGTGAACGGTAACAATGAGGAAAACATTTAGTAAGGGACGCGGACATGGTCGTGGTGGTGTTAGTGGACCCTCTGGTGCTGGGAGAGGACGTGGCCGTTCTGCCACAGCCACACGTCCTAGTGTACCAACTACCTCAGGTCCCAGTAGCCGCCATAATTTAGAGCGATATTTGGTGGGGCCCGATGCCGTTCTAAGGATGGTAAGGCCTGAGCAGGTACAGGCATTAGTCAATTGGGTGGCCGACAGTTGATCCAGCACGTTCACATTATCTCCCACCCAGTCTTCTGCAGAAAGCGCACAGATGGCGCCTGAAAACCAAGCCCATCAGTCTGTCACATCACCCCCATGCATACCAGGGAAACTGTCTGAGCCTCAAGTTATGCAGCAGTCTCTTATGCTGTTTGAAGACTCCGCTGGCAGGGTTTCCCAAGGGCATCCACCCAGCCCTTCCCCAGCGGTGGAAGACATAGAATGCACTGACGCACAACCACTTATGTTTCCTGATGATGAGGACATGGGAATACCACCTCAGCACGTCTCTGATGATGACGAAACACAGGTGCCAACTGCTGCGTCTTTCTGCAGTGTGCAGACTGAACAGGAGGTCAGGGATCAAGACTGGGTGGAAGACGATGCAGGGGACGATGAGGTCCTAGTCCCCACATGGAATGAAGGTCGTGCCACTGACTTTCACAGTTCGGAGGAAGAGGCAGTGATGAGACCGAGCCAACAGCGTAGCAAAAGAGGGAGCGGTGGGCAAAAGCAGAACTCCCGCCGCCAAGAGACTCCGCCTGCTACTGACCGCCGCCATCTGGGACCGAGCACCCCAAAGGCAGCATCAAGGAGTTCCCTGGCATGGCACTTCTTCAAACAATGTGCTGACGACAAGACCCGAGTGGTTTGCACGCTGTGCCATCAGAGCCTGAAGCGAGGCATTAACGTTCTGAACCTTAGCACAACCTGCATGACCAGGCACCTGCATGCAAAGCATGAACTGCAGTGGAGTAAACACCTTAAAAACAAGGAATTCACTCAGGCTCCCCCTGCTACCTCTTCTGCTGCTGCCGCCTCGGCCTCTTCCTCCACCTCTGGAGGAACGTTGGCACCTGCCGCCCAGCAAACAGGGGATGTACCACCAACACCACCACCTCCGTCACCAAGCATCTCAACCATGTCACACGGCAGCGTTCAGCTCTCCATCTCACAAATATTTGAGAGAAAGCGTAAATTCCCACCTAGCCACCCTCGATCCCTGGCCCTGAATGCCAGCATTTCTAAACGACTGGCCTATGAAATGCTGTCATTTAGGCTGGTGGACACAGACAGCTTCAAACAGCTCATGTCGCTTGCTGTCCCACAGTATGTTGTTCCCAGCCGGCACTACTTCTCCAAGAGAGCCGTGCCTTCCCTGCACAACCAAGTATCCAATATTATCAAGTGTGCACTGCGCAACGGCATCTGTGGCAAGGTCCACCTAACCACAGATACGTGGACCAGTAAGCACGGCCAGGGACGCTATATCTCCCTAACTGCACACTGGGTAAATGTAGTGGCGGCTGGGCCCCAGGCGGAGAGCTGTTTGGCGCACGTCCTTCCGCCGCCAAGGATCGTAGGGCAACATTCTTTGCCTCCTGTTGCCACCTCCTCCTACTCAGCTTCCTCCTCCTCTTCTTCCACCTGCTCATCCAGTCAGCCACACACCTTCACCACCAACTTCAGCACAGCCCGGGGTAAACGTCAGCAGGCCATTCTGAAACTCATATGTTTGGGGGACAGGCCCCACACCGCACAGGAGTTGTGGCGGGGTATAGAACAACAGACCGACGAGTGGTTGCTGCCGGTGAGCCTCAAGCCCGGCCTGGTGGTGTGCGATAATGGGCGAAATCTCGTTGCAGCTCTGGGACTAGCCAGTTTGACGCACATCCCTTGCTTGGCGCATGTGCTGAATTTGGTGGTGCAGAAGTTCATTCACAACTACCCCGACATGTCAGAGCTGCTGAACAAAGTGCGGGCCGTCTGTTCGCGCTTCCGACGTTCACATCCTGCCGCTGCTCGCCTGTCTGCGCTACAGCGTAACTTCGGCCTTCCCGCTCACCGCCTCATATGCGATGTGCCCACCAGGTGGAACTCCACCTTGCACATGCTGGACAGACTGTGCGAGCAGCAGCAGGCCATAGTGGAGTTTCAGCTGCAGCACGCACGGGTCAGTCGCACTGCGGAACAGCACCACTTTACCACCAATGACTGGGCCTCCAAGCGAGACCTGTGTGCCCTGTTGCGCTGTTTCGAGTACTCCACCAACATGGCCAGTGGTGATGACGCCGTTATCAGCGTTACAATACTACTTCTATGTCTCCTTGAGAAAACACTTAGGGCGATGATGGAAGAGGAGGTGGCCCAGGAGGAGGAGGAAGAGGGGTCATTTTTAGCACTTTCAGGCCAGTCTTTTAGAAGTGACTCAGAGGGAGGTTTTTTGCAACAGCAGAGGCCAGGTACAAATGTGGCCAGCCAGGGCCCACTACTGGAAGACGAGGAGGACGAGGATGAGGAGGAGGTGGAGGAGGATGAGGATGAAGCATGGTCACAGCGGGGTGGCACCCAACGCAGCTCGGGCCCATCACTGGTGCGTGGCTGGGGGGAAACGCAGGACGATGACGATACGCCTCCCACAGAGGACAGCTTGTCCTTACCTCTGGGCAGCCTGGCACACATGAGCGACTACATGCTGCAGTGCCTGCTCAACGACAGCAGAGTTGCCCACATTTTAACATGTGCGGACTACTGGGTTGCCACCCTGCTGGATCCACGGTACAAAGACAATGTGCCCATCTTACTTCCTGCACTGGAGCGTGATAGGATAATGCACGAGTACAAGCGCACGTTGGTAGATGCGCTACTGAGAGCATTCCCAAATGTCACAGGGGAACAAGTGGAAGCCCAAGGCAGAGGAGGAGCAAGAGGTCGCCAAGGCAGCTGTGTCACGGCCAGCTCCTCTGAGGGCAGGGTTAGCATGGCAGAGATGTGGAAAACTTTTGTCAACACGCCACAGCTAACTGCACCACCACCTAATACGCAACGTGTTAGCAGGAGGCAACATTTCACTAACATGGTGGAACAGTACGTGTGCACACCCCTCCACGTACTGACTGATGGTTCGGCCCCATTCAACTTCTGGGTCTCTAAATTGTCCACGTGGCCAGAGCTAGCCTTTTATGCCTTGGAGGTGCTGGCCTGCCCGGCGGCCAGCGTTTTGTCTGAACGTGTATTCAGCACGGCAGGGGGCGTCATTACAGACAAACGCAGCCGCCTGTCTACAGCCAATGTGGACAAGCTGACGTTCATAAAAATGAACCAGGCATGGATCCCACAGGACCTGTCAATCCCTTGTGCAGATTAGACATTAACTACCTCCCCTTAACCATATATTATTGTACTTCAGGGCACTTCCTCGTTCAATCCTATTTTTATTTTCATTTTACCATTATATTGCGGGGCAACCCAAAGTTGAATGAACCTCTTCTCTGTCTGGGTGCCGGGGCCTAAATATCTGACAATGGACTGTTACAATGTTGGGTGACGTGAAGCCTGATTCTCTGCTATGATATGAAGACTGATTCTCTGCTGACATGAAGCCAGATTCTTTGTTTCGGGACCTCTCTCCTCTGCCTGGGTGCCTGGGCCTAAATATCTGACAATGGACTGTTCCAGTGTTGGGTGACGTGAAGCATGATTCTCTGCTATGATATCAAGACTGATTCTCTGCTGACATGAAGCCAGATTCTCTGTTACGGGACCTCTCTCCTCTGCCTGGGTGCCTGGGCCTAAATATATGACAATGGATTGTTACAGTGTTGGGTGACGTGAAGCATGATTCTCTCCTATGATATGAAGACTGATTCTTTGCTGACATGAAGCCAGATTCTCTGTTACGGGACCTCTCTCCTCTGCCTGGGTGCCTGGGCCTAAATATATGACAATGGATTGTTACAGTGTTGGGTGACGTGAAGCCTGATTCTCTGCTATGATATGAAGACTGATTCTCTGCTGACATGAAGCCAGATTCTCTGTTACGGGAACTCTCTCCTCTGCCTGGGTGCCTGGGCCTAAATATATGACAATGGACTGTTACAGTGTTGGGTGACGTGAAGTCTGATTCTCTGCTATGATATGAAGACTGATTCTCTGCTGACATGAAGCCAAATTCTCTGTTACAGGAACTCTCTCCTCTGCCTGGGTGCCTGGGCCTAAATATATGACAATGGACTGTTACAGTGTTGGGTGACGTAAAGCATGATTCTCTGCTATGACATGAAGACTGATTCTCTGCTGACATGAAGCCAGATTCTCTGTTATGGGACCTCTCTCCTCTGCCTGGGCCTTAATATATGACAATGGACTGTTACAGTGTTGGGTGAAGTGAAGCATGATTCTCTCCTATGATATGAAGACTGATTCTTTGCTGACATGAAGCCAGATTCTCTGTTACGGGACCTCTCTCCTCTGCCTGGGTGCCTGGGCCTAAATATATGACAATAGACTGTTACAGTGTTGGGTGACGTGAAGCCTGATTCTATGCTATGATATGAAGACTGATTCTCTGCTGACATGAAGCCAGATTCTCTGTTACGGGAACTCTCTCCTCTGCCTGGGTGCCTGGGCCTAAATATCTGACAATGGACTGTTCCAGTGTTGGGTGACGTGAGGCATGATTCTCTGCTATGATATAAAGACTGATTCTCTGCTGACATGAAGCCAGATTCTCTGTTACGGGACCTCTCTCCTCTGCCTGGGTGCCACTGCCTGGGCCTAAATATCTGACAATGGACTGTTCCAGTGGTGGGTGATGTGAAGCCAGATTCTCTGCTATGGGACCTCTCTCCAATTGATATTGGTTAATTTTTATTTATTTTATTTTTATTTTAATTCATTTCCCTATCCACATTTGTTTGCAGGGGATTTAACTACATTTTGCTGCCTTTTGCAGCCCTCTAGCTCTTTCCTGGGCTGTTTTACAGCCTTTTTAGTGACAAAAAGTTCGGGTCCCCATTGACTTCAATGGGGTTCGGGACGAAGTTCGGGTCGGGTTCGGATCCCGAACCCAAACATTTCCGGGAAGTTCGGCCGAACTTCTCGAACCCGAACATCCAGGTGTTCGCTCAACTCTACTCACAAATCAATTCCTACTGAGCTGATATTTTTCATTTATTCAAATTCCTTCGATTTTTTCTTTTATTCGATTTTTCGACTTATTCGATCTTTCGATTTTTTCTTTTTTGACTCATAGTGTGTTGGTGCGTTTTTGGGCCATTTTCTTCTGTATATGTGCGTTTTTTGTACTATATGTGCAGAAACTATTGTTTAATATTCTGTATGCAGGATTTTATCAAAAAGACTAATATAAGTCTGTTTGTTCACGTTTGAGTGAATAAATCAATAAAAAATGATGTGCTCATTGTAGTTTTGGGGTGAAAAGTATTCTTTATGCGTGACAGTGTGAACTGTGATGCTGTGTTTACCTTATCACTATATTGTGAGGACTTGTGTATTCTCTATGATAATATGGTTTACTCCTCTCCAGTGTACGTCTACCTTCTCCAGTGCCACATACGAGATACCCCTGAAGTCACTGTTGTGTACAGTCTTAAAGTGCCTTGATAGCAAGTGATTCTCAAAGCCCTTTTTTATATTATTTAGATGTTCCGAGATCCTCATTTTCAGGGGTCTCTTGGTTCTGCCAATGTATTGTTTTCGGCAGGGGCACTGGATCAGGTAGACAACACTGGAGGAGTCGCATGTCAGACAACCTTTGATGTCCAAGGCAAAATCATTCTGGGTGGATTGAACCTTAGTTGTTTTTCTAGGGAATGTTGTACTCCTACATCCCAGAACATTCAGCGTTATTTGGTTGGGCCTAATGTGGCTCTACGAATGGTGAGGCCAGAACTAGTACAGGCGATAGTAGATAGGGTTGCTGACAGTGCCTCCAGTTCCTTCACATTGTCTTCCACCCAGTCTCCTGTTGAAAGATCAGAGTTAGCACTTGCAGCCGATGTCCATCAGTCTTTCACCTCACCCCCTTGTAAATCAGCCAAGCAGTCCAAGAAGTCTGAGCCCCAAGTCATGCAGCAGTCTCTTCTGCTTTTTGATGACTCTGCAGGCAGGGTTTCCCAGGGCCATCCACATAGCCCTGCCCCAGAAGTGGAAGAGATTGAGTGCACAGATGCCCAACCACCTATATTTCAAGACGAGTACATGGGAGGACCACCGCAGCACGTCTCTGATGATGACGAAACATAGGTGCCAACTGCTGTGGCTTTCTGCAGTGTGCAGACCGACAAGGAGGGCAGGGGTGAAGACAGGGTGGAAGCGGATGTTCAGGACGATGAGTTCCTCGACCCCACATGGAATCAAGGTCATGCGAGTGACCTGTCTATTTTGGAGGAAGATTCGGTGGTCGCACAGAGCCACCAGCACAGCAGAAGAAGGAGCAGGGTGCAAAAGCGGATCGGCCATCCCCTAGACAGTACGCCTACTACTGCCCAACGCAGCAAGGGAAGCCGGCTTCAAGGAGTTCCCTGGCGTGGCAGTTCTTCAGACAATGTGCTGACAAGACACGAGTGGTTTGCACGCTGTGCAATCAGAGCCTGAAACGAGGCATAAACGTTCTCAACCTGAGCACAACCTGCATGACCAGGCATCTGCAAGCTGCAGTGGAGTAGACACCTCAAAAACAAAGAAAGGTCTCTGGCTACTCCTGCTTCCTCTTCTGCTGCAGTCTCAACCTCTTGATCCACCTCTGGAGTGACAGTGACACCTGCCACCCCGCAAACATAGGATCTGCCAGAAACATCACCACCTGGTTGACCAAGCATCTCCACAATGTCCTACGGAAGCATTCAGCTCTCCATCTCCCAAACACTGGAGCAAAAGGGGAAGCACCCACCTACCCACCCGCGATCCCTGGCTCTGAATGCCAGCATTTCAAAATTACTGGCCTTTGAAATGCTGTAATTCCGTCTGGTGGAGACGGAGAGTTTTAAAAGCCTTATAGCGGTGGCTGTCCCACAGTACGTCGTGCCCAGCCGGCACTACTTTTCCAGACGAGCCATCCCTTCCCTGCACAACAGAGTGAGGGACAAAATCAGGTGTACACTGGCAACGCCATCTGTGGCAAGCTCCACCTAATTACGGATACGTGGACCAGTGAGAACGGTCAGAGACATTATATCTCCCTAACAGCACACTGGGTAAATATAGTGGCGGCTGGGCCTGAGGCGGATAGCAGTTTGGCGCATGTCCTTCCACCACCGAGGATTGCAGGGTGATTCTCTTTGCCTCCTGTTGCTTCCTCCTCCTACTCCGCTTCCCGATCCTCTACCGCCTCCTAATCCGGTCAGTGTAACACCTTCACCACCAACTTCAGCACAGCCAGGAGTAAACGACAGCAGGCAGTTTTAAAACTTATCTGTTTGGGGGACAAACCCCACACCGCGCAGGAGCTGTGGACGGGCCTTGAACAACAGACCAATGAGTGGTTGGTGCCAGTGAGCCTCAAGCCCAGCCTGGTGGTGTGTGAATAATGGGCAAAATCTCGTAGCAGCTCTGGGACTAGACGGTTTGATGCACATCCCTTGCCTGGCGCATGTGCTGAATTTGTTGGTGTAGAGGTTCCTTAAAAATTACCCCGATATGTCAGAGCTGCTGCAGAAAATGCAGGCCATCTATGCGCACTTTCGGCGTTCTCACCTTGCTGCTGCTTGCCTGTCAGTGCTGCAGCGTAACTTCGGCCTTCCCGCTCACCGCCTCATATGCGACATGCCCACAGATTGTGCGAGCAGCAGCAGGCGATAGTGGAGTTTCAGCTGCAACACGCATGGGTGAGTCGTTCTGCGGAACAGCACCACTTCACCACCAATGACTGGGCCTCCATGCAAGACCTGTGTTCCTTGTTGCGCTGTTTCGAGTACTACACCAACTTGGCCAGTGCCGATAACGCCGTTCTCATCGTTACTATCCCATTTCTTTGCCTCCTTGAAAAAACGCTGCTGGCAATGATGGAAGAGGATGTGGCACAAGAGGAGGAAGAGGGATCATTTTATAGGGTTTCAGGCAAGTCATTCACAAGTGGCTCTGAGGGTGGGTTCCTGCACCCACAAACGCTGGGTAACACAATTGTCCATCCAGAGCACAGTTCTGGAGGATGACGAGGTGGAGGATGAGGAGATGGAGGAGGAGGAACCATGTTCACAGCAGGGTGGCACCCAACCCAGCTCATGGCTATCACTGGTGTTTGGCTGGGGGGTTACAGAGGACATAGACGATACACCTACCACAGAGGACAGCTTGTCATTGCCTCTGGGCAGCCTGGAACACATGAGCGATTACATGCTGCAGTGTCTCCGCAATGACCGCCAAGTTGCCCACATTCTAACTTGTGCTAATTACCGTTACAAGGACAATGTACCGTCCTTAATTCCGTCACTGGAGCGTGATCGTAAGATGCGTAAGTACAAACGCACGCTGGTAGACGCGCTGCTGTTGGCATTCCAATTTGACAGTGGGGGCACAGTGGAAGCACAAGGCGAAGGCAGAGGAGGAGGAAGAGGTGCCAACTCAGCTGGGGCACCACCAGCACCTCAGAAGGCAGGGTTAGCATGGCCGAAATATGGAAAAGCTTTGTCAGCACGCCACAACAACCAGCACCACCAGCTGATATGGAATTTCTTAGCAAGAGGCATCATTTCAGCAACTTGGTGGAGCAGTATGTGTGCACACGCCTACACATACTGAATGATGGGTCTGCCCCCTTTAACTTCTGGGTCCCCAAATTTGGCACATGGCCTGAATGTGGCCTTTACGCCTTGGAGGTGCGTTATCACAGACAAACGCAGCCGCCTGTCCACAGCCAATGTGGACAAGCTCACGTTCATTAAAATGAACCAGGCATGGATCCCACAGGACTTGTCCGTACCTTGTGCAGAATAGACATGTATACCAGCCTTACACAGCCATTGTTATACTACAGCGCAATTGCTCATTGTTGTACTTTTGATATTTCCCACTCTTTTGGGGTGTACCCTAATTAAAAATAAAAATTTAAATTTAAAACAGAAACCAGTATTGGCTACCTCGTCCTCCTCCACCGTGGATTCCACCTACAATGCTACATCCACCGCCTCCTCAACCACCTACTCCATATGGACCTCCACCTCATACATCAAGATAATTTTATTTATTTTTTTGTACGTATTTTATTTTATTTTATGTAATTTCACTAATTTGTCTGTTACATTTTTGGGTGAAATTCACCAACTTTCGGCTGTGATATACCCCTGCTCTACCTAGTAGACAGGTAAACAAATTTCACTAATTTGTCTGTTACATAGTCGGGTGACATTCACCAATTGTTGGCTGTGATATACCCCTGCTCTACCTAGTGGACAGGTTAATACATTTCACAAATTAGAAGCAAAAAATACTGGGCACTCTCACTGTCTATGAGACCACATAATTTATTAAGATTGCAATTATGAACAGGAAGGGGTACTAACACCCCGAAACGCGTTTGGTGTAAAGACCCCCTGACAGATGTTAACCATATCTACGGTGATACCTCCAGTGCTTATCTAACCCCGAGACGCGCATTTACACAGGACCGTCGCATAGAGGCACGAGTTACAAACCACACGTGCAAACGAAGTCTAGCACGGAGTGCCGGCTCTTACATCTTATGGAGCGGCAGTCAAAGAGGGACCGAGAGGAATTGCAGAAGCACGAACGAGGGCCGGACACAGCCATCAACTGTACCGGAACACCAGCAAGATATAGTATCCATGGAAAAAGTCAATCAAATCCCAGTTAAACAGTGAGCATAGCGGGAGGCCGCATATCTATCACTGCAACTAATCTACAAACTATTACTCTCTGAGTTGAAGAGAGTTGAACTGTGGGATTATATATCCTAAATGGATTGTACTACTGCACTTTATTTACAGATTTTGCCAGCAGTAGAAGGACTTTCTGAACCAAACCATTTATTAGAATCACATTGATTTTAGAACAATTCATCCGGATTTTATATTGTATGATATAGCGTGTTATTTATATGCACTATATCAATTTTATGTATTAATATTACTGTTCATAATTGCAATCTTAATAAATTATGTGGTCTCATAGACCAGTATTTTTTGCTTCTAATTTTCAACAACCCTAGAGGAAGGGTGATTCCTCTTTACTGTGAGCACCTTCACCATAGATTCTGTCAGTCCTGTGCGCCACATATTGTATATAACATTTCACAAATTGTTCTGTTACATAATTGTGTGACATTCACCAATTTTTGGCTGTGATATACCCCTGCTCTACCTAGTGGACAAGGAAATACACTTCACTAATTCGTCTGTTACATTCTTGGGTGACATTTTACCATTTTTGTCGTGAATAAACCCCTGCTTTGCATAGGTGACAGGGCCGGAAATTTTAAAAAATTATCTGTTCCATTGGTGGGTGACATTAACCCATTTCTGGCGATGAAAAACCCCTGCTCTGCATAGGTGACAGGGAATTAAATTTCTAAAATTCATTTTTAATTGACGCGTGCCCCCTCCTTTCAATCTATGCTTTAACCACTTGTCCCACGTTTCCGCTCGATCACATTGGAGCCATTGACCTCCCTTGGATGTGGTATCTCTTTCTCACGCTGCCTCTCTGGCATGGAACCCTGATTTGACATTAACCATGATCAACATGGTAGGCGCAGAAAAGAACATCAAAAGTTGATAGAGCAGATATCCAATTGGATCGTGGACATCACGGGGACGTGCGACATGGTGGAGCAGTATGTGTGCACACGCCTACACATACTGACTGATGGGTCTGCCCCCTTCAACTTCTGGGTCTCCAAATTGGGCACATGGCCTGAGCTTACACTTTACGCCTTGGAGGTGCTGGCCTGCCCTGCAACCAGTGTATTGTCTGAACGTTTGTTTAGCATGGCTGGAGGGGGTTATCACAGGTTATATTTCCTAATGTTTTGGGATGTGCCCTAATTTAAACAAAATAAAATTTAAAACCAAAAAGCAGCGTAGGCTACCTCCTCATCCTCCACCGCAGCTTCCACCTACACCGCCACATCCACCGCCTCCTCAACCTCCTACTCCATAAGGACCTCTTCATCCAAGATCAAGATTATTATTTTTTTATTTTTACCTATTTTATGTTATTTTAAGTCATTTCCTTATCCACATTTGTTTGCAGAGCACTTGCCATGCCCTTAACCACATTTTGCTGCCATTTGCAGCCCTCTAGCCATTTCCATGACTTTTTTAGAGCCATTTTAGTGCTCAAAAGTTCGGGTCCCCATTGACTCCAATGGGGTTTGGGTTCGGGGTCAAGTTTAGGTCCCGAACTCAAACTTTTTTGTGAAGTTTGGCCGAGCCCCGTCGAACACGAAGATCCAGGTGTCCGCTCAACTCTACACACAACTTATAAATTATCAAGCCTGGTATTGAGCTACCTCTGAAATCAATAGTTAGGTCTTTTATTCAGTAATATGCATCTTCACTGATTTACCCATTTTGCATTAGTGTGAGTGTCTGCTCCAAGATAAATATCAGGGAGATGAAATAGTTAATGCCACAGACTCCACAGTTGTCCATACTGACAAATCTGGTGGCATCTTCGAAAGGCCTGTGCATGCAATAGTTATCTCTGATGAGGTGCCACTGCCTCCCTGCTGAGGTGGTCTGGTACATTACAAAACCATTTGCCACTTTATGTTGTTCATACAGATGCTCTCATACTGTATCAGTACAATGCTATATATATATATATATATATATATATATAGATATACATACATACTATATATGTGTACACATCAATTATACCTCGTACCTCACTTATTAGTACACTGCTGTATATATTACATATCTGTAGCCACTGCATCAAAGTCCTGACTAACTACCAGTATGAACAGACCCCCGAAGTAGGTAAGTTCATACATAGTAATACCTAATGTCCTAACGCACCCTATAGGACCCTGTCTCCCTCAAGCCTTAATACAAATGACAAGGAAATGCAACACACAAAATAACCCAAACAAAATACAAAAGGGAAATAAAACACTTAACTTCAAGTGGCTATGGCAGCCCCAGGAACTCAGCCGAGATCCACACACCAGCTATACACAACTCCAACAGAAGCTATAAGCTGCATAGCATAAGGTTAAATGACCATAATAGCCACACCTCGGGAAAGAAAGTGTAGCAAGCACCAGAAACAACATCATTTGATCCAAACAGAAAACATGACAGATCAAACGACGTGTTGCCAGTCTCACCGATCTCCTGCCACCTGTCACAGAAATGTCCGTGACAAGTACATCCTTTTACCCACTTCACTCTAGACTCAATGGAGAGCTTCTTTGCAGTTCTTCTCTATGCTGTTATAGGTTGAAGGACCTGTGATGATGTTATCACAGGTTCTGACAGATGCACCTTTCTAACCTTGGAAACTACACCATTCTCTGTGTAGTTTCTTTACTAGATGGTGCAGGACCAGTGATGACATCATTACAGGTACTTTAGCTTTCTGGGCATTCGGATTGCACCGATAACAGGTAGATCTGGATTATGGCACATTTACTATGTCTGACTTCCCCTGGTGTTATTTTACACCTAAAGTAATATATATATACAATAATACAATATATTACTAGTTCATAAACTTGGTGCAGGCACACAAAGCAAAGCCAGACTTAAAACTAATGTAAAAACAACCTCATCTGATAAATGACCCCCTATTAGAGTTGAGCGAACACCTGGATGTTCGGGTTCGAGAAGTTCGGCCGAACATCCCGGAAATGTTCGGGTTCGGGATCCGAACCCGATCCGAACTTCGTCCCGAACCCGAACCCCATTGAAGTCAATGGGGACCCGAACTTTTCGGCACTAAAAAGGCTGTAAAACAGCCCAGGAAAGAGCTAGAGGGCTGCAAAAGGCAGCAACATGTAGGTAAATCCCCTGCAAACAAATGTGGATAGGGAAATGAATTAAAATAAAAATTAAATAAATAAAAATTAACCAAAATCAATTGGAGAGAGGTTCCATAGCAGAGAATCTGGCTTCCCGTCACCCACCACTGGAACAGTCCATTCTCAGATATTTAGGCCCCGGCACCCAGGCAGAGGAGAGAGGTCCCGTAACAGAGAATCTGTCTTCATGTCAGCAGAGAATTAGTCTGCATGTCATAGCAGAGAATGAGGCTTCACGTCAGCCACCACTGCAACAGTCCATTGGCATATATTTAGGCCCAGCACACACACAGGCAGAGGAGAGAGGTCCCGTAACAGACAATCTGGCTTCATGTCAGCAGAGAATCAGTCTGCATGTCATAGCAGAGAATCAGGCTTCACGTCAGCCACCACTGCAACAGTCCATTGGCATATATTTAGGCCCAGCACACACACAGGCAGAGGAGAGAGGTCCCGTAACAGAGAATCTGGCTTCATGTCAGCAGAGAATCAGTCTGCATGTCATAGCAGAGAATGAGGCTTCACGTCACCCACCACTGCAACAGTCCATTGGCATATATTTAGGCCTAGCACACAGGCAGAGCAGAGAGGTCCCGTAACAGACAATCTGGCTTCATGTCAGCAGAGAATCAGTCTGCATGTCATAGCAGAGAATGAGGCTTCACGTCAGCCACCACTGCAACAGTCCATTGGCATATACAGACGTGGACAAAATTGTTGGTACCCTTTGGTCAATGAAAGAAAAAGTCACAATGGTCACAGAAATAACTTTAATCTGACAAAAGTAATAATAAATTAAAATTCTATAAATGTTAACCAATGAAAGTCAGACATTGTTTTTCAACCATGCTTCAACAGAATTATGTAAAAAAATAAACTCATGAAACAGGCATGGACAAAAATGATGGTACCCCTAACTTAATATTTTGTTGCGCAACCTTTTGAGGCAATCACTGCAATCAAACGCTTCCTGTAACTGTCAATGAGACATCTGCACCTCTCAGCAGGTATTTTGGCCCACTCCTCATGAGCAAACTGCTCCAGTTGTGTCCGGTTTGAAGGGTGCCTTTTCCAGACTGCATGTTTCAGCTCCTTCCAAAGATGCTCAATAGGATTGAGGTCAGGGCTCATAGAAGGCCACTTTAGAATAGTCCAATTTTTTCCTCTTAGCCATTCTTGGGTGTTTTTAGCGGTGTGTTTTGGGTCATTGTCCTGTTGCAAGACCCATGACCTGCGACTGAGACCAAGCTTTCTGACACTGGCTAGTACATTTCTCTCTAGAATTCCTTGATAGTCTTGAGATTTCATTGTACCCTGCACAGATTCAAGACACCCTGTGCCAGACGCAGCAAAGCAGCCCCAGAACATAACAGAGCCTCCTCCATGTTTCACAGTAGGGACAGTGTTCTTTTCTTGATATGCTTCATTTTTTCGTCTGTGAACATACAGCTGATGTGCCTTGGCAAAAACTTCGATTTTTGTCTCATCTGTCCACAGGACATTCTCCCAGAAGCTTTGTGGCTTGTCAACATGTAGTTTGGCATATTCCAGTCTTGCTTTTTTATGATTCGTTTTCAACAATGGTGTCCTCCTTGGTCGTCTCCCATGTAGTCCACTTTGGCTCAAACAACGACGGATGGTGCGATCTGACACTGATGTTCCTTGAGCATGAAGTTCACCTTGAATCTCTTTAGAAGTCTTTCTAGGCTCTTTTGTTACCATTCGGATTATCCGTCTCTTAGATTTGTCATCAATTTTCCTCCTGCGGCCACGTCCAGGGAGGTTGGCTACAGTCCCATGGATCTTAAACTTATGAATAATATGTGCAACTGTACTCACAGGAACATCTAGTTGCTTGGAGATGGTCTTATAGCCTTTACCTTTAACATGCTTGTCTATAATTTTCTTTCTGATCTCTTGAGACAGCTCTTTCCTTTGCTTCCTCTGGTCCATGTCGAGTGTGGTACACACCATATCACCAAACAACACAGTGATTACCTGGAGCCATATATATAGGCCCAATGGCTGATTACAAGGTTGTAGACACCTGTGATGCTAATTAGTGGACACACCTTGAATTAACATGTCCCTTTGGTCACATTATGTTCTGTGTTTTCTAGGGGTACCATCATTTTTGTCCATGCCTGTTTCATGAGTTTATTTTTTTACATAATTCTGTTGAAGCATGGTTGAAAAACAATGTCTGACTTTCATTGGTTAACATTTATAGAATTTTAATTTATTATTACTTTTGTCAGATTAAAGTTATTTCTGTGACCATTGTGACTTTTTCTTTCATTGACCAAAGGGTACCAACAATTTTGTCCACGTCTGTATTTAGGCCTAGCACACAGGCAGAGCAGAGAGGTCCCGTAACAGACAATCTGGCTTCATGTCAGCAGAGAATCAGTCTGCATGTCATAGCAGAGAATCAGGCTTCACGTCAGCCACCACTGCAACAGTCCATTGTCATAAATTTAGGCCCAGCACCCAGGCAGAGGAGAGAGGTCCCGTAACAGACAATCTGGCTTCATGTCAGCAGAGAATTAGTCTGCATGTCATAGCAGAGAATCAGGCTTCATGTCAGCCACCACTGCAACAGTCCATTGGCATATATTTAGGCCCAGCACCCAGGCAGAGGAGGGAGGTCCCGTAACAGAGAATCTGTCTTCATGTCAGCAGAGAATCAGTCTGCATGTCATAGCAGAGAATGAGGCTTCACGTCACCCACCACTGCAACAGTCCATTGGCATATATTTAGGCCTAGCACACAGGCAGAGCAGAGAGGTCCCGTAACAGACAATCTGGCTTCATGTCAGCAGAGAATCAGTCTGCATGTCATAGCAGAGAATCAGGCTTCACGTCAGCCACCACTGCAACAGTCCATTGGCATATATTTAGGCCTAGCACACAGGCAGAGCAGAGAGGTCCCGTAACAGACAATCTGGCTTCATGTCAGCAGAGAATCAGTCTGCATGTCATAGCAGAGAATGAGGCTTCACGTCAGCCACCACTGCAACAGTCCATTGGCATATATTTAGGCCTAGCACACAGGCAGAGCAGAGAGGTCCCGTAACAGAGAATCTGTCTTCATGTCAGCAGAGAATCAGTCTGCATGTCATAGCAGAGAATGAGGCTTCACGTCAGCCACCACTGCAACAGTCCATTGGCATATATTTAGGCCTAGCACACAGGCAGAGGAGAGGTTCATTCAACTTTGGGTAGCCTCGCAATATAATGGTAAAATGAAAATAAAAATAGGATTGAATGAGGAAGTGCCCTGGAGTCCAATAATATATGGTTATGGGGAGGTAGTTAATGTCTAATCTGGACAAGGGACGGACAGGTCCTGTGGGATCCATGCCTGGTTCATTTTTATGAACGTCAGCTTGTCCACATTGGCTGTAGACAGGCGGCTGCGTTTGTCTGTAATGACGCCCCCTGCCGTGCTGAATACACGTTCAGACAAAACGCTGGCTGCCGGGCAGGCCAGCACCTCCAAGGCATAAAAGGCTAGCTCTGGCCACGTGGACAATTTAGAGACCCAGAAGTTGAATGGGGCCGAACCATCAGTCAGTACGTGGAGGGGTGTGCACACGTACTGTTCCACCATGTTAGTGAAATGTTGCCTCCTGCTAACACGTTGCGTATCAGGTGGTGGTGCAGTTAGCTGTGGCGTGTTGACAAAAGTTTTCCACATCTCTGCCATGCTAACCCTGCCCTCAGAGGAGCTGGCCGTGACACAGCTGCCTTGGCGACCTCTTGCTCCTCCTCTGCCTTGGCCTTGGGCTTCCACTTGTTCCCCTGTGACATTTGGGAATGCTCTCAGTAGCGCGTCTACCAACGTGCGCTTGTACTCGCGCATCTTCCTATCACGCTCCAGTGCAGGAAGTAAGGTGGGCACATTGTCTTTGTAGCGTGGATCCAGCAGGGTGGCAACCCAGTAGTCCGCACAGGTTAAAATGTGGGCAACTCTGCTGTCGTTGCGCAGGCACTGCAGCATGTAGTCGCTCATGTGTGCCAGGCTGCCCAGGGGTAAGGACAAGCTGTCCTCTGTGGGAGGCGTATCGTCATCGTCCTGCCTTTCCCCCCAGCCACGCACCAGTGATGGACCCGAGCTGCGTTGGGTGCCACCCCGCTGTGACCATGCTTCATCCTCATCCTCCTCCACCTCCTCCTCATCCTCGTCCTCCTCGTCCTCCAGTAGTGGGCCCTGGCTGGCCACATTTGTACCTGGCCTCTGCTGTTGCCAAAAACCTCCCTCTGAGTCACTTCGAAGAGACTGGCCTGAAAGTGCTAAAAATGACCCCTCTTCCTCCTCCTCCTCCTCCTCCTCCTCCTCCTCCTGGGCCACCTCCTCTTGCATCATCGCCCTAAGTGTTTTCTCAAGGAGACATAGAAGTGGTATTGTAACGCCGATAACGGCGTCATCGCCACTGGCCATGTTGGTGGAGTACTCGAAACAGCGCAACAGGGCACACAGGTCTCGCATGGAGGCCCAGTCATTGGTGGTGAAGTGGTGCTGTTCTGTAGTGCGACTGACCCGTGCGTGCTGCAGCTGAAACTCCACTATGGCCTGCTGCTGCTCGCACAGTCTGTCCAGCATGTGCAAGGTGGAGTTCCACCTGGTGGGCACGTCGCATATGAGGCGGTGAGCGGGAAGGCCGAAGTTACGCTGTAGCGCAGACAGGCTAGCAGCAGCAGGATGTGAACGCCGGAAGCGCGAACAGACGGCCCGCACTTTATGCAGCAGCTCTGACATGTCGGGGTAGTTGTGAATGAACTTCTGCACCACCAAATTCAGCACATGCGCCAAGCAAGGGATGTGCGTCAAATTGGCTAGTCCCAGAGCTGCAACGAGATTTCGCCCATTATCACACACCACCAGGCCGGGCTTGAGGCTCACCGGCAGCAACCACTCGTCGGTCTGTTGTTCTATACCCCGCCACAACTCCTGTGCGGTGTGGGGCCTGTCCCCCAAACATATGAGTTTCAGAATGGCCTGCTGACGTTTACCCCGGGCTGTGCTGAAGTTGGTGGTGAAGGTGTGTGGCTGACTGGATGAGCAGGTGGAAGAAGAGGAGGAGGAAGCCGAGAAGGAGGAGGTGGCAACAGGAGGCAAAGAATGTTGCCCTGCGATCCTTGGCGGCGGAAGGACGTGCGCCAAACAGCTCTCCGCCTGGGGCCCAGCTGCCACTACATTTACCCAGTGTGCAGTTAGGGAGATATAGCGTCCCTGGCCGTGCTTACTGGTCCACGTATCTGTGGTTAGGTGGACCTTGCCACAGATGGCGTTGCGCAGTGCACACTTGATTTTATCGGATACTTGGTTGTGCAGGGAAGGCACGGCTCTCTTGGAGAAGTAGTGCCGGCTGGGAACAACATACTGTGGGACAGCAAGCGACATGAGCTGTTTGAAGCTGTCTGTGTCCACCAGCCTAAATGACAGCATTTCATAGGCCAGTAGTTTAGAAATGCTGGCATTCAGGGCCAGGGATCGAGGGTGGCTAGGTGGGAATTTACGCTTTCTATCAAATGTTTGTGAGATGGAGAGCTGAACGCTGGCGTGTGACATGGTTGAGACGCTTGGTGACGGAGGTGGTGGTGGTGGTGTTGGTGGTACATCCCCTGTTTGCTGGGCGGCAGGTGCCAACGTTCCTCCAGAGGCGGAGGAAGAGGCCGAGGCGGCAGCAGCAGAATAGGCCGAGGCGGCAGCAGCAGAAGAGGTAGCAGGGGGAGCCTGAGTGACTTCCTTGGTTTTAAGGTGTTTACTCCACTGCAGTTCATGCTTTGCATGCAGGTGCCTGGTCATGCAGGTTGTGCTCAGGTTCAGAACGTTAATGCCTCGCTTCAGGCTCTGATGGCACAGCGTGCAAACCACTCGGGTCTTGTCGTCAGCACATTGTTTGAAGAAGTGCCATGCCAGGGAACTCCTTGAAGCTGCCTTTGGGGTGCTCGGTCCCAGATGGCGGCGGTCAGTAGCAGGCGGAGTCTCTTGGCGGCGGGTGTTCTGCTTTTGCCCACTGCTCCCTCTTTTGCTACGCTGTTGGCTCGGTCTCACCACTGCCTCTTCCTCCGAACTGTGAAAGTCAGTGGCACGACCTTCATTCCATGTGGGGTCTAGGACCTCATCGTCCCCTGCATCGTCTTCCACCCAGTCTTGATCCCTGACCTCCTGTTCAGTCTGCACACTGCAGAAAGACGCAGCAGTTGGCACCTGTGTTTCGTCATCATCAGAGACATGCTGAGGTGGTATTCCCATGTCCTCATCATCAGGAAACATAAGTGGTTGTGCGTCAGTGCATTCTATGTCTTTCACCGCTGGGGAAGGGCTAGGTGGATGCCCTTGGGAAACCCTGCCAGCGGAGTCTTCAAACAGCATAAGAGACTGCTGCATAACTTGAGGCTGAGACAGTTTCCCTGGTATGCATGGGGGTGATGTGACAGACTGATGGGGTTGGTTTTCAGGCGCCATCTGTGCGCTTTCTGCAGAAGACTGGGTGGGAGATAATGTGAACGTGCTGGATCCACTGTCGGCCACCCAATTGACTAATGCCTGTACCTGCTCAGGCCTTACCATCCTTAGAACGGCATTGGGCCCCACCATATATCGCTGTAAATTCTGGCGGCTACTGGGACCTGAGGTAGTTGGTACACTAGGACGTGTGGATGTGGCAGAACGGCCACGTCCTCTCCCAGCACCAGAGGGTCCACTAACACCACCACGACCATGTCCACGTCCGCGTCCCTTACTAGATGTTTTTCTCATTGTTATGGTTCACCACAACAACAAATATATTATTTGGCCCAATGTATTGTATTCAAATTCAGCGGGATATAAATTTGAGGCCTAGTATTTAGGCGCTGGGTGACCGGTATGGATTTAGTGACAGAATTAGACTTGGAAATGCACAGAAGCGTGTGTGTGAAGTTATTCTGAATGACCCTATGTGCACCTTCAATATGATCTACCCTTTTAGGGATAGATTTCAAATAGCTCTGATATAGCAGAAACGACTAAATTATGAAATTGCTAAATTGGGAATTGTATTTCAACCCAGAACAAGAAATGTGCTTGAACGGACACTAAATAACTCGCCCAGCTACAGCACTAGGGACAGATTTAGCTGGATATAAATTTGAGGCCTAGTATTTAGGCGCTGGGTGACAGGTATGGGTTTAGTGCCAGAATTAGACTTGGAAATACACAGTAGCGGGTGTGTGTGAAGTTATTCTGAATGACCCAATGTGCACCTTGAATATTATATACCCTTTTAGGGATAGATTTCAAATAGCTCTGATATAGCAGAAACCACTAAATTATGAAATTGCTAAATTGGGAATTGTATTTCAACCCAGAACAAGAAATGTGCTTGAACGGACACTAAATAACTCGCCCAGCTACAGCACTAAGGACAGATTTAGCGGGATATAAATTTGAGGCCTAGTATTTAGGCGCTGGGTGACAGGTATGGGTTTAGTGCCAGAATTAGACTTGGAAATACACAGTAGCGGGTGTGTGTGAAGTTATTCTGAATGACCCAATGTGCACCTTGAATATTATATACCCTTTTAGGGATAGATTTCAAATAGCTCTGATATAGCAGAAACCACTAAATTATGAAATTGCTAAATTGGGAATTGTATTTCAACCCAGAACAAGAAATGTGCTTGAACGGACACTAAATAACTCGCCCAGCTACAGCACTAAGGACAGATTTAGCGGGATATAAATTTGAGGCCTAGTATTTAGGCGCTGGGTGACAGGTATGGGTTTAGTGCCAGAATTAGACTTGGAAATACACAGTAGCGGGTGTGTGTGAAGTTATTCTGAATGACCCAATGTGCACCTTGAATATTATATACCCTTTTAGGGATAGATTTCAAATAGCTCTGATATAGCAGAAACCACTAAATTATGAAATTGCTAAATTGGGAATTGTATTTCAACCCAGAACAAGAAATGTGAAATGTGCTTGAACGGACACTAAATAACTCGCCCAGCTACAGCACTAAGGACAGATTTAGCGGGATATAAATTTGAGGCCTAGTATTTAGGCGCTGGGTGACAGGTATGGGTTTAGTGCCAGAATTAGACTTGGAAATACACAGTAGCGGGTGTGTGTGAAGTTATTCTGAATGACCCAATGTGCACCTTGAATATTATATACCCTTTTAGGGATAGATTTCAAATAGCTCTGATATAGCAGAAACCACTAAATTATGAAATTGCTAAATTGGGAATTGTATTTCAACCCAGAACAAGAAATGTGCTTGAACGGACACTAAATAACTCGCCCAGCTACAGCACTAAGGACAGATTTAGCGGGATATAAATTTGAGGCCTAGTATTTAGGCGCTGGGTGACAGGTATGGGTTTAGTGCCAGAATTAGACTTGGAAATACACAGTAGCGGGTGTGTGTGAAGTTATTCTGAATGACCCAATGTGCACCTTGAATATTATATACCCTTTTAGGGATAGATTTCAAATAGCTCTGATATAGCAGAAACCACTAAATTATGAAATTGCTAAATTGGGAATTGTATTTCAACCCAGAACAAGAAATGTGCTTGAACGGACACTAAATAACTCGCCCAGCTACAGCACTAGGGACAGATTTAGCTGGATATAAATTTGAGGCCTAGTATTTAGGCGCTGGGTGACAGGTATGGGTTTAGTGCCAGAATTAGACTTGGAAATACACAGTAGCGGGTGTGTGTGAAGTTATTCTGAATGACCCAATGTGCACCTTGAATATTATATACCCTTTTAGGGATAGATTTCAAATAGCTCTGATATAGCAGAAACCACTAAATTATGAAATTGCTAAATTGGGAATTGTATTTCAACCCAGAACAAGAAATGTGCTTGAACGGACACTAAATAACTCGCCCAGCTACAGCACTAAGGACAGATTTAGCGGGATATAAATTTGAGGCCTAGTATTTAGGCGCTGGGTGACCGGTATGGATTTAGTGACAGAATTAGACTGGGATATGGCCAAAAAATAAACAGACTATTGCTGGTTAAATGCACTTGGTGTGACAGCTTCACCCTGATGTAGGCTTTAGCCAAAAAACAACCACACCATTGAGGGTTAAATGCACTTGGTGACAGGCGCAGCTTGCCCCTGATTTAGTATATGGCCAAAAAATGAACAGACTATTGCTGGTTAAATGCACTTGGTGTGACAGCTTCACCCTGATGTAGGCTTTAGCCAAAAAACAACCACACCATTGAGGGTTAAATGCACTTGGTGACAGGCGCAGCTTGCCCCTGATTTTGTATATGGCCAAAAAATGAACAGACTATTGCTGGTTAAATGCACTTGGTGTGACAGCTTCACCCTGATGTAGGCTTTAGCCAAAAAACAACCACACCATTGAGGGTTAAATGCACTTGGTCGCAGCTTGTGCTGGCGCACCACAATACACAAAATGGCCGCCGATCACCCCAGAAAAATGTGACTGACAAACGGTCTGGGCAGCCTAAAAACAGTGAGCAATTGAGGATCAGCAGCTCAATGATCCACAGCTGCAGATCGATCAGTTAATCAAGTCCTTTGGAGGAGTTAATCTGCCTAATCTCGCCCTACTGTCGCAGCCGCAACCTCTCCCTACGCTAATCAGAGCAGAGTGACGGGCGGCGCTATGTGACTCCAGCTTAAATAGAGGCTGGGTCACATGGTGCTCTGGCCAATCACAGCCATGCCAATAGTAGGCATGGCTGTGATGGCCTCTTGGGGCAAGTAGTATGACGCTTGTTGATTGGCTGCTTTGCAGCCTTTCAAAAAGCGCCAAGAAAGCGTCACAAAAGCGCGAAGAAAGCGACGAACACCGACCCGAACCCGGACTTTTACGAAAATGTCCGGGTTCGGGTCCGTGTCACGGACACCCCAAAATTCGGTACGAACCCGAACTATACAGTTCGAGTTCGCTCATCCCTACCCCCTATGTGTTTCATACTAATCTACACTCAAACGTAATATCAACCTACTAAACAAAAGAGAACAATATTTTAAAGAGGATGTAAAATCATGGCCAGCCCAAGAGAAGCACAGGATTTACTCTTTAATCCAGAAAGTAAAGTAAACTTTAAAAATAAAATCCTCTGTCCCACAAAACATTTTTGCCTGACACTAAAATTAATCAATGCATGCTTTAATAAAAATAAGTATATAAATGAATGCAAATGGTTATGAAGACCCAATAAGTAGAGCAGAATGTGATGTGAGGTTGTATACTGGATGAGTCATTAGTCTGATCAATTTTGCTAGTATCTTATTTATAATGGCTGTATTACACAGAGTATCTGACCAATTTCTGTCCAATCAGAACAATAGTTGGTGTGTATAACAAAAGATCTGTGTGTGTAAACGGCCATCTGACCAACGATTGTAGGTGTAATACAGCCATAAGAATGGGACTGTATCCCTGTGAACCGGTTTTGTCAAGAGGTTTACTGTCAGAGATATCTGTAACACTTTACCAAATAAAGATTTGCATGTTCTTTTGGCAACAAAAGGCTGGGGAGACATATTAACATTGCAGGGAGGGGTCTCCCGGAGATGTCAGGACATCCAGACACTAATTACAATTATCCAATAGCTCCCTTTGTTAAAGGCAGATGGAGAATAATGACAGTGTTTAGGAGCCTGGACAGATTACAGCATTTAGCTTGTCTGCATGAACAAGTCATGATCAGCACAGAACTCAATGCATTGTCCCCCTGTCACCACAACTAAGCTGGTAGTGTACAGCCCTGCTGACCACATGAAAGCCACGCAACACCTCTCATGCTGCCTACACTTAGAAATGAGAATAGATACATACATTTCTAATTGTACTAAAGGTTAGCAACTTAACTATTCTGTATTATTTTATTTAGTGTTAAAAGGGTTTAATAAGGTTAGAAAGCATAGCTCTTTTCCCCACAAACAATGGCGCTATCGTACATAGGCTATACCTGGCATTGCAACGCCATTGAAGTGTAGCCTATACTCAAGTATAGCTTGACTAGCTCGACTAATTTATATGAAAAATACACAGGATGAAACAAAGTTTAATAGTTTTTGTGTGTATATATATATATATATATATATATATATATAGAGCCAAAAATGATAATACACACACTCAATATTTATTGTTTAAAAAAAAAAAAAATTAAATACATATTAAGGCAACAATGCGTATAGTGGTAGCAGTGCAGGAAAATACTGCGACAAGTATAAGACCACCATCCCTCCAACACCAATAACTCCTATGGTTCGTTTTGCACAGTCAAATAGGAGATTACAATCCAAAGTCTTAATACAAATATTGTGTACCAAACACATATAAGAGCATGAATAGCTCACATATCTCATACCTTGACCTCATGCCATAACATCTTATCATACCCATTAAATATCATTGCATGTTAACTAGACATGGAGTCTCCAAAGGCATACTCCAAGTGCAACCATATATGTGCAAATCTAGATGCAAGACTGGCTAATGGACGATGGTAGGCATGGACCAAGCAAATACTGACCCGGAATGGAGAGGGGATAATGGCACCAACCCGATGCGCGTTTCGCCTCACTTCTTCAGGCGGTGCGTGTCACGTCTCACTGAAGAAGCGAGGCAAAACGTGCGTCGGATTGGTGCCATTATCCCCTCTCCATTGCAGGTCAGTATTTGCTTGGTTCATGCCTACCATCGTCCATCTTATATATGCGATACGGGTGATTTATTATTGAGATTGGGGGGTATTACTATTGAGGAGGAGTGATGGTTTGTTTCAATTTGATTGGAGGCTCTCTACTCCTCCATCACACATGAAGCAGGATTTAGGGCTGTAGAACACTTCCTACAAGTCAAGGGCCAGCACCTAAGACCCCGTAATGCAAAGGTTTTAGAATTACTTCAATTTGTTTTGACAAGTTCTACCACCAGCTAAGGGGCACTACGATGGGAAGCTCCTGTGCGCCATCTTATGCAAATATGCTTCTGGGCTGGTGGGAGGAGAGTATTGTCTTCGGTGATACCTCATTACAGGGGATATCTGACATTGTCCTTTGAACCTGTTCATTGATGACATCTTTGTGATTTGAAGCGGTACATAGGGAGGCTTCTGTGACTTTGTCAAACAGCTGAATATAAATTCCACCAACTTAAGATTCAGGTCAGAGATTGTGAGGGATCACTTACCTTTTTTAGACATTTACATCAAGAAGACTAGGTCAGGAAACCTGGAAGCTTTAATTTCCACAAACCCACAGCCACAAATTCTTTATTGAGCTGGGAGAGTAATTATCAAACCTCACTTAAACGGGGTATACCTACGGGACAATATCTCAGACTTCGGCGTAATTGTTTTTTAGAACAAAAGTTTATCTGTCAAGCTGATCTTCTTAAAACATGTTTCCGAGAACGTGGATATCCCAATAAAATCCTACGTACTGAATCAAAAAGCGCAGAACCAAATCCGTACAACACTCCTACAACCCTCAGACATACAAGCAGAGCCACAAAGAATCATTAGGCTAATTGGCACCTTTGATACTACATCTGGATGCGTTAGGGATATTATTTCCCAACATTGGGACATTCTGCTGATGGAACCAGACTTGCGTGAATCTATTGGTCCCCATCCTTTAATTACATAAAGACAAGGCAGAGGGCTGAGGGATCATTTGGTACACAGTTACTTAATCTCACAAAAAAAAAACAAGGACATGTGGTAACTGTAGCTCATGTGACTATGTACAAACAACCAAATCTTTCACTGGCAGTGTGAATGGGATAACATATAAGATCTGTGACTTCATTAACTGCCGCACAAGAGGAGTGATATACCTGATCACATGTTGATGCGGCCTCAAGTATGTGGGTAAAACACGCAGACGTATTGGTGAAGATATCTCTGACATTCAAAACAAAAAAGACACCTCAATGGCAAGACATGTGCATAATGGCGATACCAAATGCACCCAGAGGGGGGGGACTGGGCTAAAATCCTGGTGGATCTTTAAATTAAGGACTCCCAGTCCCAATGGCTTAAATGAGAAACTCAACTTTGGTTGTTTTCTTTAGTATGAGCAGTTTGTAGTTACATCCTCATAACTGCTCTCTTTTGACTACTTTCCAATGGTTCCACTTTTTTTCTCATCACTTTTTATTTTTGAACTTTTGGGCTTATTATCGTATACATTGAGCCCACTAACCTTTTCAATATTACCAGATGACTTTGCTTCGGTCTGGTAATGCAGATTAATATTCTCCCACTAAATGTCCCTAATGTGTGGCCACTGTTGAAATCTAAACGGGATGTTCATCTGGCATTCTGATCCCTGAGAGGCAAGCACGAGCATTCAGCTTGGCTGTTGCTTAGCAGCACTGATGCTGTGCTGCCCTCTCAACCATACCCCTGTCCTCCCCTGTGAAGTGCCCTGACTGCCTCGCGCTCACGGTCATGTGCTGGTGAAGTCAGCAGGGAAACTGGAAGCAGGAGTTGTGTGTGGCATTTGTATCTATTTAAACAGCTGGCGTGGCGTCCCGTGCTGCTGACAGACACCATTGAACTGTCAGACTGCCATATACGTACCTCTAGGAGAGGGACAACTGAACACTATACATCCTTTAGTGTTGGGTACAACTAAACTATTTAACATCACTAGTGTTACCTTTTAGGGATTTGGGTGAAAGCATCTCCCCCTTTTTTCCCTACAAAAGGGACATCTAGGGCTTGTTCATAGGGCTAGGTTCTAGACAGGGCCGCCCTTGTCAGGACGATGACTCTATATTTAGGAGGTTATTAGGGTACAATGGTCCTGAAAGGGTGTTTTAGGGCAAGTATCAAGTGTCCTAAACCTCCTCCCCAATACCGGCATCACCCTGCTATTCAAGTTTCTATTGCTATATCTACATACCATTAAGACAGTTCTTTTAATACTTTTGTTATTTGTCTGCTTTTTAGATACAAATAGAATAAGAGTTATGTTTTAGTTAATTATTATCACTACCCTTTCTAGTGTTGCATTTTGACATTTGTAGGCAGTGTATGACGGGTAGATTATCAGATACTGGCTTACTTTTTCACACTTTCTTATGTAATTTATAGATAGATATACCAAAAAGATGAATAATAACCAAGAGTATAATCAGGGTGGAAAAAAATACAAATTGAAAACCCTTGTTTTATGTACAGCTGCGATGTACAGTATCATAAGACAAAGTAAATGAAAGACTTCTCCAAGCAAACCAGAGTGGAAGGAATTCAGTTGTGTGCCTTAGATTTTGGTTACAAATAGGTTATTTTTTTGTCTCTGTTTTCAAAAACCACAAAACCACATTGAAAGGACAACAGAGCACATATTCAGGAAAAGGACGGCGCATGTAATGGAAAATTACAAACATTAATAGATTTAAGACAGAATACTGTTTTTGAGGCCCCAAATAAAGAAAATCGTTGTATGCTCTCAGAATAGAAATATTTAATAAAATGACTGTAATTGAGTGTTCTCATAAGATTTATGTGCATATGAACATAAGATATATACTAGTTTTGTATTAGCTTTAGAGGAATGGATGCTGTGTTGCTTTTTCTCAGAGACATATCTTGAAGCTCTTGAGTCCCAATGCAAAATCAGAAAATATTGCATTATTTTTAATACAACTCTCATTATTAAGGGCAGATCTTTTGGGTCCCTTTAGCTTTCGAGGTAAGTAACAAAGCCGGTCAGCACTCGCTCAATGCACGCTGCACAGGAAAAGGAGCCCCCTCCACAGTCAACATGTAGTAATGAATCCCAGCAGCTGTGTCTTTGCAAATTCTGTTTATACCAGAATATATCATGTCCTACAACCAGGATGCGTTTTGACAAACATGCCTTTATCAACAGGTGCATCCTAATAGAAACACAAGTAGTATATATACAGAAAGTACCCCCTACAGAGATGTCCAACACTCGTTATGGGTGGTGCACTCTAAGTGTCAATCAATCAGTACATATAAGAAATGTATTAGGTAAGAAAATAAAAAAATAAAAAAAATAGTGATCCGGTTTTCCATATCAAAGAATAAATTGTTAAAATCGTAGGTCACTATGCTACCTTGGGTGTTATAGATGAACAGATGTCTAAATCTTTGGTAAATCAGTCTCCAGTGACTCTGGTGTTATATATACTGCCCAAGGTGCATAAAACCCTGATTGACCCCCCAGGACGCCCGATTGTGGCTTCGGTTGGATCCATCTTGTCTCCTTTGTTTTAGAGAGAGTACTGACTCCTCTTGTAAAAAACACATGATCCTATTTATTGGATACGCCACACTTTCTTGGAACAATAGCTGAATTGGATACATTCCCTGCTGAAAGCCTTTTGGTAACCATAGGTGCAATAAGCTTGTACACTTTGATTAATCATGAAGCATGGATTCAGGCAGTATCTGCTCTATTGAGGAATAGTGATTATACAACAATTGAACAAAAATTTTTGGGGAAGCTGCTACATCTTGTTTTATTTGAGAATTATTTTATGTTTGAATTCAACTATTATCTGCAGAAAAGCGGGACCGCGATGGGGTCGAACGTGCCCCCATCCTATGCAAATGCGTTCATGTCGTCTTTTGAAAAAACTTATGTATATAATACTGATCTATATCGGAATAATGTCCTTACTTGGAAGAGGTTTATAGACGACATTTTTTGCATATGGGCGGGGTCACGTGAGACCCTATTGTCTTTCATTGATCATTTAAATACAGCTTGTGATGGTCTACATTTGACATTGGTCTATGATAAAGATGTGGTAAGTTTTTTAGATACTCAAGTGATTAAGGATCAGCAGGGCCATCTATTTACTGATCTCTATAGGAAAGAAACAGACAAATAGCATTTTACATTTTGCTAGTGCCCATATCTTAAGAGAGCTATACCTAAGTCACAATACCAAAGGGTTATATGTATAGCCACTGATCCTGAGACACAGAAGATGAGACTTAGAGAAGTGACAAAGAGGTTTCAGGAGAGAGGATATCCTATATCTATTTTGGAAGAAACTAAAGAAGGATCAATGAGAACTATACATTCTGATGCTGGAAGTAAACTATCTAGAATAGTATTCGTACATACTGTAAATACCATTCTTACAATGCAGGTTTTGACAATGTAATCCGGAAACATTGGCAAATGTTGGAGAAGGCATATCCACAGGTAAATAAGTTTAAAAATCCACCGCTGATATGCAACAAGAAGAATCAGAACTATAGAGACAAATTGGTCCATGCTGATCTAGGTAGCAAGAAACAGACATTATGGCAAAAGGTGTTATCTACACCATGTGAGGGGACTTTCCCCTGTCTCCAGAGTTGGCATATTATTAAAGGCCTGGTATTTTATCACCCTCATACATTTAAGGTGAAAGTTTTTTTTTATCATGTGAATCTGCGAATGTGGTTTATCTTTCAAAATGCCCATGTGGCTTATTGTATATTGGGGAGACAATGCAGAAAGTCAGGGATCGGATTAATAAGCATAAATCAAACAGAACAAAGAATCTGATGCTACCTATCCCTAATCACTTTGATAAATACAAGCACACCATAGCCAATTTTAGATTTCAGGTATTGGAACAAATAAGAAGACCAAGGAGAGGAGGAGATATTAAAAGCTTCTGCTACGTAGGGATGCATACTGGATACACATGTTTGATACTTTACATCCCAGAGGTCTTAATAGGGATTAAGGGATTATGAGATTATGCATCAATAAGTATCTTTTTCAAATGACTAATCCTTGTTGTATTTATCTTTTTTTAGACCTCAGCTTTTCAGTGAAGGACTTTGAACTGATAGTATGTGATCCTTGAATATGCTATTGACTTAAACATTATATCCAATTGTAAGGTAGGATCCATTATTGTTTTTCTTTTTGAATGTTTTTCTTACCTAATACTTTTCTTATATGTACTGATTAATTGACACTTAGAGTGCACCACCCATAATGGGTGTTGGACGTCCCTATAAGCGGTATTTTCTGTATATATACTACTTGTGTTTCTATTAGGATGTACCTGTTGATAAAGGCATGTTTACCAAAACGCATCCTGGTTGTAGGACATTATATATTCTGGAATAAACTGAATTTGCAAAGACACAGCTGCTGGGATTCATTACTACACCTTTAGCTTTTGAGGCCCTCAAGCAGCTGCAGCCTATGAATGTAATAACATTAAAAGATATATTTAAGATATTTTTCATTATTCCAGAATGTAGATGTGAATGTAGCTATGTAGAAGAATGTAGATCATACTTTCATTCCAGGTAAAAGAATTATAGGGAAGAGGGTAAAAATGGACACAAGGACCTATAATATTGCACATTTTTGTTCCTAAAATAGTGATTTTGCTTGAGATAAATACAGTATGTGTCACCGTGTTCTCTCTATATATGCTAAGTTCTTTGGAGATTTAAATGCTATTTTTGAAAAGTATAGCTTAGACTTCAAGTAAATACTACTTACAGACCATTATAAAGTGGATTGAAAACATTCATGTATGAACATAATGAACTAACCAGAGCAGGGCAGATGTACTAATCTAAATGAAACCTAAGCCAAAACCTACAAGATAATGTATGAAAGGCTTTGCACCAGAAAAGTGGAGTATTTTTAGCTATTTTAGTGGATGGAAAAGATTTTCAACAAATCTATTGAGTGCTTGAAACTTTATTTTTTTGCCCATGATCAGCATTTTGTATGTAGGAGTTACAATTGTAGCCAAACTTATCAACTGGGACTTTTTAAAAGACCTCAAAAAAGTTGCAAGTATACTGATGGAACCATTATAATAAATAACATTAGTCTGGAAAATCACTAGGTAATTCTTGCAACAAGTTTTGAAAACGGCGTGCAACATATAGTAAATCTGTCATTAGAATATTCGTGATCAACTACTCAGGAGGAAGAAGGCGTGTTTAAGTCTGGGGAAAGACGATTGGTTGGGGTGAGGCTGCGCGTTCCTGAGATGAGCCAAATTAATTCTGGGTAGTTTGGGAGTGAGGTCTGAGCCTCAGAATAAGGGCATCAGCTACCATCTTGAGACTATTGTCAGAAAGAAGTATTGTGAGGAACGGTTGCTATGGACAGAATCTTATTAAAAAAGTGTTATTTGTGAACACAATAATTAGTGATTATGGATTATCACCACAGCAGCAACCACATATATGAAAATGTAATTTTGAATGAAAATATGACAGTTATCCTTTAAAATCTGCAGACACTTCAAAACAGTGACTTCAAATATATTCTCCTCCTAATACCTTACCCCTTAGTCTACTAGCCTGAATTTGTGCCAAATTCTTCATAGTGGCTTCTGCTGTAAGATAAATCTGGCACATAGATAGGCACTTTTGTCCAATTGTATACAAACTGCCACATTATAATTTCAGAAACTCCACTAACATTTCAAAACACCTAGAACAAGAAACCTAAATCTTCATAGTAAATTAATGCTTTAATTAGTGCATAAAATCACAGGCCCAAACCCCAAGGCTGCATTAGTTCTGATTTTATTCTATTGGAGTGTTGTCATGGAAATGTGAAGCTTCAAATCACTGATCATATCAATATCTACATGCATTCACTAAATTTACTATATTTACTAATAGCAGCCAAAATATAGGTAAAATGTCCATAGTGATAATGATTTAGGTCAACATCATGATGTCATTTCTCCGAGTGTTTAATATTGATGACCTAATCCTCAGCATAGGTCATAAATATCAGATTGGCCGGGGTCTGACCCCCGGGACTCTGGCCGATCAGCTGGCAGCAATCCAAGCACAGCCCCATGCATTTGAATGGAAATGGACTGCACATGGGCCACATTATCGACAAATGTGGCATCACAGACCTAGAGGCAGCAGTGCTCACTAGAGTGCCACAGTCTCTTCAAACAGCTGATCAGTGGAGTTGCCAGGTGTAGGATCTCCATTGATCTGATATTGATGACCTATCCGGAGGATAGGCCATCAATATCAAAATCTCAGAGAAGCCTTTTAAAGGAAGCGTGTCACTCATCATTTTTTCTGCTAGTTAAAGATAGTGTCATGGTTTCTCCATACGGCAGTGTGCGTCTGGTTGCCAGGGGAACCCAGAACGTGGCCCGACCCTCTCTGACATTGGATCCCTGGGCCAATGAGGAAAGGCGTGAGAGCACCCAAACATCAGGGCACACAGGCAGCATTGCTATTTAATGTGCTTTGGCCCCTACGTGAGCGTGTCCCTGCTTAGTATAAAAGTCAGTATCTGCAGTGAGCAGATGCCAGTGAATTTCTGTTCTTGTGGCTATCCCTGCTCTTGCATTGTAGTATTGCTTTTACTTTGGCTGTTGACTGATGGATCTGGTATTATGACTATGTTTTCTGGTTTCTGGAGATTTGGTCTTGTATTGCTCCTGGTTTTTGACTTCTGAAGTGTCTGGCTTTTTCATTTGCTTCTAGCGTTCTTTGCACTTTGTTAACTGACTGGCTTTTGACCCTGGTACTGTACTACTATTCTTATTGTTTCTGTTTGTTCCCTGTTTGTCTTTTGCTCCCTTACATACTTAGTATAGGGACCGTCGACCAGTTGTGGGGTCACTGCTTAGGGTGACTGTGCAAGTAGGCATGGTTAGCTGGTGTGGAAAGTTTTAGGGCTACATTATCCCTATGTGCGTGTGTGTTACACTGTTGTCATACCCCAACATATTCACCAGGCGAACCTAACTTTGCTTGTTGTTTCATATAATGAATTCTGTCTGCAATTTGGTGGAACAAATGTAGAGTCAATCCCTGATGGTCCAGAACCTAGCCCAAAGTGTTCAGAAACAAGAAAGGACTCAGGGGACATTGGTCAATAGTTTGACTTCTTCGCCTATGCAACCCAAACTTAAACTTTGCCTGAGAAGTTTGCAGGCAATAGGAAGCTATTTTTGGCCTTCAAAGAGAGCTGCAGGATTTACTTTAGACTGAGACACCTATCTTCAGGTTAGGAGCAGCAGCGGGCTGGAATTGTTATTTCACTGTTACAGGGGGATCCCCAGGAATGGGCATTCTCTCTCCCCTCTGACTCACCTGCCTTAGTTTCCGTTGACAATTTTTTTCTCTGCACTAGACCTGTTTTAAGATGAGCCGGACAAAGCAGCATATGCAAAGAGTGTAAATTTGTGGAAGAGAAGTGTGCAGAGTTCAGGAAATGGTGTGTTGCTTTCAGCTGGAATTACCCTGCTTTAAGGTGCCAATTCTGCAGCGGGCTGTCTGAAAGTTAAAAAGACTTATTGGTTAGATACCCTAACCCCGATACCCTTGAAGAGACCTTGAAGCTAGTGGTTCATTTGGATCACCGGCTTAGGGAATGTAGCAGGAAAATATGGTTCTGCAGCTTCCCAGGTCTACTCCTTATATGGTTCCTGCATCCCATACACCTATTCCTGACAAGTAAGAACACATGCCGCTTGATGCTACCTCTCTCTCTGGAACAGCAAACCCTCAGTAGACATCAGAGGCTCTGTTTTTATTGCAGTGCTGCCAACCATTGGTTTAAGTCATGTCCCAAGTGCCTTCCACGGGATATGTTGACAGATTCGAGAGAGGTTGAGAAAGGATTTATGGTAAAAAAGGTACTTTATGATGTCTCAAAGAGAATTATGTTACCTATTTGTCTGCAATTTTGGAGTACAAAATTAACTAGGGAGGCTTTTACAGAGTGTGGAGTCGCAGTGGAATTTATTAAGATTTACATTATCTTTAAGTCTCCCCTTATCCTCCTTACCTATTCCGGTTCATTGACTCAACTATTCCGGTATTAAATTCTGTACTCCCAAGGTCATCATGTCTGTGGGTGTCCTTCACTCTGAAATCTGTTCCCTGTTAGTTGTGAAGGAACTACCTGTTGATGTTCTGTTAGGTATTCCTAACCTGATTAATGAATTTTAGGAATCTAGTTTTATCAAATTTTCTTCCTCCCCACAGAAACTTTGACTGCACAAATTCATTTGATTCCAGACTCCAAGTTTCCCAAAGGGCGGATTTTTAATCCGCCAGGTCCAGAGCACCAAGCCATGAAAGAATACATTAACGAAAGTCTGGTAAAGGGGCATATTAGACTGTCTGTCTCTCCTATGGGGACGAGAGTTTTTTTGTTAAGAAAAAGGATGGTGGTCTCAGACCTTGTGTTGACTCTCTGGAGCTTAATAAAATCATAGTCGAGAACCGCTATCCTTTGATACCTGATCTCTTTAATCAGTTCCAGGGAGCCGAATGGTTCACCAAACTAGACCTCCAGGAGTCTTATAATCTCATCTGTATCACAGAAGGACATGAGTGGAAGACAGCATTTAATACCCTACTTTGAATACTTTGTGATGCCATTTGGTTTAAGTAATGCTCCTGCGATCTTTCAAGATTTTATGAATGATTTGTTGGAATATTTTTTGTTGTTTATCTTGGAGATATTCTAGTATATTCTCCAGATTTGAATTCTCATCTTTAACATGTTAAGTCCATCTTACAGATTCTGTGTGATAATTTGTTGCCTGTGAAATTGGAGAAATGTTGGTCTCGAGTCAAAGAGGTGCCATTCTTGGGGTATATCATATCCCAGACTCCTTTCTAATTGATCCAAGTAAGACTCAGGTGATTAATGACTAGGTACAACTAGGGGCATACATATAATTAATTGGGCCCCATAGCAGGTATCTGAATTGGGCCCCCATAGTCCTTCCCAAGCAACTCTGACTACCCATCCCTGGCCCCTCGAACCTTCTACCCCAGCCACTCCCCTCCATCACCCATAAACTGTGCCTTAAGAAGGTGGTACATTACACATTATTACATGTTTTTTATAAACTGGTGCTTACGAAATAACATGTACACATAGGGTGACTTAAGTAGTTATAATGTACTATATAGCACTACTGTCCAAGCCCCGTGTTCACATTACTGTTAGTTTTCGATTCTTCTGATCTGTCAGAAGAAGCAAAAACTAAACAAAAAAGATCCTATATTTTAAGCATCCGTTACCCTTATTTATGCACATTTTGAATCCATTTTAGCTATTTTCGTCTGAGTTACGTTACTTTAGATGAAAAAAACAAAATGCTTTGTGTAGAACTTTTTTCCATTAAAAAAAAAACTGATTTCAGACGGAAATGGCTAAAGAGGAGGCAAAATATGTATAACTGAGCATAACGGATGCTTAAAAATACAGGATCTGTGTTTTGTTTATTTATCTCTTCTTCTGACGGATCAGAGGAGCGGAAAACTAAACAGTCATGTGAAGGCGGCCTAAGGCTTCATTCTTATCTCAGGTGAATGTATCTGGCAAGCTGTTCTGACAGAGAACATACTGCCAGAGTTGACCGGATCCAGCATTGCTAGATTCTACCATTCACCGCCGGACCCCATAGACCAGGGATGCCCAACCTGCGGCCCTCCAGCTGTTGCAAAACTACAACTCCCAGCATGACTGGACAACCTACAGCTATTAGGGCATGCTGGAAGTTGTAGTTTTGCAACAGCTGGAGGGCTGCAGGTTGAGGTTCCCTGCCATAGACTATAATGGGATTCAGACGCTTTCCAGCAGGGTTTCGGCCGGACATAAACTGTTCTACTGTTGTTGAAGGGCAGAATTTAGCAATGCTGGATCTTGTGAACTCTGGCAGGATGTTCTCTACCAGATGCCGTTCAAGAGATATGTGAACGAAGACGAATATAGCATCAAAAGGCAATGATCAGATGACTTTATTTTGTCTTGTTTAAGTAAAATAAAACATCTGAAATACAGAAGCCCAAAAGCCAGTGATCACAGACTAACAGCACAAGCCAGAATCTCAAACACACACATTATATACAGTTGCAAGAAAAAGTATGTGAACCCTTTGGAATGATATGGCTTTCTGCACAAATTGGTCATAAAATGTGATCTGATCTTCATCTAAGTCACAACAATAGACAATCACAGTCTGCTTAAACTAATAACACACAAAGAATGAAATGTTACCATGTTTTTATTGAACACACCAAACGTTTCCTGCAGTTGCAGATCAGACGTGCACAACGGTCAGGAGTAATTCTTGACCATTCCTCTTTACAGAACTGTTTCAGTTCAGCAATATTCTTGGGATGTCTGGTGTGAATCGCTTTCTTTAGGTCATGCCACAGCATCCTGTCAGAAACAGTTCAGAAAGAAATCACGGTGCATAGAGAGAAGGATCATATTCTTTCACATCCCAATCGGGTTAAGGTCAGAACTTTGACTGGGCCACTCCAGCAGGCGTATTTTCTTCTATTTAAGCCATTCTGTTGTTGATTTACTTCTATGCTTTGGGTCGTTGTCCTGTTGCAACACCCATCTTCTGTTGAGCTTCAGCTGGTGGACAGATGGCCTTAAGTTCTCCTGCAAAATGTCTTGATAAACTTGGGAATTCATTTTTCCTTCGATGATAGCAATCCGTCCAGGCCCTGACGCAGCAAAGCAGCCCCAAACCATGATGCCCCCACCACCATACTTCACAGTTGGGATGAGGTTTTGATGTTGGTGTGCTGTGCCTCTTTTTCTCCACACATAGTCTTGTGTGTTTCTTCCAAACAACCCAACTTTGGTTTCATCTGTCCACAGAATATTTTGCCAGTACTGCTGTGAAGCATCCAGGTGCTCTTCTGCAAACTGTAAACGTGCAGCAATGTTTTTTTGGACAGCGGTGGCTTCCTCTGTGGTATCCTCCCAAGAAATCCATTCTTGTTTTAGTGTTCTACGTATCATAAATTCACTAACAGGGATGTTAACATATGCCAGAGACTTTTGTAAGTCTTTAGCTGACTCTCTAGGATTCTTCTTCACCTCATTGAGCAGTCTGCGCTGTGCTCTTGCAGCCACCTTTACAGGACAGCCACTCCTAGGGAGAGTAGCAGCAGTGCTGAACTTTCTCCATTTATAGACAATTTGTCTTACCGTGGACTGATGAACAGCAAGGCTTTTGGAGATAATTTTATAACCCTTTCCAGCTTCATGGAAGTCAACAATTCTTAATCATAGGTCTTCTGAGAGCTCTTTTGTGCGAGGCATCATTCACATCAGACAATGCTTCTTGTGAAAAGCAAACCCAGAACTGGTGTGTGTTTTTTATAGGGCAGGACAGCTGTAACCAACACCTCCAATCTCATCTCATTGATTGGACTCCAGTTGGCTGACTTCTCACTCCAATTAGCTCTTAGAGATGTCATTAGTCTAGGGGTTCACATACTTTTTCCACCTGCGCTGTGAATGTTTACATGGTGTGTTCAATAAAAACATGGTAACATTTCATTCTTTGTGTGTTATTAGGTTAAGCAGACTGTGATTGTCTATTGTTGTGACTTAGATGAAGATCAGATCACATTTTATGACCAATTTGTGCAGAAATCAAAATAATTCCAAAGGGTTCACATACTTTTTCTTGCGACTGTACAGTACAGACCAAAAGTTTGGACACACCTTCTCATTCAAAGAGTTTTCTTTATTTTCATCACTATGAAAATTGTAGATTCACACTGAAGGCATCAAAACTATTAATTAGCACATGTGGAATTATATACATAACAAAAAAGTGTGAAACAACTGAAAATATGTCATATTCTAGGTTCTTCAAAGTAGTCATCTTTTGATTTGTTTACTGCTTTTCACACTCTTGGCATTCTCTTGATGAGCTTCAAGAGGTAGTCACCTGAAATGGTCTTCCAACAGTCTTGAAGGAGTTCCCAGAGATGCTTAGCACTTGTTGGCCCTTTTGCCTTCACTCTGTGGTCCAGCTCACCCCAAACCATCTCGATTAGGTTCAGGTCCGGTGACTGTGGAATCCAGGTCATCTGGCGCAGCACTCCATCGCTCTCCTTCATGGTCAAATAGCCCTTACACAGCCTGGAGGTGTGTTTGGGGTCATTGTCCTGTTGAAAAATAAATGATGGTCCAACTAAACACAAACCGGATGGAATAGTATGCCGCTGCAACATGCTGTGGTAGCCATGCTGGTTCAGTATGCCTTCAATTTTGAATAAATCCCCAAAAGTGTCACCAGCAAAGCACCCCCACACCATCACACCTCCTCCTCCATGCTTCACGGTGGGAACCAGGCATGTAGAGTCCATCCGTTCACCTTTTCTGCGTTGCACAAAGACACGGTGGTTGGAACCAAAGATCTAAAAATTGGACTCATCAGACCAAAGAACAGATTTCCACTGGTCTAATGTCCATTCCTTGTGTTCTTTAGCCCAAACAAGTCTCTTCTGCTTGTTGCCTGTCCTTAGCAGAGGTTTCCTAGCAGATATTCTACCATGAAGACCTGATTCACACAGTCTCCTCTTAACAGTTGACATAGAGATGTGTCTGCTGCTAGAACTCTGTGTGGCATTGACCTGGTCTCTAATCTAAGCTGCTGTTACCAGCCTCAGAAATCGCAGATTGACTCGGATGAACTTATCCTCTGCAGCAGAGGTGAATCTTGGTCTTCCTTTCCTGGGGCGGTCCGCATGTGAGCCAGTTTCTTTGTAGCGCTTGATGGTTTTTGTGACTGTACTTGGGGACACTTTCAAAGTTTTCCCAATTTTTCGGACTGACTGACCTTCATTTCTTAAAGTAATGATGGCCACTCGTTTTTCTTTACTTACCTGCTTTTTTTCTTGCCATAATACAAATTCTAACAGTCTATTTAGTAGGACTATCAGCTGTGTATCCACCTGACTTCTCCACAATGCAACTGATGGTCCCAACCCCATTTATAAGGCAAGAAATCCCACTTATTAAACCTGACAGGGCACAACTGTGAAGTGAAAACCATTTCAGGTGACTACCTCTTGAAGCTCATCAAGAGAATGCCAAGAGTGTGCAAAGCAGTAATCAAAGCAAAAGGTGGCTACTTTGAAGAACCTAGAATATTACATATTTTCAGTTGTTTCACACTTTTTTTATGTATATAATTCCACATGTGTTAATTCATAGTTTTGATGCCTTCAGTGCAAATCTACAATTTTCATAGTGATAAAAATAAAGAAAACTCTTTGAATGAGAAGGTGTGTCCAAACTTTTGGTCTGTACTGTATATATAGATGTAGCAGAGTTAATCTCTTCAGGACACATGACGTACCGGTACGTCATGTTGTCCTGGTACTTAAGGACACATGACGTACCGGTACATCATGTATGGTTCTGATCACTGCCGCCCGGCGGGCGGTGATTGGAACCCGATGCCTGCTCAAATCATTGCCTGCTCAAATCAATTCAGACCTGCGGCTTGCTGCGCTTTCTGCAGTTTCTGATCCCCGCGGTCCCTGACCGCGGGGATCAGAAACTTTAAAATGCCGAAAATATTTATCCCCCCCTGCACCCCTGAATGATTATTATGCGGCGGGTGGTGCGGGGGGGGGGGGTGTTGCAGGCAGTGCGGGAGGAGGGCGGTGCGGCAGGCAGGATCGCGATCTCCCGCCCGCCTCCTCTTGAATATTCATTGGTGTTCAGTGGGTATATACCAGAGTGTCAGCACATTGCTGACACTCTGGTATAAACGGCTGACATCTGTGCTGCGAAGTCATCCGTGGTAAGGAAAGGGTCATAAGTCAGGGAGCTCCCTCCCTCTCCCATCGGGGTGCTGCAGCCCCCAGACAGGATGGGGTGACAGAGGGAGGTAGCGCCCCTCCTTACCCTTCCCCGTCTGCTTAGTTGTGGCAGACGGGGAAGGTTACCATGGCAACAGGACGCCTTCTCAGGCATCCTGCTGTCCATGGTGCTGAACAGATCTGTGCTAAAGGCATAGATCTCTTCAGACAAAGTGCAAGTAAAATACAGTACAGTACGCTATATAGGGTACTGTACTGTATTATACAGACATCAGACCCACTGGATCTTCAAGAACCAAGTGGGTCTGGGTCAAAAAAATTGTAAAAAAAAAGTTTAAAAAAAAAAAAAAAAAACATTTATCACTGATTAAAAATGAAAAAAATTAAATTCACTACACGTTTGATATTACCGCGTCTGTAACGACCTGATCTATAAAACGGTCATGTTACTTTACCCGAACGGTAAATGATGAAATTAAAATTTTGCCCACCTTGCTTCCCAAAAAAGGTAATAAAAGTGATAAAAAAAAGTGGTATGTACGTCAAAATAGTACCAATCAAACCGTCACCTCATCCCGCAAAAAATGAGACCCTACCTAAGATAATCGCCTAAAAAATTAAAAACTATGGCTCTCAGAATATGGAGACACTAAAACTTGATTTGTTTTTGTTTCAAATATGAAATAATTGTGTAAAACTTACATAAATAAAAAGTATAAATATTAGGTATCTCCGCATCCGTAATAACCTACTCTATAAAAATATCACATGACCTAACCCCTCAGGTGAATACCGTAAAAAAAAAATGTGTAAAAAATGCTTTTTTTTGTCACCTTACATCACAAAAAGTGTAATAGCAAACGATCAAAAAGTCATGCGCACCCCAAAATAGTGCCATTCAAACCATCATCTCATCCTGCAAAAATGATACCCTACCAAAGATATTTGCCCCAAAACTGAAAAAACTATGGCTCTCAGACTATGGAGACACTAAAACATGATTTGTTTTGTTTAAAAAATGAAATCATTGTGTAAAACTTACATAAATAAAAAAAATAGTATACATATTAGGTATTGCCACGTCTGTGACAACCTGCTCTATAAAAATATTACATGATCTAACCTGTCAGATGAATGTTATAAAAACTGTGCCAAAACAGCTATTTCTTGTTACCTTGCCTCACAAAAAGTGTAATATAGAGCAACCAAAAATCATATGTACCCTAAACTAGTACCAACAATACTGCCACCCTATCCCGTAGGTTTCTAAAATGGGGTCACTTTTTTGGAGTTTCTACTCTAGGGGTGCATCAAGGGGCTTCAAATTGGACATTGTGTCAAAAAAACGGTCCAGCAAAATCTGCCTTTCAAAACCATATGGCATTCCTTTCCTTATGCACCCTGCCGTGTGCCCTTACAGCGTTTTATGACCACATATGGGGTGTTTCTGTAAATTTGCCAAAAAATTGAAATTCTCAAATTTCATCTCCATTTGCAAATAACTCTTGTGCAACACCTAAAGGGTTAACAAAGTTTGTAAAAATCAGTTTTGAATACCTTGAGGGGTGTAGTTTCTTAGATGGGTAACTTTTATGGAGTTTCTACTCTAGAGGTGCATCAGGGGGGCTTCAAATGGGACATGGTGTCAAAATGCCAGTCTTGCAAAATCTGCCTTCCAAAAACTATACGGCGCACCTTTCCCTCTACGCCCTACTGTGTGCTCATACAGTAGTTTACGACCACATATGGGGTGTTTCTGCAAACTACAGAGTCGGGGCAATAAATATAGCATTTTGTTTGGCTGTTAAACCTTGCCTTGTTACTGGAAAAAATTGATTAAAATAGAAAATTTTCCCAAAAATCTAAATTCTGAAATTTTATCACCATTTGCCATTAACTCTTGTGGAACACCTAAAGGGTTACGACATTTGTAAAATCAGTTTTGAATACCTTGAGGGGTATAGTTTCTAGAATGGGGTCATTTTTGGGTGGTTTCTATTATGTAATGATCCAAACATGAAGTAGACATATGGGGAATGTAAAGTAATGACTATTTTTGGAGGTATTACTATGTATTATAGAAGTAGAGAAATTGAAACTTAGACATTTGCAATTTTTTACAAATTTTTGGTAAATTTGGTTTTTTTTTATAAATAAAAATGATTTTTTTTAACTTCATTTTACCAATGTCATGAAGTACAATATGTGACAATGCAAAAACAATCTCAGAATGGCCTGGATAAGTCAAAGCGCTTTAAAGTTATCAGCACTTAAAGTGACAATGGTCAGATTTGCAAAAAATCCTTAGGCCTCTTTCACACGGGCGTCATGTTTTTTGCCCGGATAAGAGGCGGGTGCGTTGCGGGAAAATGCGTGATTTTTCCGCGCGAGTGCAAAACATTGTAATGCGTTTTGCACTCGCGTGAGAAAAATCGCGCATGTTTGGTACCCAAACCCGAACTTCTTCACAGAAGTTCGGGCTTGGGATTGATGTTCTGAAGATTGTATTATTTTCCCTTATAACATGGTTATAAGGGAAAATAATAGCATTCTGACTACAGAATGCATAGTATAAGCATAGTATAAGCATGAACTGCTCCGATGCTCATGTCAGGGGGGCTGCCTGGGTGAAAATGGAGGGCTGTCCAGGTTCAGCTCTGAACCTGGACAACCCCTTTAAGGTGAAATTTTTTTGCAAATCTGACCATTGTCACTTTAAGTGGTGATAACTTTAAAACGCTTTGACTTATCCAGGCCTTTCTGAGAATGTTTTTTCAGCACATATTGTATTTCATGACACTGGTAAAATGAAGTAAAAAAAATATCATTTGTATTTATAAAAAAAATACCAACTTTACCATAAATTTGTAAAACATAGCAAATTTCAAAGTTTCAATTTCTCTACTTCTATAATACATAGTAATACCTCCAAAAATAGTTATTACTTTACATTCCCCATAGGTTTACTTCATGTTTGGATCATTTTGGGAATGATATTTTATATTTTGGGGATGTTACAAGGCTTAGAAGTTTAGAAGCAAATCTTTTCAAATTTTAAAAAATCCCAATTTTTAGGGACCAGTTCAGGTCTGAAGTCCCTTTGTGAGGCTTACATAATAGAAACCATTCTAGAAACTACACCCTTCAAGCTATTAAAAACTGATTTTACAAACGTTGTTAACCCTTTAGGTGTTCCACAAGAGTTAATGGCAAATGGAGATAAAATTTCTGAATTTAGATTTTTTGACAAATTTTACATTTTAATCCATTTTTTCCAGTAACAAAGCAAGGGTTAACAGCTAAACAAAATGCTATATTTTTTGCCCCGATTCTGTAGTTTGCAGAAACACCCCATATGTGGCCATAAACTACTGTACGGGCACACAGTAGGACGTAGAGGGAAAGGTGCACCGTATGGTTTTTGGAAGGCAGATTTTGCTGGACTGGTTTATTTACACCATGTCCTATTTGAAGTCCCCCTGATGCACCCCTAGAGTAGAAACTCCAGAAAAGTGACCCTATCTAAGAAACTACACCCCTGAAGGTATTCAAAACTGATTTTACAAACTTCGTTAACCCTTTAAATGTTGCACAAGAGTTATTGGCAAATTGGCATGAAATTTGAGAATTTACATTTTTTGGCCAAATTTTCAATTTTAATCCATTTTTTACAGTAACAAAGCAAGGGTTAACAGCTAAACAAAATGCTATATTTATTGCCCCGATTTTGTAGTTTTCAGAAACATCCCATATGTGGCCGTAAACTACTGTACGGGCACACAGTAGGGCGTAGAGGGAAAGGTGCGCAGTGTGGTTTTTGGAAGGCAGATTTTGCTGGACTGGTTTATTTATACCATGTCCCATTTGAAGCCCCCCTGATGCACCCCTAGAGTAGAAACTCCATAAAAGTGACCCCATTTTAGAAACTACGGGATAAGGTGGCAGTTTTGTTGGGGCTATTTTTAGGGTACATATGATTTTTGGTTTATCTATATTACATTTTTGTGAGACAAGGTTACCAGAAATAGAAATTCTGAAATTTCAGCTCCATTTGCCAATAACTCTTGTGGAACACCTAAAGGGTTAATGACGTTTATTAAATCAGTTTTGAATACCTTGAGGGGTATAGTTTCTTAGATGGGGTCGCTTTTATGGAGTTTTTACTCTAGGGGTGCATCAGGGGGGCTTCAAATGGGACAAATCTGCCTTTCAGAAACCATACGGCATTCCTTTCATTCTGCCCCTTGCCGTTTGGTCATACAGCAGTTTACGACCACATATAATATGGTGTTTCCGTAAACTGCAGTATGAGGGTAATAAATATTACGTTTTGTTTGGCTGTTAACTCTTGCTTTGTTATTGGAAAAAAAAATGGATTAACATGGAAAATTTGCCCAAAAATAGCTTTTTTGGCACCGTTTTAATTTTTTATCATGTACATCTGAGGGGTTAGGGGGGGACTTTTATAGAGTAGATTCTTATTAACGCAGCGATACCTAATATGTCTACTTTCTATTTATTTATTTATTTATGTTTTACACTATATTATCTTTTTATAAAGAAAAAAAAACATTTTAGTATCTCCATAGTCTAAGAGTCATATTTTTTTTTAGTTTTTAGACGATTATCTTATGTAGGGGCTCATTTTTTGCGGGATGAGAGGACGGTTTTATTGGCGCTATTTTAGGGGGCATATGACTTTTTGATCGCTTGCTATTACAATTTTTGTGATGTAAGGTGACAAAAAAATACCTTTTTTTGCACCGTTTTTATTTTATTTTTTTGACCGTGTTCATCTGAGAAGTTGGGGGGGGGGATTTTCATAGAGCAGATTCTAACGGATGCGGCGATACCTAATAGGTCTACTTTTTTAAATTTATTTTAGTTTTACAAAATAATATTTTTGCATTTATTTTTATTTTTTTCGTTTTATTGTCTCAAGTCTGAGAACCAGTTTTTTATCCGATTGTCAGTGGCTAAATTGGGATATAAATTTAGTACTCTTTGGAAGTGCGGTAGTCCCTGAAGCAACCAATAATGCAGAGGCCCGGATGATCGGGGCACGTGTCACATTGAGTAGTGGTGTCCTTCCGTATCCCCCTCCTGTGACACACTCTGCATCTTTTTTGGGTCTGTCCCTTCTTTCCAGTATGGGGGACCACACCTGGAAAGTGTTGGCCAGGGACGATCCGTGCACCTCCAGTTCCTGAGGTACTCCAACCAGCTCTTTCCCGGTCAGAAAAGATCAGGGCCTTGAGGACTGCCTCATAGAACTGAAGTAATGTCCCTGTGTTGCCAGTGCTCCGGGACAGCACAAAAGAGTTGTACAAGGCAACCTGCACCAAGTAGACCGCAACAGTTTTGTACCATGCCCGGGTTTTGCTCATGGCGTTATATGGCTTGAGGACTTGATCAGAGATCAACTCCTCCAATATACCGATTGTAGCTGACGATACAATCGGGCTTGAGGACCGTTGCCGCGGTACCTCACACAGGGACAGGGGTGATGCCGTTACCATGAATTGTGGACAGTACAAGGACATCCCTCTTGTCCTTATATCTGACCAGCAACAGGTTTCCAGTGGTAAGGGCACGGGTCTTACCCCTGGGGATAGGTACCTGGAGGGGGTGGGCAGGGAGGCTGCGTTTATTTTTCTGCAAGGTCCCACAAGCGGACATGGATCTGGCGTAGAAGGACTGGAACAAGGGGATACTAGTATAAAATTTATCCACGTACAGGTAGTAACCCTTATCTAGCAGTGGGTGCATAAGGTCCCACATAAGTTTCCCGCTAACACCCAGAGTGGGGGGACATTCTGGGGTTTGAATACAGGAATCTCGCCCCTCGAACACACAAAACTTGTAAGCGTACCCTGAGGTACTCTCACAAAGCTTGTACAGCTTCACGCCATACCTTGCCCGCTTATAGGGAACATACTGGTGGAAAATGAGTCTCCCCTTGAACGCGATGAGAGACTAATCAACCGCGACCTCCCTTCCAGGTACATAGGCCTGTACAAATTTGGCCCAAAAGTGATCGATGACCGGCCTGATTTTGTACCAGGCGGTCATAGGCAGGATCACCTCGGGGGAGGACATGCTGCATTATCTGAATAATGCAGGCATTTCCAGATGGCCTCAAACCGGGAGCGTGTCATGGCCGTACTGTAAAGTGGGATCTGGTAGAGGATGTCCCTACTCCAGTAATGCCTGACACTAGGTTTCTTGACTAGGCCCATATGCACCACGAAGCCCCAAAATGTCCTCATCTTGGCTGCACTGACCGGCGTCCAGCCACCGGGCCTAGCCAAAAAGGAGCCTGGGTGTTGATTAACAAACTGTTAGGCGTACAGGTTCGTCTACTCCACCATCAGATTTACAAAGTGGTCACTGAAAAAAAGACTAAAAAAGTCGTATTCAGTGAAGCCCACTGTGTAAATCTGGATTCCTGGTTGGCCTACAAAATCAGGAATCACGTGCTCAAATCGCTTTGGGGTACACCAGACAAGTTCACCGGCAGGGGGCTCCGGTGGATTTAACTAGTGGGCCGGAAAACTAGTACGAGCCCCAGAGCTGCTCGTACTAGGGTGGGCCACAGGGTCCCTAGCATGGCGGTCCCCTTGCTCCTCCTGGCGGCATCTCCGTCGCCCTGGGGGTTCATCATCATCGCTAGATGATGAGGAGGACGCTGATGACAACAGGAAAGTGGGGTCATCCTCGTCCTCACTTGGACTCAGAGGCAAGCTGGGCGTATGCCTCCTCGGCAGAGAACATCCGGCGGGCCATGGGGGAGTGTGTGTCTGCGTGTGTGTGTGCGTGTAAATCTTTATTCAGTGTGCGTGTGTGTGGGGGCACAGGTGTTCGCGTACTTATCGTTAAAACTAACTGAAAAAACAAAGACTAAACTAAAAAAAGGGGAAAAAATTTGAAAAATAAAAAATATTCAAAATCACTGATCAACTGTCCGAAGGTCCTTACCACTGAGGAAGGGGAAAGAGATCCCCGAAACGCATTTGGTTCTATCAAGCAGATTCCCAACAGGATATCCTTATTGGAAGCCCATGTGCTAATATTCCAATAAAAAAATTGGAGCTCTCCAGGAGAATGGAAAGAAAGGCCGTAATATCGACTACCTGAAATCGGTGAGCATAAGTCCACCTCTTACGAGCAACTAGCTAAGGTCACGTGATTGGACCTGAGATCACGGCGTATCGACCGAGAAGCAGCACCAGCGTACAAACAAGGTGAGACACCGAACATTCAAACCAGGGACGGTGCAAGGACACTGTTAATAGAAATCAGACTTTTCTCCTCCATATTCATACCAAAGTATTATCGGATACTTGCTATTGCTATTTATATCAATGGAACGAGTCTGACATATAGTCAAGAGTCTGACATAGATGCTAAACAGATTGGAAACATCGCACTATAGCGTGGGCAGATCTGCTCAGAACTGTGCATTCTATTTCTCATTCGGGGATCTACCCCCCATTTTTTGGGGACACTTCTGTTGGATACTCATTTTGGATACTTTTATTGGAGATTTTTTATTGGATCTTTTATTCTAACGATTTTAATATTTATATACATGCTGCAGCAATTATTTAGTTTGTTTAATTTTGATCTTATGTGATGTAATAAATATTGTCGATACTCCAGATTGTACTACTATTACTCCTACGTGGGAGTGCCAGTCTCATACCATATTTTGTAGTGTTAATTGCGAATATTGGCACTTCGAGAATTCTCGAATACCTAGGATATAGTGCTATATCTTAGTAATCGCAAATATTCTAGATTTTTTTTCATCAGTACCCATGATCCCTCACTGCTTCTTGCTTGTGGGCCAATGAGAAGGCTGCAATATCTTTGACGGTAGGAGTAGTGTTGATCGCTAAATGTTTATCATGAATTTTTCGATTGCCGATTTTCGCAATCAAGAAAATAATGACTGGAGATCATGAATTCTCGAATTTGCGAATATATGACAAATATTCAACCAAATATTCACTAAATATTGTGAATTCGAATATTCCCCCCGCCGCTCTTCACTGTTGGTGACTGATCACTCCCCTGAAGTTAATGAACCAGGCCAAGGACAGAAATGCCCGGGTCACCCGATGGTTTCTCTCCCTACAAAACTTTAGGTTTTCGGTGGAACACAGGGCAGGCCAGTTACAGGGAAATGCGGATGTCCTGTCCTGGATACACTGTATGGCGTGTGTTCACCCCCCCCAGGGTTGAACAAATGTGACACAGTGAGATGTTTGGTCTGGGAAAACAGGCATTTTCCTCCCAGCATGTGCTGCTGGGCTGATTTACAGCCAGGTGAGGTCAAATACCTGACCATATTTTAAATTTCAGTCCGGGTTTTGGCAGCACCTGACTGTCCTTAAATAGGAAGCTGGGCTCAGAAGCCATGTATCTGTGTTGGGATCTGGGAGTCTTGTGTCTGGATGAAGGCTTGCTACCGGTTTGGCGTGAAAAGGTGGTGCTGCTATCAGCAAGGACTCTTTGAGGCACAATTGCCGCATGGTGTGAATAAGCACCAACACCGCAAGGTGGCTTTTTGTTTGAATATGACTGCTTGTTTTGTCACTTGCCTAAAGAACTTGCCAAAGAACTTGTTGTTGCCTCTATATTGCGTCCGCTAATCCTGTCAACCAGAACGAGTCCCCACACTGGATACCGCTGGACCCCAGGCTTTGGCTCTGAAGCAATAAAAAGGGGGAAATAATTGAGGGATTTTAGTCCAGACCTTGAGATGAAGTTCAGTAACAGCTTTACTTGAATAAATGTTTCTTCAAACAGTTTTCAGGCTTTATCTTGGTTCCAGCAGGCTTTAGCATAAACTCAACTCTGCTTTATCTCTTTCTCTCTGCTGTACTGACAGACTAGCTTAGTAACTTTGTTTCCTTCTTTACGCTGCACTGCACTCTTTAGGCCCCTTTCACACAGGCAAGTTTTTTGCGCGGGTGCAATGCATGACGTGAACGCATTGAACCCACACTGAATCCTGACCCATTCATTCCAATGGGTCTGTGTACATGAGCGTTTTTTTTACGCATCAGTTCTGCGTTGCGTGAAAAACGCAGCATGTTCTATATTCTGCGTTTTTTACACAGCCCTGGCCCCATAGAAATGAATGGGGCTTCAGTGAAAAACGCATTGTATCCGGAAGTGAGGATGCAATGTGTTTTTCATTGATGGTTGCTAGGAGATGCAAACCTTCAGTTATTTCTCTCACACGTGAAAAACGCATCAAAACGCATTGCACCCATGCCGAAAAACTGAACAACTGAACACAATCGCATACAAAACTGACTGAACTTGCTTTCAAAATGGTGCGAGTTTCACTGAACGCACCCTGAACGCATCCGGACCTAATCCGTCATGCTCGTGTGAAAGGGGCCTTAGTCTGACTTAGTTTCAGCCAAGGAACTATTCTCCTGGCTGCTGAGGCTTCCGAGCTTCTGCCTTAATGGCCAGCAGAGCTTAGGGTGCTCTGGCTGGTGTGGGCATGTCAGACATTGACATGTCCCTGCACTCCCTTCTCCTGTCTAGGGAAACCTGGAACTGACTGGAAATTTCTGCCCCGCCCTTCTGGCAGGAAGCAAGGCTGGCCCACCTCAGCCCAAAGGGGGGAGATCAGAATGGCAAGTTCCATTCTCTATAACTATAGCTCTGCCATCTGCACTGCCACCTGCCTGTGAACCAGGCACACCACATGTGAACAGTTGCATAACAAGATTAGGAATGCACAGTGTATAGGACCTGGACAGAAATACAAAGATGACATTGTAATAGCCTACTAGAGATAGTAGCAGAGTGCAGGAGTGGCAACACCACTCTGGGGTGTTACAGAGCCAGGCCCCTTCTGTATCTGCCGGCATCAATGAAAACTGCCGACCGCTGCATCTATGGGGTTTGAAGAGGGAGGGGCAGCCCCAAGCCTCGCAAAGACCACAGGGTCTCATAGGACCATAGGACATGAGTAAGGGCTTTAATTTTTGGTAGCCCAAAACGCGTAGACTAAGACTGGTTATACTGGATGTATTTTTACCGCAAAATAAAGTACCGTTTTAACCTCTGCGAAACTGAGCTGGATTTTTTGCTCTTTGTTTGGACTTCAAGCTATCCGCATCCTGGTGCGGTACTTCCATGCTCGCAGCAGAGAAGGGGCAGGTGAGAGCCGTATTAGTCAATGTACTGCATTGAAACAGGGATCAGATCCTGAAAAGTTCAAATCACTTAGTGGGACAAAAAAAAAGAAAAAAGTTTTATAAAAATACAAAAGTTTCAATGGAAAAAAAGCACCCTTGCCCCGTACCCGTAAGTTATTCACAAAAAATAGACATATTAGGTATTACTGAATCCATAATTACCAGCTCTATAAAATGTAATGATTTAAGCTGGTGAACGCTGTAACAAAAAAAAATCATTAAAAAAAAAATACCATAATAGCTATTTTTTGGTCACCTTGCCTCACAAAAAGCATAATGGAGAACGATCAAAAAGTACTACAAAAGTCTCCCAAAATAGTATTCAAACTTCCAACTTATTTTGCAAAAAATTAGCCCCCACATAAGACGATCGGCAGAAAAAAAAAAGGCAAATAAAATAACACGTCATATTTGCAAAAAAAGCCTCAGTCAGGAAGGTGTAAAATGGCTGTCAGGAATAGGTTAATACACATAAACAGTAATTTAATGTATTTGTTCTAATAAAGATCATGTACTACAGATTAGCCTAGTATTGCAAAACCATTTCCATATATAATAGCGGAATTCAGAAAGGCCAAAGAATAAGAGACATTATTGTTTATGCACTTAACTGAAAAAGCCAAAGAATGTAAAAGATCAACATGTAAAAGCCTTTGTTTGTAGACCATGTACAATGATGGAATGTTCTCAGGGAATATAGGAATCTCAATGTGCTTATTAAGGGTTTATAAACTGATCTACAGGCAGCAGATGAGAAAAACTAATTTAAATGTTTGAAACTGGCAAAGGCAATAATAAGGTGGAATAGTATAATTTTACGTTTCAATCTGAAAGATTCAAGGGTTTGTGTCTTCTCAGACTTTGACTGTGAAGGAGAGTGCACCGCACATGTGGCCTGCTCTCCATTCAGTTCTATGGGTGATCAGAAAATATTCAAGCAAGTACGCTCAGCTATTTTCGGAAGTCTTATAGAAATTCATGGAGAGTGCACTGTGCAAGTGCGGCCACTGCTCCGCTCACCATTCACTCCATTCACCAACAACCGTATATATATGTAACATAGTAACATAGTAACATAGTAACATAGTACATAAGGCCGAAAAAAGACATTTGTCCATCCAGTTCGGCCTGTCATCCTGCAAGTTGATCCAGAGGAAGGCAAAAAAAAACCTGTGAGGTAGAAGCCAATTTTCCTCACTTTAGGGGAATACAAATTCCTTCCCGACTCCAATCAGGCAATCAGAATAACTCCCTGGATCAGTGATCTCTCTCTAGTAGCTATAGCCTGTAATATTATTAAGCTCCAGAAATACATCCAGGCCCCTCTTGAATTCCTTTATTGTACTCACCATCACCACCTCCTCAGGCAGAGAGTTCCATAGTCTCACTGCTCTTACCGTAAAGAATCCTCTTCTATGTTTGTGTACAAACCTTCTTTCCTCCAGACGCAGAGGATGTCCCCTCGTCACAGTCACCGTCCTGGGAATAAATAGCTGACCGGATAGATCTCTGTACTGACCCCTGATATATTTATACATATTAATTAGATCTCCTCTCAGTCGTCTTTTTTCTAAAGTGAATAACCCTAATTTTGATAATCTTTCAGGGTACTGTAGTTGCCCCATTCCAGTTATTACTTTAGTTGCCCTCCTCTGGACCCTCTCCAGCTCTGCTATGTCTGCTTTGTTCACTGGAGCCCAGAACTGTACACAGTACTCCATGTGTGGTCTGACTAATGATTTGTAAAGTGGCAGGACTATGTTCTCATCACGGGCATCTATGCCCCTTTTGATGCAACCCATTATCTTATTTGCCTTGGCAGTAGCTGCCTGACACTGTTTTTTGCAGCTTAGTTTGCTGTTTATTAAAATTCCTAGATCCTTTTCCATGTCAGTGTTATTGAGTGTTTTACCATTTAGTATGTACGGGTGACTTGCATTATTCCTTCCCATGTGCATAACTTTACATTTGTCAGTGTTAAACTTCATCTGCCACTTCTCTGCCCAAGCCTCCAATCTATCCAGATCCCTCTGTAGCAGTATACTGTCCTATTCAGTGTTAATTACTTTACACAGTTTAGTGTCATCTGCAAAAATTGATATTTTACTATGCAAGCCGCCTACAAGATCATTAATAAATATATTGAAGAGAATAGGGCCCAATACTGACCCCTGAGGTACTCCACTAGTGACAGTGACCCAATCTGAGTATTTACCATTAATAACCACCCTCTGTTTTCTATCATTGAGCCAGTTACTTACCCACTTACAGACATGTATTTTAAATTTAGGGACTAATATTAGATTTTTGTGAATTGCTCAAAATGGCATATACTATTTTACATATCAGTATGCTAGTCAGCACAGCAGGGCAGAATAGATAAAGCAAAGGATCACATAACCCCAGTTTTGGTCCTTGTCGGTGGGCTAGCCCATAATGCAATCTAGAAAAGTGTCATAGGCTCTGCTTGCATTGCATATCAATATTTAAAGGGAGTCTGTCACCTCCATATGACCAGTTACAGTGCTTACATGGCTCTGTAGCACACCTATACAGGATTGTAACGGTGTCTTTGTTCTTTTCTTTAGACTTGCACCAGCAGGAAAAATGAAGTTTAAGGCAGAGCAGCCTGGGCACCTACACAGTGAACGCCGCCCCTGGGCACTTGCGAGTGCTCATTTGCATATGAGCTAAACTTTGTTTTTCCTGCTGGTGCAAGTCCAAAGAAAAGAACAAAGGTACCGTTACAATCCTGTATAGGTGTGCTACAGAGCCATGTAAGCACTGTATATGGCCATATGGAGGTGACAGACTCCATTTAAAGCTACAGTATTCCTTTTTTTTCTAAGGTGCAGGAGACAGCTAACAGCCCAGTTTACATTAAATAATTATTAAATTATATAAAAAAAAGCTGTTGCTAAATTTCTTCAATTAATAATAAATGTATAAAACCTGATCAGACATTTTGCACTTGACTGCAGGGGCATAGCTATAGGGGGTGCAGAGGTAGATTTTGTAGCATGAGGCTCGGTTTATATTTTTGCTGAAGACTGTCAGTTTTTTTCTTAAGGAGTGCAAATGTAATGACAAAATATCTACAGTATCACAGACTAGTGTACATGACCTGACATGTGGTTGTGCATCACTCATTGTTTAAATACTCTTTAAAACAAAATGTCTGGTGCACAATAAAGTGGCAAAAGACCCATGCGGCATGCCATGTCATCAGCAAGTGAGAATGTGGGTGGCTATAGTATTACAGTTTGCTGAAATGATGGAACGGTTATTTTAAAGAGAGTCTTTCACCTAAAATGACCATTATACACCACAAACATCATGATATCCATTACATTCCCCATATTATAATCTTACCTTTCATATTGCTGTCCGTTGCCTATTCTCTCTTAAAAACGCTTTTAATCCATATGCTAATTAGGTTCTGAAGGTGCCCAGGGGCGGCGTTTATGCGGCCGGTGCCCAGGCTCCACGGCGCTGTTCAAATCAAACCCCTCCCCTTTCACCCCTCTGGCCCGCCCTCGGTTCTTGAGACACCATCCTCCAGTCAATGACAGATCCGGCGCCTGCGCCTGCGCCTGCGCACTCCATTACCCACTAGGGCAGAGGCAGCAGAGCATTTAATCCGCATGCGCCAGCCCGATCTAGCCGGCGGAAGTAAACTACCAAAATATCGGGATGTACGGGCCGGCGCATGCGCATTAAACGCTCTGCTGCCTCTGCCCTAGTGGGTAATGGAGTGCGCAGGCGCAGGCGCATTAAACGCTCTGCTGCCTCTGCCCTAGTGGGTAATGGAGTGCGCAGGCGCAGGCGCCGGATCTGTCATTGACTGGAGGATGGTATCTCAAGAACCGAGGGCGGGCCAGAGGGGTGAAAGGGGAGGGGTTTGATTTGAACAGCGCCGTGGAGCCTGGGCACCGGCCGCATAAACGCCGCCCCTGGGCACCTTCAGAACCTAATTAGCATATGGATTAAAAGCGTTTTTAAGAGAGAATAGGCGACGGACAGCAATATGAAAGGTAAGATTATAATATGGGGAATGTAATAGATATCATGATGTTTGTGGTGTATAATGGTCATTTTAGGTGAAAGACTCCCTGCTGAGTCAACCTTACGTACATCAGCAGATACAAAAACATCTGAAAAATCAGGTTCACTCTAAGGCTACTTTCACACTAGCGTTAATATTTTCCGGTATTGAGATCCGTCATAGGGTCTCAATACTGGAAAAAAACGCTTCCGTTTTGTCCCCATTCATTGTCAATTGGGACAAAACGTAACTGAACAGAACAGAATGCTCCAAAATGCATTCCGTTCCGTTCTCATACCAGAGAGAAAACCGCAGCATGCTGCGGTTTGCTTTCCGTCCTGGGATGCGGAGCAAGACGGATCCGTCCCCATTGACTTGCATTGTGGGTCATGAAGGGATCCGTCTTGCTCTCGCTTTCTCTGGCACAATCTGACACAATAGAAAACAAATCCGTCCCCCATTGACTTTCAATAGAGTTCATGACGGATCTGTTTTGGCTATGTAAAAGATAATCCAACCAGATCCGTTCATAACAGATTATCAGTAACGGAAGCGTTTTTGCTGAGCCCTGCCGGATCCGACAAAAACTCTAGAGTGAAAGTAGCCTTACCTGGACTGTGCAATTTCATCATATACCCTGTTTCCTGATCTCATGGACTCCTGGCTCAGCAGATTGGAACAGTGGATCGAATTTGTCTAGTTTGCTATTGGTGTAGTGTCTTGTCCAGCCTCCAGTGCACAGCCAGGTATTCAGCGTGGCAGTGGAGTTGTCATACCGAAGCCGAAAAAATTGTCCTTCGCAAAGCGTTTGTGAAAATTAATCAGGCATGGATCCATTAGAATTTTCAAACGTGCCCGGCTGATGCTAATAGATCTGTCATTGCTGACAGTGGATATGCATTACCCGCCCATTGATGCCACTGATGCTGTCTGCATTTCCATCATTGTATTGCATTCCCTATTGCCACTACTATTATGCATACACAGCCACACATCTCCTGTTTGTCAGGTTCCATACAGTACTGTTGCTGCTCCGGGTACTACTGCTGCCACCATTACTACCCCTACACAGCCATACATCTCCTACCTTGTCTGTCAGGTTCTATACTGTGCTGCTGTTGCGACTACTACTGCTGCTACTACAACCCCTACACAGCCGTACATCTCCTGCCTTGTCTGTCAGGTACTGCGCTGTGCTGCTGCTGCTGCGGCTACTACTGCTGCTACTACTACCCCTACACAGCCGTACATCTCTTGCCTTGTCTGTCAGGTACTGCGCTGTGCTGCTGCTGCTGCGGCTACTACTGCTGCTACTACTACCCCTACACAGCCGTACATCTCCTGCCTTGTCTGTCAGGTACTGTGCTGTGCTGCTGCGACTACTATTGCTACTACTATTATGCCTACACAGCCGTACATCTCCTGCCTTGTCTGTCAGGTACTGTGCTGTGCTGCTGCGACTACTATTGCTACTACTATTATGCCTACACAGCCGTACATCTCCTGCCTTGTCTGTCAGGTACTGTGCTGTGCTGCTGCGACTACTATTGCTACTACTATTATGCCTACACAGCCGTACATCTCCTGCTTTGTCTGTTAGGTACTATGCTGTGCTGCTGCTGCGGCTACTACTATTGCTACTACTACCCCTACACAGCCGTACATCTCCTGCCTTGTCTGTCAGGTACTACGCTGTGCTGCTGCTGCGGCTACTACTATTGCTACTACTACCCCTACACAGCCCTACATCTCCTGCCTTGTCTGTCAGGTACTACGCTGTGCTGCTGCAACTACTATTGCTACTACTATTATGCCTACACAGCCGTACATCTCCTGCCTTGTCTGTCAGGTACTGTGCTGTGCTGCTGCGACTACTATTGCTACTACTATTATGCCTACACAGCCGTACATCTCCTGCCTTGTCTGTCAGGTACTACACTGTGCTGCTATGACTACTATTGCTACTACTACCCCTACACAGCCATACATCTCCTGCCTTGTCTGTCAGGTACTACGCTGTGCTGCTATGACTACTATTGCTACTACTACTAACCCTATAACCCTACACAGCCGTGCATCTCCTGCCTTGTCTGTCAGGTACTACGCTGTGCTGCTACGACTACTATTGCTACTACTACTAACCCTACACAGCCGTGCATCTCCTGCCTTGTCTGTCAGTTACTACACTGTGCTGCTGCTGCGGCTACTACTGCTGCTACTACTACCCCTACACAGCCGCACATCTCCTGCCTTGTCTGTCAGTTACTACACTGTGCTGCTGCTGCGGCTACTACTGCTGCTACTACTACCCCTACACAGCCGTACATCTCCTGCTTTGTCTGTCAGGTACTACACTGTGCTGCTACGACTACTATTGCTACTACTACCCCTACACAGCCGCACATCTCCTGCCTTGTCTGTCAGGTACTACGCTGTGCTGCTGCGGCTACTACTATTGCTACTACTACCCTTGCACAGCCGTACATCTCCTGCCTTGTCTGTCAGGTACTACACTGTGCTGCTGCTGCGGCTACTACTGCTGCTACTACTACCCCTACACAGCCGCACATCTCCTGCCTTGTCTGTCAGGTACTACGCTGTGCTGCTACGACTACTATTGCTACTACTACTACCCCTACACAGCCGTGCATCTCCTGCCTTGTCTGTCAGTTACTACACTGTGCTGCTGCTGCGGCTACTACTGCTGCTACTACTACCCCTACACAGCCGCACATCTCCTGCCTTGTCTGTCAGGTACTACGCTGTGCTGCTGCGGCTACTACTATTGCTACTACTACCCCTACACGGCCGCACATCTCCTGCCTTGTCTGTCAGGTACTAATTTGTGCTGCAGTTACTACTGCTGCTACTACTACCCCTACGGAGCCTTACAGCTCCTGCCTTGTCTGTCAGGTTCCATACTGTACTGCGGCTGCTCCTAAATAGGGAGGAATTTTGGGATCGTTCATGCGGAAACAAGCCATTGCTTTTTTTCAATACTATAATGTGAATAAACACCGGCATCTACCAATAGGTTTCCTTTTTTTAACATTTGATAAATGTCAATATTTTTTGTAATAGGTCAATGGAGCACTTCACCTTATTTGCATTTCCTGGACATACTGTACGATACTTATCTATATGATTTCATATTTTCCTAAAAGCAACAAAATAATCGAATATTTTTTTTTTTTAATCACTGATTATTTCAAAACAAAAACAGTGCCCTTATAAACCAGCATTACATTGTACCAGTTAGGCTGTATGGCACACTAGCTTACGTGATGGTAAAAGACCAATCAGAATGAAAAAAAATGAAAACATATCCGATACATTTTTAAAGTGAATTTTATTTTTTATAGATTCTGGAAAACATTTTGATACCACAAGCAGATGTAGCAATAATCAATATGAGCACTTGCTAAGATATCTCTATGACTAGCTCTATGATGTGTAACTAAGGATGTATGACATATAATAAAATTACAGTTACAGGACATTCTTTTTTGTCCACTTTTTCCTAACATATGTGCAGTCTAAATGGAAATGTCAGACAGAGGTATAACTACGCCCATGTTAAACCAGACACATCCTCTACAGATAACATACATGCATTCAAAGTCAGATATCTAATATATCTGTTCAAAGATTGGTATCAACAAATATATATCCATTTGCCAGTGTGGTTTTTAATGCACACTCAGACACTAGCTCCAGATTTTATCACCCATAACCTTTAGGTGTGAAGTCTCATTAGTTAAAGTCTGAGAGCCTGTCATGTAAGTGGAAGTGGTGGGGTGGTAACAAACCGTTAAACTAGTGGTTTAGAAAGCTGAACTCTTGAGGGTTTGAAAAAAAATAAAAAATACGTTGAGGTTGAAATAAACAAGAAAATCGAGAGTACACTTCTCCTCCAGGTGTGGGAGACTAGATGGAAGATAAAGAGATAACCATATAATCTGAAAGGGTTTTTGGTACTAGAAAATCAGCAATGTCTTATTGCAGCTGCTAATAATAATTGCTGTAATAAGCAATAATAAATGTTGTTAGCCATATTAATTAGCTGCATGCCATTGGAAAAGGGCGTGACCTAAGATCTCTCCACAAGGCAATAGAGTACCCCCAAGATTTCTCAACTGTGGGTTTTTTTTAAGGGTCACAAAAACTGCGCAATCTTGTTCCAGTAAAGGGTTGGCATAAAATATAATGGTGGAGATTTATCAAAACTGGTGCAAACAAAAGCTGGCTTAGGCTACTTTCACACTAGCGGTAGCCTTTTCCGGCAGGCTGTTTCAACAGGGGAAAAGCCTGCTGGATCCGTGCTACTGCAAGAGCACCGTGCCGCCGGAAGTCCGCTCCGGCCACAGCACGGCAAACAAGCCGAGAGGCAGCCAGACAGAAAACGCAACATGTAGTTTTAATCCGGCCTGCTCTCTGCATGTTTGTGGTGCTGCGGCCGGACCTCTGGTCCACCGCCATTACAGTGAATGGGGCCAGAGAGGACTTCCGCCAGCACAGTGGACTTGCGGTAGTACGGATCCGGCAGGCTGTTCCCCCACTGGAACAGCCTGCCGGAAAAGGCTACCGCCAGTGTGAAAGAAGCCTTAGTTGCTCATTGCAACCAATCAGATTCCACCTTTTATATTTCTGAGCTCCTTTGGAAAAATGAAAGGATCAATCTGATTGGTTGCTGTGGCCAACTAAGCCAGTTTTCCTTTGCAGCAGCTTTGATAAATCTCCCCCAATATCTCTACAAAAAATTATTCTCTAGATGGGCCATATTAATTGCAAAGCTGACTTCAAAAATGTTTATCATGTTAACCACCCACCCCACCCTTCACTTTTTTGTTTTTAAGAAAACTACCATAAGTAATTAGTGAATGCACACAAGATGAGGCCACCACTGAAATGTATATATTTTTTTTGTTTTCCATGACACCTGGGCTTTCTGTGGGCAGTTTTTCCATGTAGAGAACTACATTTCCAATGATTGTCTCTCCCTTTTCACAGTTACCTCTAATTATAGATACTGTAATTACTCACTGTCTTTATACAAAACACATCTTTGCTACCAGACAGGTCCCGTTTTGATTGCTCACTAGACACTGCACAACCAGTTGCACATTGTGTAAAGGTGTGTCAATACCAGTTAAATAACTGTTGAACCCTCGTTTGGTTGATATCTGTTCCTTCAGACTTCCTCTATATGCATACATGGTTGGCCAGACAAGCAGTTCTTTTTTTTGTTTCAATATTTTTATTGAGGATTTCAAGGTATACAATTACATAAGCGAAAACAAGCCATTATTCAGAGTAGTAATGACCGTACACAGCCTGTGATAGCAATATTAAGACAGGAGGGAGAGGGGAGGTTGGGGAGTACATAGTAGACACGGGAGTAGGAGGGAGGGGATGGAGAGAACATAATGCAGCATAGTAAATATAAACACAAAGACAGATATAAACACAAAAACAAGGTCTCAGGTACAATTACAATGGCATGCTTGTCTGGTCTCTATTATTTGTGGGGAAAAAGGATGTCCACGAGTGCCAGTGGAGCAGGAATTTGTCAATGCTGTGTTCCTTATATGATAGGATTTTTTCATAAGAGCTTGTGGTATGAACCCTTGTCAGGACCTCTGCTACTGAGGATATTTTTGTAGATTTCCAACACCCGGTGATGGCCAATTTTGTGGGAAAGAGTAAGAAGACTACGGGAATCCTGTAGCGTACCGGGATGGTGTGAATATCAGTAAAGAAAAACGCCCGTTGCGGGCGAGTGAGAAGATCTCGTCCCATAGGTTAGATAGGAGCGGGCATGACCAAAGTATATGCAGAAGTGTGCCTCCTAGTGATGTCCGGATCATGAACGAATCGTTCTTTTGAACAGATTCAGTTCACTGATCCGGAAGAGTCGGTTCCTCTGACTGAGCCGATCCGAATGAAACGGCTCAGTCAGATCAGCAGCAGGCAGTATAATAGGAGCCTCCAGTGGATGCTAGCCCCGCCCCTCCCCGCCCTCCAACCAATCAGAGGCAGCCAGCACTGCCTACCAGCACAGGGGGAGTCGCAGGGACTCAGAATCGTCTGAGTCTATTAGTTAAAAGAATCGAATGAGTCAGAGACTCATTTGATTCTTTTGAGTTAAAAGAACCGTGAGTCACCAAGTCCCTGCCAGGCTCCCTGTAAGTCAGTCCGTCCAGGGGGAAGGGGGGGCATTGATCTAGCATGTAGCAGAGCAAGAAGTCTGGTAGGGACTCGGTGACACGATTCTTTTAACTAAAACTCTCAGACAATTATCACAGTCTGCTTCACTGCAGCAGAGCTGTGTTTGCCAGAAGCCAGTCCCTCCTGACCTTCGGTTCACTTGAGAGCCGACTCAGCAAGTGAACCGAAGATTCGATGAGCTGAGCATGCGCATTGATCTTCAGTTCACTTGCCTCTGCCGGCTCATGAAGTGAACCGAAGATCCGATTCATGAATCGGTTCATTTGAATGAGCTGATTCAAATGAACCGATTCATGTGAAAGATCCGAACTTCCCATCACTAGTGCCTCCGACTCTGACCACACCCCCTCCAGCAGAGATGAGACGCCCCAGGGAAAATTCTGCATAATTTGTGAGGAGTATAATACCATCTTAGGCATGTCTTCACCGCTGCTTCTATAAGAGCAGTGTTGTAAAAAGTGTTCGCTATAAATTTGAATGTTTTCACCCAGTCAGCTTCTACAATTCTGGAGCTCTCTGCCCCACGCAAGGAGGGAGGGGGGTTTAGAGAAAGCAGGCTTGGAATTCAAGGCTAGATACACTGGTTTGATACCGCTCTTTGAAGAAGGGTGTGTTGGGGCGGACCACATTTCTAGTATTTCTCTATTGGCCACCACCTGATGAGGGGTTTTCGTGGATAAGAGGTGGCACACCTGGAGGTACTTAGATCTCCTTTAGGAATTTGGAACTCCATTTGGAGTTGTAGGAAGGATTTTAAGGTGTCCTTCTGATAAAGTTGGCTCACAAATTTGATATCTCTGTCCCTCCATGTGCGCAGCCCCAACTCTTGGAGGTGAAGTTCCAATAGTTGTATTGGAGAAGTACCAGTCAGGGACATTGGTATGTGGAGGCTTTTTTGGTGGAACATACGCCAGTGGAGTAGTGATGCCTGTACTAAGGTGGGCAATTGTGGGGTGTTAAATGGAGATATGCTAATACTATTAATCACGAGGGCTTTTAGCTGCCTAGCAGGGGCCTGGGTGGCTTCTATATGTACCCATGGAGCAGAGGTCTATAGTGACCACCAATTTCTCAGAGATTGGATTTGGGTTGCTAGGAAGTAATCCATTAAGTTAGGGAGAACCAACCCTCCCATGGCTTTTGGTTTAGACAAAATTTTTGCTGAAATTCGTTTTTTTTTTACCTGCCCAAACAAAGTTACGAACTTTTTAATAGAAAGTATTCGGAAATGGCCTTCTCTAATTCAGATTTGAATGTTGGATTCAATATAATATAAGGGCTGCAGCGCTACAAGGTATCTCTGTAGTTAAAGGATTCTTTGATCGTGAGGGTAATGGCAGCATGCTCAGGCCACTTGATGGTCCCTATAGTGGACTGGGTGGTTAATTGGAGTAAAGATCTACTGAAAAGAAATAGGTCGATACGTGAGTAGATACTGTGTAGGTGATGTTGTTCACGGAGCACACTTGTATGATAAATCTACCATTTGGATCAGTAATTAGGGTAATAGGGGAAAAGGACACCGAGTTACTGATTACCAGTATGACTCCTCTCTGCTTCTTGCGGTAATGAGCCTGCACGACATGTGGGAACTGACAGTGGTGAATTGTATGAGCATCTTTGCACATTATGTGGGTTTCTTGAACGCAGAGGATATCTGCTTTGGCTGTGATTGCTTTTTATTTGCCGGACATAAGGGTCCTTTTTTAGGAACTGAGGCCTAGTTGCGTGCATGGATGCATGGAGGGCCGGCATGCATCCATGCACGCAACTAGGCCTCAGTTCCTAAAAAAGGACCCTTATGTCCGGCAAATAAAAAGCATTAACCGCATACTGGAGTGCTGTCTAAATTATTTGAAATATTTACTAGTTCCGCGAGGTGGAGCAAGGAACGCACCTAGACGTGCACCCTAAACCTATCAGCCTCAGATAGAGTGCCGTGATCAACACGTGATTTTTATGCTTTGGCTGTGATGGCTTCAGACCAGAGATAGGATCTTTTTTGTGGGCTATTAAGGCCCTTAGCATTAATGGAGATCAAGTTAAGACCCATGGGAGATGGTAGGTTCAAATCTGAGTGGACCTCCCAGATCACCCAGTTCCAGGGGTCATCTGTAGCATGGAACACCTGAGCAAACATATTAGCATGGAAGCATATGATGTCTGAAACACAACTTGTACCTAGAGACAAAGTGTATAAACTAATAACTATAAACCGGAGTGGGATAAACTTCCCTTAATGAAAAATATTCCGGACTCATACAGTGTTGGGGTAAAAGTCCAGTTTGAAGCCAAATAACTATACAGTGCACTCCTGCACTAACACACATAGAAACATTTTCGATGTTTTGTACCCCTTTTAGCCCCGACTGTGTGCCATTCTGAGATCACACGTTGGGGTTGAGGTAGGTGTTTGCCATTTTGGGTAAGTAGCAGTTTCACCGGGAAGCCCCATTTGTAGGCAATTTTGTGATCTCTTAAGGCTAAAGTGATTGGAGCAAGTAGGCACCTTTGGTGCAAGGGTATGGCAGAAAGGTCAGTGTAGAGCTTTACAGCTTGGTATGGTGCTGGCATTTCAGTGAGATGGCGGGCAGCTGCTAAGGCCGCCTTCTTGGTTTGGAAGAAATGGATGCGGGCTAAGGTGCCCCTAGGTATATTATCAGGGAGATGCTTGGGCTTGGGGATTCTGTGTGCACGGTCCATTATTAAATCCCTGGCGGAGTAGGATGGTAGGAGCTTATATAGGAAAGCTTGGAGAAAGTCCATGAGTTTAGAGGGCCCAATGTCCTTCGGTATACCACAGAATTTAATATTATTCCGCCTGGAGCGGTCCTCCAGGTCATTTAGCTTAGCTTTGATCCTTTCCATTTCTACTGCCATGTCGTCGTGGCTGTCTATTTGCCGATTATGGGACTCTGCGAATTCTCCTATTTTTGTTTCCACGTGGGAGACCCTATAGTCTAGGCCTGAGATGGAGGATTGAATAGGCGCTATTATAGATAAGAAATCGCTGTGTAGCGCTGTGCTGAAAGCTATCAGCATATCTTTAAGGAGATTCCCTGAGGCAGGTTTGTCTGAGGTGGGGAACCCCTGTAAAATAGATGGGAAGGCTGCAGGGGACCCCGAGCTCACCTCTCTAGCTGTCTCATCTTGCAATCTGGGCCTCTGTTTCTCTGGCCTCCTCGTGGCGGGAAAAGCTGGCATCTGGGTTCCCGCGGGAGCCAGGGATGATCGGGACAAACTCTCACATGCCGCGGAACCAGGTGATGTCAGGCTCCGCTGAGAGGTGTAGCTAGAGACCGCATACGTAGAGGGTCCGGTGCTCTGTTGTAGAGTTGGCGAGTGAGCCGCCAACAAAGGCGGCGGAGATAACGGCAACTCCGTTGGGCCCGTCGAAATAGAAGTTCAGTTTCCCCTGTTTTACTTGGGATCTTTTGCCTCTGGGCATCCTCGGCAGTCGTAGGGCACCACTCACCACTGGAATTATTCCAAATATCGGGGTACAAATCGCTTTGTCAGGCGCTATGTGCAGAAGCTCAGGATTTAAGCGGCCATCACACTTGGCAGCCAAGCCACGCCCCCACAAGCAGTTGTTCTTAATAGCGACAGGGGAATAAGCCACCAGCAGAACCTTTTGGTGAATGCTTATATCTTTTGATAACAAAAGAATGGGCATCTGTGCAACTTCTGTAAATCTGCATTTACATACACACAATTGTTAGGAGGAAGCATTCTTTCCTGATAATTTCCTGCTCGTTAGTGGAGATGAAGTACTGCATTTACATGCAGAGATCACCTCGACAGTATGAAGTCATCCTCATATAGCTGCATTGTTTCTGGGCAGCAGAGTGCTGTTTACACAGCACAATCTGCTGCCCAGAAATGATAGTTTGGGTGTCCATATAAACCATTATTTCACTGGATAAACAAGAGTTTCGCTCTTTCATCAGATGATCTGTGGAACCTTTATGAGGGTAGATCATTGGGAATAAGTGTTCGTAGGACAATAGGGATGTAAACAAACAGCCTTAACTGCACTAACTAAATGCTATATGAATAGAACAATTGAACTAGAAGGGAACTGCTTTTGAGAGTAGCTCAAATATACTTGTCAATACCTAGGTTAATATACACTACTCACAAAAAGTTAGGGATATTTGGATTGTGGGTGATATTTCAGGATGAACTGAAAATTCACATTAACCTGTACAGGTGAACTTAAAGGGGTTCTGCACTTTCATTTAACTGCTGATCTATCCTCTGGATAGATCATCAGCTTCTGATCGGCGGGGTTCTGACACCCGGGACCCCCGACGATCAGCTGTTTGAGCACTACAGCAGGGCCTTGGCCTTCTCACTGTTTACCACCGGCCCACTGACGTCACGACTAGTATGAACTAGCGTGGGCGGGGCTAAGCTCTGTTCACTTGAATGGAGCTTAGCCACGCCCACTCTAGAGGATACTAGTCGTGATGTCAGTGGGCCGGCGGTAAACAGTGAGAAGGCCGCGGCGCTGTTGGAGCGCCGCTGCCTTCTCAAACAGCTTATCGGCGGGAGTCCCGGGTGTCAGACCCCCGCCGATCAGAAGCTGATAATTTGCGATAATCTATCCGTGAGAATTTGTCTCACGGATAGATTATTGGCTTCCATATACCTGGCTTTTGGCACATAGCCTTTGTGTGGTTGTCTATTGTATGTCATAGATAATAGGAGTCCAAGACGCATCCAGCCATCCTCTTAATGCTGTTTCCAAGCCATTTTGATGGGGTTTCCATCAATTTCTAACCTTATTTTTTGAACCAGACACCCTCTTCTCTTCCGAGCAGGGGGTGCCTAGGGTTCTCCCATTTACTTCCATTGTGCTCGGTAGAGCACACGAGCATACCGATGTGTTTGGCCAGAACACCAGAGCACTTTGGTGCTCGATCAACACTACAGGAGACGTTGTTGTCAAGCTGTATTTGATGTTTAAGGGCACATGACAAGTTACTGAGACATTGACATTTTTTGTGGGGGTATACCCACCACTGTTGTTGTCTTTTGTTTCAGTAAATGGTTTCAGATGAGGAAATCACCATTGCATTGCATGCCCTACTTTTATGATCTAATATCACTGTAGCGTGAAATTTACGTTTTCCATAAATTTCAACAAAGTCCTCACTCTGATATGATAAAATCTGAGATACTTAGCAAATATATTTTGATCAAAACACATCTGAGCCCGCTTACCAAGTGCCAAGGTGATCTGAGGTCAGGTGGGTTCTACGCTAAACCTACCTAAGCCATTGGGCTTCTATGTTCAGGAGCGCAGACGCCGCACCCTAGTCACCTCCATGTGCATCAAGCAACCAAGGAGGAGCAAGCACACCTATATGGTAGGCGGGCACAGATGTGTTTTGATCAAAATATATTGGCTAAGTGTTTCAGATTTTATCATATCAGAGTGAGGACTTTGTCCATATATAATGCTTGCATCTACTTTACTAAGTGCATTATTATCTTATTTCTGTGGTTTTTTTTCAATAATGTGGCCAGTGGCATCCGTGGATTTGTATATCATACCGTGCAGGATGTTTTTATCTTGTTTTTTTCTGCGATTTTTTTTGTCTCCATAAATTTCAACCCAAAAGCCAAACTTTCTGTGAGTAGTGTAACTAATTGTTTTGTTATGTGCCATCAGCTAAAAATATTCACCACATTCACTGCTTTCTTGAATCACATTAAACCATTTTATTTCACTATGCAACACAAAAGTCACTCTCATAAATTACAGACGCATCTGCTGTATCTTACTTTTATCCATAATGGTTGTCTACCTCCCTCTGGCTCACCCCTCCAGTTAATCATTTTGCTGCCTGGCTTCCTCATTTCCTACCTTGTGAAGCATTGAATCTTATTATGGGTGACTTTAACATCCCAATTTACAACCCAATCTCAGTATGCCTTTACAGCGCACTAATAGTTCTCATATAGATGAAGACAGAAATTCACTTAATGTTGTCTTCTTGCAATTCTGTTCAATTTCTGATTTCATAAAGCTTCTCTCCTGCTGTCTGACCACAACTAGGGCTGCAACTAATACTTGATTAAATCGAGTAATTAGACACAAAAAAATCCTTGATGCAAATTTTTTTGTGCTTTCCTTCACAGCAGACCAGGGGCGTAGCTAGTAATGCATGGGCCCCATAGCAAAAATAATTGTATGCCCCCCCCAGTGCCATCCACAGATCCCCCTCCCCTAAACAGTGCCATCCACAGATCTCCCTCCCCTAAACAGTGCCATCCACAGATCCCTCTCCCCTAAATAGTGCCATCTACAGATCCCCCTCCCCTAAACAGTGCCATCCACAGATCCCCCTCCCCTAAACAGTGCCATCCACAGATCCCCCTCCCCTAAACAGTGCCATCCACAGATCCCTCTCCCCTAAATAGTGCCATCCACAGATCCCTCTCCCCTAAATAGTGCCATCCACAGATCCCTCTCCCCTAAACTGTGCCATCCACAGATCCCTCTCCCCTAAACTGTGCCATCCACAGATCCCCCTCCCCTAAACAGTGCCATCCACAGATCCCTCTCCCCTAAACAGTGCCATCCACAGATCCCTCTCCCCTAAATAGTGCCATCCACAGATCCCTCTCCCCTAAATAGTGCCATCCACAGATCCCTCTCCCCTAAACTGTGCCATCCACAGATCCCTCTCCCCTAAACTGTGCCATCCACAGATCCCCCTCCCCTAAACAGTGCCAACCACAGATCCCCCTCCCCTAAATAGTGCCATCCACAAATCCCCCTCCCCTAAATAGTGCCATCCACAGATCCCTCTCTCCTAAACAGTGCCATCCACAGATCCCCCTCCCCTAAACAGTGCCATCCACAGATCCCCCTCCCCTAAACAGTGCCATCCACAGATCCCCCTCCCCTAAACAGTGCCATCCACAGATTCCCCTCCCCTAAATAGTGCCATCCACAGATCTCCCTCCCCTAAACAGTGCCATCCACAGATTCCCCTCCCCTAAACAGTGCCATCCACAGATCCCCCTCCCCTAAACAGTGCCATCCACAGATCTCCCTGCCCTAAACAGTGCCATCCACAGATCTCCCTCCCCTAAATAGTGCCATCCACAGATCCCTCTCCTTTAAACAGTGCCAATCACAGATCCCCCTCCCCTAAACAGTGCCATCCACAGATCTCCCTCCCCTAAACAGTGCCATCCACAGATCCCCCTCCCCTAAACAGTGCCATCCACAGATCCCTCTCCCCTAAACAGTGCCATCCACAGATCCCCCTCCCCTAAACAGTGCCATCCACAGATCCCCCTCCCCTAAATAGTGCCATCCACAGATCCCCCTCCCGCCGCTCACAGGAGCACATTTATAAACTAATCAGTAACTTGAACTTTAATCATTGACATTGCTGAATGCTGATCTCTTTACTTGGATTGGATACCTTACTCTGTCTTAGCTCTGGTAATGGTACAGCAGGCAGTGTGGGCGGGCGGCGCTCACTCACTGACGTGACGTCAGGCGCCTGCGCCGCCTAGTGGGAGCTAAGACAGAGTAAGGTATCCAATGCAAGTAAAGAGATCAGCATTCAGCAATGTCAATAATTAAAGTTCAAGTTACTAATAAGTTTATAAATGTGCTCCTGTGAGCGGCGTGGCCCTGTATATTCTAACCCCCAGGCAAGCATCCCTGTCACCATGGGAACGCCTGGGGGTTAGAATATGATCGATCTTCCTTACTCAGTGGCCCGGCTGGAGCCTCCGGAGCCTCTGTGTCGGCCCGGCCCTGCGTGCGCCCTGCTACAGTCCAGCCAGGCCCGAGCCGCGGACTAGTGTAGTGGGTGGGCGGTCCACAGCTCGGGCCTGCTGCAGATATACTGTAGGTCCCCTGCAATAACCAGTAAGCACTTTTCCTGAAGGCTCACGCACACGGCCATTGTTTGGTCCGCATCCGATCCGCATATTTTTGCAGCTTGGATGCGGACCCATTCACTTCAATAGGGCCGCAAAAGATGCAGACAGCACGAAGGTGTGCTGTCCACATCCGTTACTTCGTTCCGCAAAATGCAGAACACACATGGCTTGTATCCGTGTTTTGTGGTCTGCAAAACACGATACAGTCGTGTGTATGGGGCCCTAATAGTGGGGAATGCACTTATTAGTTAACCCTTTAATGACCAGGCCTGAAAAGACCTTAATGGCCAGTCACTGTTTTGTGATTTAGTGCACGTGGTTCAAACACTTGTAACTTTTTTATTTGCTGGATAACCAAAATAAATCTTGCAGCTTTTTATTACATGACACAGGAATTTTTAATTTTTGTTTTATTATGGGGAAACTGTACCATTTTTTTAAAAGTAATTTTCATGCCACATAATTTGTCCACAAAAGGTCCATAAAAGACCTTTGGGGACACAGACTTTTTTTTTAAACACTATTTCCACTGTAAGGCCTCTTGTACACGAACGCTTTTTTTTCCCTTGTCTATTCCTTTTTTTGCAGACCATATGCGGAAACCATTAATTTCAATGGATCCGCAAAAAAAAAACGGAAGTTACTCCATGTGCATTCCATTTACGTATGTCCGTTCTGCAAAAAAATAGAACATATCCTATTATTGTCCACATCACGGACAATCCTAGTACTGTTCTATTAGGGGCCAGTTGTTCCACAAAATACAGAATGCACACGGATGTCATCCGAAATTTTTGTGGATCCGTTTTTTGCAGAACGCAAAATACATATGGTCGTGTGCAAGCGGCCTTACTGGAGCATCCAAAGGAGCCCCAGTTACAGGGAAAATCAGCCTGCTGAGGGGGGCTTTGTACAGGCCAGGGCCAATCAGGCTCTGCACTCCTCTGTCCCTGACACCTGGCGATCTCTGATCGCCGGGTTTAAAGTGCCTAGTGCGCCACTCACCTATCTGAGGAGAAGGCAGAAGTGCTGATAAACCTCTTGCCTTCTCCTCGTATCCCCCACTGTCTGACTGCCGGGGACCGTTCTGCTCCTGCTGCAGTGCAGGAGCAGGAGCTGTAATCCTACATTTGTGCGGCGCTCCAGTTAGAAACACAGCTGATCGCACGATGAGCTGTGTTTATGCTCAGCAGGACAGGGGCCGCAAACCCTGGCTCTGGGGGCCGCATGCAACCCATGGGCTGCGGGTTGTGCACCCCTGCTTTAAGGAGACCCAGCACCTCACCTAAGCTCCTTTACTGTCAAAAATTCTGAGCGTTCTTATAATTCTCCTAACACACACAATCAACACTCAGCAGAAGATTTTACAGTCCTCATTTATTCTTAATCTCTTCCCTCTCCTGTCATAATCTGGTTGACAAACATTACAATGAAACTCTCAAAAGTGCCCTGGACAAAGCAGCGTCTCTACACTCTGAACTGTCTGACACATAAGGCTGCAGCTATGGCACATGATCTAAACTCATTAAAGCAATGGCCGGACTGGGGGGGCGAAGCCCTTTAGGGGAGGCCCCCATGACGGGGGGTTTGGTTAGGGAGCCCCGGAGTTCGTGGGATTGGAGGACGAGGTTAGAGGGGGTGGGGGAGGGGGCTAAAGGGTTAGCCAAGGGTTAGGATAGGTCAGTTTAACCGCCTCCCGACCGCTGAACGCACGGATGCGTCCGGGAGGAGGTCGATTCATTCCTCCTGGACGCATCCGTGCGTCATCTCGCGAGATGCGAGATTTCGGACTGAGCCGGCCCGCGCATGCGCATCGCGGGCCGGCAAATGAACGAGAACAATTTCATCACAAGCCTGCCTGATCGTGCCTGGCGATTTTTTAAATGTCTAATCAGAAGCCATCCAACACATCATATTAGTAAATATGATGTGTTAAATGGCTTCCCTGCTCCTCTGCTGGTCCTTTTGGTCTGTTGGTTCCAGCAGAGGAGCAGGCTTCACAGTAAGTACACTAAACACTACACTTTAGCCCCAGATCACCCCCCTGCACCCCAATTAACCCCTTGATCACCCCTTCTTGCCCCTGTCAATCACTAGTGAAAGGGAAAAAAGTGATCAGTGTAAACTGTCACTTTTTTTTTTCCACTGGTATTGACTTTTAGGTTTTAGGATAGTTTAGGCCCCTTGGTTAGGTAGTTTAGCGATCGGTTAGTGCCCAGCCCACCGCAGTCACTTATTCGCTGATTAGCGTATCGCTAATCAGCATTTGTACTTTTATAGTATCTGTAAGTGATCAAAACTGATCACAGTCAGATCTATAATAGTATTAGTGTCACCTTAGTTCGCCCTCCACCCAAAACGCAGTGTTTGCCCGATCAGGCCTGATCGGTCGCCCACACGTGCGTTCACCCACGCCCGCCCCGCCGCAGTGACAAAAACTTTTTTTTTTTGATCACTGCACATTCACTTCACAAGCGCTGTGGCGATAAAAAAAAAAAAAATCAGTTTTGATATTTTTTATCAACCGCAGCGGCCTCCGGTACTTCGCTAGCCTCCCATTTGTAAGACAGGCTTGCTTTTTTTCTTGGGTCGTCTCAGGGAATACCCCTAAATTTAGTTGCCCAAATGTCAAACAGGGGGTATTCTTCTGAAGAGGCCTACAGGCTTCTGACCCAGTCGGATGAGGAATGGGAACCCTCATCTGATGAATCTAGCGGGTCAGAATATGAACCTATAGAAAACAGTGGCAGTCTGACTCAAAGTTCGGACGAGGAGGTTGAGGTCCCTGATACCACCAGGCGTACCCGGCCCCATGTCGCTAGACCACAGGTTGCGCAGGATCCGCTTCAAGGGCAGCAGAGTGGGGCTGGCGCTGTCGGATTACGTGGTGAGGCATACACCAGCAGTGCAGCCCATCCTGGACCTAGTACCAGCACTGCCGTACAACATGGTGAAGTGGCGAGCACCAGAAGGGCAGTTGAAGCTGGTACGGTGGCACGTGCAGTAGTTACCCCGTCGCAGCCACCGCACAGACAGGCCCGTAGAGCCCCTACAATCCCTGAGGTGCTGGCAAACCCTGATTGGCAGTCCCCAACTTTACCCGCACCTGTAGTTCCCCCTTTCACCGCCCAGTCTGGAGTTCGGGTTTAGACAGCTCAGATCGGTTCTTGGTCAAATGCCAACTTTGTATAAAAAAAAAAGGGAAATGTTGTCTTTTGCCAAGATATTTCTCTCACCCAGCATGGGTATATGTAAAATGACACCCCAAAACACATTCCCCAACTTCTCCTGAGTACGGCGATACCAGATGTGTGACACTTTATTGCAGCCTAGGTGGGCAAAGGGGTACACATTCCAAAGAGCACCTTTCGGATTTCACCGGTCATTTTTTACAGATTTTGATTGCAAACTACTTCTCACGCATATGGGCCCCTTAAATGCCAGGGCACTATAACTACCCCACAAGTGACCCAATTTTGGAAAGAAGACACCCCAAGGTATTCCGTGAGGGGCATGGTGAGTTCCTAGAATTTGTTATTTTTTGTCGCAAGTTAGTGGAATATGAGACTTTGTAAGGAAAAAAATAAAAATTAAAGAATCATAATTTTCCGCTAACTTGTGACAAAAAATGAAAAATTTGAGGAACTCGCCATGCCCCTCACGGAATACCTTGGGGTGTCTTCTTTCCAAAATGGGGTCACTTGTGGGGTAGTTATACTGCCCTGGCATTTTAGGGGCCCATATGCGTGAGAAGTAGTTTGCAATCAAAATCTGTAAAAAATGGCCTGTGAAATCCGAAAGGTGCTCTTTGGAATGTGTGCCCCTTTGCCCACCTTGGCTGCAAAAAAGTGTCACACATGTGGCATCGCCGTACTCAAGAGAAGTTGGGGAATGTGTTTTGGGGTGTCATTTTACATAAACCCATGCTGGGTGAGATAAATATCTTGGTCAAATGCCAACTTTGTATAAAAAAATGGGAAATGTTGTCTTTTGCCAAGATATTTCTCTCACTCAGCATGGGTATATGTAAAATGACACCCCAAAACACACTCCCCAACTTCTCCCGAGTACGGCGATACCACATGTGTGACACTTTTTTGCAGCCTAGGTGGGCAAAGGGGCACACATTCCAAAGAGCACCTTTCGGATTTCACCGGTCATTTTTTACAGATTTTAATTTCAAACTTCTTCTCACGCATCTGGGCCCCTAAAATGCCAGGGCAGTATAACTACCCCACAAGTGACCCCATTTTGGAAAGAAGACACCCCAAGGTATTTTGTGATGGGCATAGTGAGTTTATGGAAGTTTTTATTTTTTGTCACAAGTTAGTGGAATATGAGACTTTGTAAGAAAAAAATAAATAAATCATAAATCATCATTTTCCGCTAACTTGTGACAAAAAAAAAAGTTCTATGAACTCACTATGCCCATCAGCGAATACCTTAGGGTGTCTACTTTCCGAAATGGGGTCATTTGTGGGGTGTTTGTACTGTCTGGGCATTGTAGAACCTCAGGAAACATGACAGGTGCTCAGAAAGTCAGAGCTGCTTCAAAAAGCGGAAATTCACATTTTTGTACCATAGTTTGTAAACGCTATAACTTTTACCCAAACCATTTTTTTTTTTTTGCCCAAACATTTTTTTTTTTATCAAAGACATGCAGAACAATAAATTTAGCAAAAAATGTATATATGGATGTCGGGTTTTTTTTGCAAAATTTTACAACTGAAAGTGAAAAATGTCATTTTTTAAAAAAAAAATCGTTAAATTTTGATTAATAACAAAAAAAATTAAAAATATCAGCAGCAATGAAATACCACCAAATGAAAGCTCTATTAGTGAGAAGAAAAGTAGGTAAAATTCATTTGGGTGGTAAGTTGCATGACCGAGCAATAAACAGTGAAAGTAGTGTAGTGCAGAAGTGTAAAAAGTGGCCTGGTCATTAAGGGTGTTTCAGCTAGGGGGGTTGAAGTGGTTAAGCTAAGGGGGGAGGAGTTAAGGGGTTAGATACTGCAGGGAAGAAGCAGGGAGCCATTTTAGGTAAGAAGGAAGCTGGCAATACCTGTGGAGATCATGGAGCAGTTAGAGGTGGCAATTCGCGACTTGCGGGCAGCAGCGGAGGAGAGGGGCTTGACATGGGCCCAGCAGCTGCTGCTGAGGGGGGCGGGTGAGGATCCCGTTCCGCCTCACCCACCTGTTGTACGTCCGCGGCGGGCCAGGCCGCCAGCGCGCTTTTCCCCATCCTCTTCCCCCCCTCGGGCTCAGCGCCGTGTCCGGAGCCCCTCGCGGGACCCTCCACGTCGGGTGCCTCTGGCGCCAGCTCCATCCAGGCCCTGACGTGGGAGGAATCCTACCTGTAGGCGGAACCCCGGGGTAGCCAGGCCCAGCCATCTCCTTCATTGAGCGGTGACATCGGGGGAGCAGGACCTGGCACAGTGGGCGCCTCTGTAACTCCGAGCACGGAGGCGGCCCCTCGGCGTGGGAGGACTTGTTTCCAGCGTGGGGCTGCTGCAAGTACGGTGGCCGGTGGCAGCAGGCCCCAGGATCCGAGCAGGAATAGAAGCTCCGCCCCCAGGAGCACATGCAGTGGTTAACCCCAGCATCCCTGGTCTGTTATGGGCCAGGGGACAGGAGACAGCAGGATCCAGCAGGAGTCCAGATGCAAGGCCAACAGTGGGGTCATGCTGCGGATTTGGTTCCTGCCTTGCCAGACCTGAATTACAGCTCCATCGGCCAGCCAGATGATGACGTTCCTGGTCCCAGTGTGCCCAGGGGACAGCAGGATGATGGCGGTGGACGATAAGGCAAAAGAGGAGGTTTACGTCTGTTTTGAGGGTACATCGCGGGTGCATTTGAAGCCCGAAATTAGGGAGCGGATTTGGAAGGGAGAATATGTTGAGATAATTTCCCTGCTTCCCTTGGAACGTTTCAATTTGGACAGAGTACGCAGGGACAAGGGCAAAAAAGAGGAAGAGGAGAAATGCCGTTTTAGATTGATACCGCAGACGTATGCAAATTGGTTGCAGGCGTTCGCGATATTGGCTAGCGTGATTAAGGAAAAGGCGCCGGAGGCTTGTTCGGGCCTTTTTAGTTATTTGGACGCAATTGGTGAGGCTTACCGGGTATACAGGGGAGTTGCTTGGTTAAGATATGATGAGCAGTTCCGTCAGCGGAAAGCCGTGAGTCCGGAAATACGGTGGGACCACAAGGATATTGCACCGTGGTTTAAAGTTACGGCTCCGGCTCGGGGAGGGGAGCAGCGGGGGGACGCTCAATACAGCAGCAGCCTCAGCTAAGGGCTTGTGTTTCGCCTTTAATGATGGAAATTGTCGGTTCGGAGTTAAATGTAAATTTAAACACAAATGTTCGGGTTGTGGGGGAAATCATGGGGCGGCGAGATGTTTTAGAAGCGGGAAGCAAAGAGGGGCGGATGTTAATGGAAAAGGGGGTGACACCAGTGCGGCCGGTAAAGATGCAGCCCTATATAGATAGGTACCCTGATAGAGAAGCAGCAGTGTTGTTGGGGTCAGGGTTTTCAGAGAGTTTTAGGATTCCGTTCGTGCCGGGGGGGGGGGGGGGGCTGTGTTGCTCAGGAGGAATTTGCAGTCAGCTAGGGAGCATCCGGAAGTGGTGGGAGAAAAGCTTGGGAAGGAGGTGTCGCTGGGGCGGATGGCGGGCCTGTTTCCGGAGCCGCCCATTTTAAATTTGCGGGTGTCACCGTTGGGAGTTGTCCCCGAAAAAGAGGCGAATAAGTTTCGCCTTATCCATCACCTGTTGTTTCCAAGGGGCTCCTCAGTCAATGACGGTATTGACCCTGCAGTTTGTTCAGTGATTTATACATCATTTGATGATGCCGTGGGTTGGGTAAAGCGTTTTGGAATCAGTGCTCTGATGGCAAAAACAGACATCGAGACGGCATTTAGGTTGCTGCCGGTTCATCCTGAGTGTCAACATTTTTTGGGGTGTTTTTGGGATGGTTTTTAGATCGTTGTTTATCCATGGGGTGTTCGCTGTCATGTGCCTACTTCGAAATGTTCAGCTCGTTTTTGGAATGGGCAGTCGTGGACTCGTCAGGTTGTGAATCGCTGATTCATTATCTGGAGGATTTTCTGTGTATCAGCCCCCCGGGGTCGCTGGTTTGTGCGTTTTTGTTGGAAATGTTGAGTTCGCTTTTTGATATGTTTGGCGTCCGATTGGCCAAGAAAAAGAGGGTGGGTCCGGTAACGGAGATGAGCTTCCTAGGGATAGTTATCGATTCGGTGATAATGGAGTGTAGATTGCTGGGGGATAAGCTGGAGGATTTGAAGGGGCTGGTGGCTAGGGCTAGACGGGGGAAGAAGTTACAATTGAGGGAGCTTCAGTCGCTGCTGGGGAAGCTCAATTTTCGCTTGTCGGATCATGCCCATGGGCCGGGTATTCTGCAGACGCTTGGCACAGGCGACCGCAGGGGTGGTCGCCCCGAATCATTACATTCGGTTGGGGAGGGAATTGCGAGTGGACTTGCAGGTGTGGAGTTTATGTCTAGACCAGTGCAACGGTCGCTTACTGTTCATGGGTAAAGTTGTTGATTCATTTGATTTTGAATTGTTTACTGATGCGGCAGGGGGTTCGGTTTTTGGGGCCTTCTGTGGGGGTCAATGGTGTGCTGGGTGCTGGCCGGTTGTGTGGGTAGAGCGGGGCTGGGTGAGGAATTTGGCCTTATTGGAGTTATTTCCTATTGTGTTGGCAGTTTTGTTATAAGGGGACCGTTTTCGGGATAGGAAGATACGTTTTCACTGCGACAATATGGGGGCGATTCAAGCAATCAATGGCTTGTCAGCATCGTCGCAGTTAGTGGTGCGGCTGCTGCAGCGCTTGGTGTTGGAGTGCTTGTCGCTGAATGCTTGGGTTGTAGCGGTGCATGTGCCCGGGGTGGACAATTGTATTGCTGACGCCCTTTCTCGTTCACAGTGGGATCGGTTTCGGGGGTTGGCTCCGGAGGCAGACGCGGTTGGATTGCAGTGTCCGGCTTGCCTGTGGCCACGCCCTCCATGCACGCTAGGCCACGCCTCCATCTTGCCTGTGGGATCTGTTGGAGGAACCGTAACGGGGCTCATCCAAGCTTCATTGGCGCCGGGTACGTGGGCCATGTATCTGAGGGCCTGGCATGCTCGGGAGGTTTAGTGTACCGGTTTGGGAGGGGGGAATGAGGAGTTGGAGTTTTCTTTGTTAATGTTTTTGGGCCACTGTAAAGAGGAGGGTTGGTCGGTGAGTAAGATTAACGGTTATATGGCAGAGTTGGCATTTGGTTTTAGGTTACGGCAAATGGTTGATATTACAAAATCGTTTTTGGTGGTTAAGGCACTGAAAGGGTGGTGAAGGATGGGGACGGGGTGGCTGGTAGGAAGCCGGTGTCGTTCGCGTTATTGGTTCAGCTGGGGATTCAATTACGAGGGGTTTGTAGTTCAGAGTGGGAAGTCCGGTTGTTTCATTTGGCATTCTCTTTAGCGTTTTTTGGAGCAATGCGATTGGGTGAACTGGTTTGTCCATCGGTGAGCAGGGTGGGGGGGCTTTTGAGGGAAGTTGTTGATTTGTTTGCGGATAGAGTGGAGTTTGTGATCCGTCGGTCAAAGACGGATGTGGCGGGTCGGGGTCGGAGAGTGGTGCTTTTCAGGATTGGGGGTTGTGATATGTGCCCTGTTCAATGTCTCAAGGACTATGGGGAGGGGATTGTTGGGGCATCGTCCCCTTTGTTGGTGCACACCGATGGCACTTTTTTATCCCGTTTCCAGTGGTATTTGATAAGTGCTTGAACCAGGTGGGGTTGGAAAGTGAGGCGTACTCTCCAGCCACTCCTTTAGGATTGGGGCGGCAACGGAAGCAGCAAGGTTGGGACTGGGAGAAGACGTTATCAAGTGGATTGGGCGTTGGGAATCGGCTTGGTTTAGGTCTTACGTTCGATTAGATCGCTTATAGGAGTTTCGTGGGAATGGGAAATTTGTAGGATGGGGGATTGTGTGTTTTGTGCATGTAAAAAGCTGTGGTATTGTTCTTGCAATCTTCTCATTGCAGATGCGGCACCCACTCTGGTGTGGATCTTGGGGCACTCGTACGTCTTCTGGGGGGCCATCCGAGCAGCGGTTCGTCCGGACGGCCAGCAGTTGGGATTTGGCAGAGAGTCTACAGTGGTAAGATGGATTGGGCGCAGGGATATGGTCTGGAAGGGGTTGGCGCCAGAGGTACATCAGTTTGTGCGGATGGACAGGGCGCCTGATGTGTTAGTGGTCCATGCGGGAGGCAATGATTTGGCAGCTAGGTCTATTCGGGAGTCGATAAAGGAGATCAAGTGGGATTTTCTGGGGCTATGGTCATTGTTCCCCGGTATGGTGACCGTGTGGTCGGACATAGTCCCGAGGCGGGTTTGGAGGGACGCTCGATCAGTGGAGGTGGTCAATAAGGCCCGGGTGAAGGTAAATAGGGCGATAGGGCGCTTTATGGCTCGGAACGGGGTGGTGGTGGTCAGGCACAAGGAGTTGGAGAGTGGATTGGGGGCCTTTTGGAGGTCGGACGGGGTGCACTTGAATGCCGTAGGTCTAGATATGTGGAATTTGGCATTGCAGGAAGGCATTAAGATTGCCTTGTGGTTGTGGAGGAATGCTGGACTTCCAGGTGGACCGAGCTGTTGTGGTGAATTGAGGGGGTTCATTCAGTGGTGCCTCTGAGCTGGTGGTAACGGCTGAAGGCAAGAATGGCTCACCCTGGTTCGGCAGCTCGATGTTTTTGGGGCTTCAAGGACCTTCCCCCATTGGGTTAAGTTATTAGGTTATTTATTATTATTGTTATTGTTGTGGTTATTTATGTATTTATTATTTAATAAACGGCTGCTGTGGCCATTACATTTCCAGTCAGTGGTCCGAGTCTTATGTGGGTTCGGGGGATGGTGATGGAGAGATGTAATGGGGGTGTTGGGGAGATACAAGAAAGTGTAATGAGGTAAGAAGCGGGCGAACTATGCATAACCAATACCCCCGTCAAGCAACGGCCGGACTGGGAGTGCGAAGTCCTTTAGGGGAGACCCCCATGACGGGGGGTTTGGTTAGGGAGCCCCAGAGATTGTGGGATTGGAGGATGAGGTTAGAGGGTGGGGAGGGGGCTAAAGGCTGAGCAAAGGGTTAGGATAGCTCAGTTTAACCCCTTAAGGACTCAGCCCTATTTCACCTTAAGGACTTGGCCATTTTTTGCAAATCTGACCAGTGTCCCTTTAAGTGCTCATAACTTTAAAACGCTTTGACTTACCCAGGCCGTTCTGAGATTGTTTTTTCGTCACATATTGTACTTCATGACACTGCTAAAATTGGGTCAAAAAAGTTAATTTTTTTGCACAAAAAAATAAAATTTCTACAATTTTTTTTGAAAAATTAGCAAATTTCAAAGTTTCAGTTTCTCTACTTCTGTAATACATAGTAATACCCCCAAAAATTGTGATGGCTTTACATTCCCCATATGTCTACTTCATGTGTGTAGCATTTTGGGAATGATATTTTATTTTTTGGGGATGTTACAAGGCTTAGAAGTTTAGAAGCAAATTTTTAAATTTTTCAGAAATCTTCAAAATCCCACTTTTTATGGACCAGTTCAGGTTTGCAGTCATATTGTGAGGCTTAGATAATAGAAACCTCCCAAAAATGACCCCATTCTGGAAACTACACCCCTCAAGGTATTCAAAACTGTTTTTTCAAACTTTATTAACCCTTTAGGTCTTCCACAAGAGTTAATGGCAGATGGAGAAACAATTTAGAAATTTCTATTTTTGGGAAAATTTTCCAATATAATCAATTTTTTCCAGGAGTAAAACAAGGGTTAACTGCCAAACAAAACTCAAAATGGGTTGCCCTGATTCTGTAGTTTGCAGAAACACCCCATATGTGGTCGTAAACTACTGTTTGGCCAAACGGCAGGACATAGAAGGAGGGGAACACCATATGGGTTTTGGAAGGCAGATTTTGCAGGACTGGTTTTGTTTATACCATGTCCCATTTGAAGCCCCCTGTTGCACCCCTAGAATAGAAATTTCAAAAAAGTGACTCCATCTAAGAAAGTACACCCCTCAAGGTATTCAAAACTGGGTTTACAAACTTTGTTAACCCTTTAGGTGTTCCACAAGAGTTAATGGCAGATGGAGAAACAATTTAGAAATTTCTATTTTTTGGAAAATTTTCCAATATAATCAATTTTTTCCAGGAGTAAAACAAGGGTTAACTGCCAAACAAAACTCAAAATGGGTTGCCCTGATTCTGTAGTTTGCAGAAACACCCCATATGTGGTCGTAAACTACTGTTTGGCCAAACGGGAGGACATAGAAGGAGGGGAACGCCATATGGGTTTTGGAAGGCAGATTTTGCAGGACTGGTTTTGTTTATACCATGTCCCATTTGAAGCCCCCTGTTGCACCCCTAGAATAGAAATTTCAAAAAAGTGACTCCATCTAAGAAAGTACACCCCTCAAGGTATTCAAAACTGGGTTTACAAACTTTATTAACCCTTTAGGTGTTCCACAAGAGTTAATGGCAGATGGAGAAACAATTTAGAAATTTCTATTTTTTTGAAAATTTTCCAATATAATCAATTTTTTCCAGGAGTAAAACAAGGGTTAACTGCCAAACAAAACTCAAAATGGGTTGCCCTGATTCTGTAGTTTGCAGAAACACCCCATATGTGGTCGTAAACTACTGTTTGGCCAAACGGCAGGACATAGAAGGAGGGGAACGTCATATGGTTTTTGGAAGGCAGATTTTGCTGGACTGGTTTATTTACACCATGTACCCTTTCAAGCCCCCTGATGCACCCCTAGAGTAGAAACTCCATAAAAGTGACCCCATCTAGGAAACTACAGGATAAGGTGGTTGTTGTTTTGGGACTATTTTAGGGGTAAATATGATTTTTGGTTGCTCTATATTACTCTTTTTTGAGGCAATGTAACAAAAAAATTAAATTCTAAAAATGTTTCTACATTCGCTATTTAGTTTTGTGGAACACCTAAAGGGTTAACATAGTTTGTAAAGTAACTTTTGAATACCTTGAGGGGTGTAGTTTCTTAGATGGGGTCACTTTTTTGGAGTTTCTAGTCTAGGCTACATCAGGGGGGGCTTCTAATGGGACATGGTGTAAAAAAAAAAACTGTCCATCAAAATCTGCCTTCCAGAAACCGTATGGAGTTCCCTTCGTTCTATGCCCTGCCGTGCGGCTATATAGCCATTTACGACCACATATGGGGTGTTTCTGCAAACTACAGAATCAGGGCCATAAATATTGAGTTTTGTTTGGCTGTTAACCCTTGCTTTATTACCGGCAAAAGGGATTCAAATTGAAATTTTGCCCAAAAATGGGTGTTTTGGCACCGTTTTTGTTTTATATTTTTAACACTGTTCATTCGAGGCGTTTGGTCAAATGTTATTTTTATAGCGACGACTTTTACGCACGCGACGATGCCCAATATGTATGGCTCTCAGACTTTGGAGACACTAAGCAGGCATCCTAAAAACTGCGGCCCTCCAGATGTTGTAAAACTACAATTCCCACCATGCCCTGCTGATGGCTGTAGGTTGTCTGGGCATGCTGGGAGTTATAGTTTTACAACATCTGGAGGGCCGCAGTTTGAGGATGCCTGCTCTAAAACTAATATTTTTTTGGGGAAAAAAAATTGTTTCTGTGTCTCCAAAGTCTAAGAGACATAGTGTTTTATGTTCTCTAGTGGACTGTTGGGGATTATAAAAATTTAGTACTCCATGGAAGTGTGATACTCCCTGAAGCAATCGATAACGCAGAGGCCCGGATGATCGGGGCACGTGTCACATTGAGTGGTGGTGTCCTTCCGTATCCCCCTCTTGTGACACACTCTGCATCTTTTTTGGGTTCGTCCCTTCTTTCCAGTATGGGGGACCACACCTGGAAAGTGTTGGCCAGGGACGATCCGGGCGCCTCCAGTTCCCGAGGTACTCCGGCCTGCTCTTTCCCGGTCCGAAAAGATCAGGTCTTTGAGGACTGCCTCATAGAATTGGAGGAATGTCCCTGTGCTGCCAGCGCTTCGGGATAGTACAAAAGAGTTGTACATGGCAACCTGCACCATGTAGACCGTAACTTTTTTGTACCATGCCCGGGTTTTGCGCATGGCATTATATGGCGTGAGGACTTGATCAGAGAGATCAACTCCTCCCATATACCGATTGTAGTCGACGATACAATCGGGCTTGAGGACCGTTGCCGCGGTACCTCGCACAGGGACTGGGGTGGTGCTGTTACCGTGGATTGTGGACAGCATAAGGACATCCCTCTTGTCCTTATACCTGACCAGCAACAGGTTTCCACTGGTAAGTGCACGGGTCTCACCCCTGGGGATAGGTACCTGGAGGGGGTGGGCAGGGAGGCCGCGCTGATTTTTCCGCACGGTCCCACAAGCGAACGTGGATCTGGCGGCAAGGGACCTGAACAAGGGAATGCTGGTATAAAAGTTATCCACGTACAAGTGGTAACCCTTATCCAGCAGTGGGTGCATAAGGTCCCACACGAGTTTCCCGCTAACACCCAGAGTGGGGGGACATTCTGGGGGTTGAATACGGGAATCTCGCCCCTCGTACACACGAAATTTGTAAGTGTACCCTGAGGTACTCTCACAAATTTTGTATAGCTTCACGCCATACCTCGCCCGCTTTGTGGGAATGTATTGGCGGAAACTGAGTCTCCCCTTGAACGCAACGAGAGACTCATCAACCGCGACCTCCCTTCCAGGTACGTAGGCCTGCTGAAATGTGGCCCCAAAGTGATCGATGACCGGCCGTATCTTATACAGCCGGTCATAGGCAGGATCACCTCGGGGTGGACATGCTGCATTATCGGAATAATGCAGACATTTCCGGATGGCCTCAAACCGGGGACGTGTCATGACCATACTGTACAGTGGGGTCTGGTATAGGACGTCCCCACTCCAGTATTGCCTGACACTGGGTTTTTGGACTAGACCCATATGCAGCACGAGGCCCCAAAATGTCCTCATTTCGGCTGCACTGACCGGCGTCCAGCCACCGGGTCTAGCCAAAAATGAGCCTGGGTTTTGAGCGACGAACTGTTGGGCGTACAGATTCGTCTGCTCCACCATCAAATTCACCAGTGGGTTACTGGTGGGGGGGGCTGGTGGTGGTGGGGGGCTGGTAGGGGGGGGCAAGTGGCAGGGGGGGCTCTGGGGTCTGATAGATGGATCAAAAAAGTTTTGTGTAAAAGTTCTTTTTTTTTTTTTTTTTTTCCTAACTAACTTTTCCCTTCTTTCCCTTCCTAATGGTGCCTCTCCCTCACTGACCCTAACCTACCTGAGTGGCGATGGGTGCAGGAGGGTGATGGATGCCGATTAGGGGGACACAGGAGCTGGTGCTGGACGATGCTGCACGGTCAGGGTGCTGGACAGGAAGAGGAGGGGAGAGAGGAGCGCAGGAAGTTTGAATCTCGCGCCTCTCTCCCCTGCACCAATCAGCACCCTGGACAGCAGTGTTCAGCACCAGGGCCAGCACCGCCTCCTCAAATCCTCGGACTGCGATTGGTGGTGTAAAATTACGCCACCGATCGCAGTCTTTTTCCGGTTCATCGGGTCACAGCACACCCGAATGGACCGGAAACGCAGAAAACCGCAGGTCTGAATGGACCTGCGGTTTTCTGCGATCGTCTATACGGGGGGGTCAAATGACCCCCCCCTGCGTTGTTACGGGATGCCGGCTGAATGATTTCAGCCGGCATCCCGTTCCGATTAACCCCCGCGGCGCCGGAATCGCGAATTAAAGCCATGACGTACCGGTACGTCATGGGTCCTTAAGGATTCGGGAAACATGCCGTACCGATACGTCATGGGTCCCTAAGGGGTTAAGCTAAGGGGGAGAAGTTAAGGGGTTAAATACTGCAGTGAAGAAGAAGCAGGGAGCCATTTTAGGTGAGAAGGAAGCTCCCACCCTCCCTTTTTTGGGGGTTGGTTGGAGCAAGGGGAGGAGATATGTTGGGGAGTTTAATCGTGTCACGGCGGCTAGGGTGTTGGGGGGGGGGTCCTTGGAGTTGGTCGTGGTGGAATTTTAGGACATTGGGGGGCCCCACGGTGGGGCTGGACTCCCAGGTGGATCGAGCGGTTGTGGTGAATTGAGGGGGGGTCATTTGGTAGTGCCTCTGAGCTGGGGGTAACGGCTGGAGGAAAGAATGGCTCACCCTGGTTCGGCAGCTCGATGTTTTTGGGGCTTCAAGGACCTTCCCCCATTGGGTTATTAGGTTATTTATTATTATTATTGTTATTGTTGTGGTTATTTATGTATTTGTTATTTGATAAACGGCTTCTGTGGCCATTACATTTCCAGTCAGTTGTCCGATTCTTATGTGGGTTCGGGGGATAGTGACGGAGAGATGTAATGGGGGTGGTGGGGAGATGGTAAGAAGTGTAATGAGGTAAGAAGGGGGAGAACTATGCATAACCAATACCCCCGTCATGCAACTTATGCCCAGTTCAAAAGTCAGATTTGTCAAAGGCAAAATCTGCAGCATATTCCATGGCAGAAACCCATCTAGCTTCTCTAGACAAAAGTGTTAGGTTCAAGGATGGATCAAAAAACACATAAAATAAAACAAAACAAAAAAAATCACAAAAAAAAAATCACAGAAAATAATGCGCTAATACAATAGATGCAAACATTATATATCAACTAAGCCCTCATTTGGATATGATAAAATCTCAGACTCTCAGCCAATATATTTTGATCAAAACACATGTGTACCTGACCACCAACACAAAGGTGGTTTCGGTCAGGCAGGTCCTACTCTAAATCTACCTATGCCGTTGGGCATCTACAGTACATTCAGGAGAGAAGACCCTGCACATATAAGGTGCTGCTCCTAGTCACCTCTGTGTGCATCAGCAACCAATGAGATGAGGAGCCCTCACAGCTATATGTACCACCTAATCAAGGTCTCCTGTGGGATAGGTGGGTTTAAGGATAGGACAAATTTATCAAACAACATGCAACATTTCATAAATGTGACAAAGTACACACCAACACAGACTCAAGCAAAACGGTCTTGAAATATTACCATCATGACAAATCCCCCCCCCCCCCCCCCCGAAATAGGGTTCACCTTATTGCACATTATGTGAAGTATGCATATAAAAAAAAGAATATAAAAGTCACTGCACTCTAGAAATACTACCTACAGAGAAAGGAGTGCATTTTAACCAGCTATAACATTTTTCTCTATATTTAAAGCATAAGTAACAAACAAAATTAGTACTGCAAAAAAAGTACTGCGGCATAGACTGCCAGTACATATGCATGTGCAGGCATTGGGTGTCACATGGGTACTTTTGGTGTCAGGAAATGCCAGACCTGGTGTATGGGATGCACTGTGCTGTATGCATAAAAATGCAAAGTATTTTCTTTGTAGTAGATGTTACTATTCTACCCATGATCCAAGAACATGATGATTGCCCCTTTTTATGTAAATAGAGGGTATATAACTTAAAGCTTCACCTCCAGACAATAGTATCTCTGCTGAAATGTGTGTAAGGGTGGACACCATCCCTGCTGGTCTTAAATATAGGTTAGCAACATTGGTATTTGGTACAGTTACACAAGTTCTACTACTATTCTGACTGTAATAGCGATTTATCCCTAGTGAGACCTCTATGCCTGGCCTGTATGAGCAGATATAATCACTGCGGACAATCCTTATCAGATAGCTTGAACTCGCCAGCACCGAGTTTATCCATGTAAGTTGCTTTATTCTGCACGCCAGATAACAGAGTACAGCAGAACAGATGCATTCTGGTATTGTGTGGTCCAAAGATTATGCTTTTCTAAGCTTACATGAGAATACATGTGTGCTTGTTCAATGCCTGGAGAAGTATGGAGAAACAGGAAGTGAGGTACACAGAAGAAGGGGTGGAGCAATGAAATGAATGACAGATATCACAAACAGAAAAACAAGCGCATTACCAAAAACGGCCACTAGAAAGGAGCATATAACCAAATATAGAATATATGAATGGTTCAATGAAACAAACTATATAGATTTAACTGCGTAGCAGCACAATTGCACTGATGCATTTTAAGTATACTGCCATAAATCTTTCATTGTTGGGGACCTAGGTCATAATATTATCCTGCCTGTACTGTGGCAAGGCACAAAATGAATTGTTTTTATTTACTGTCTACTAAACCACCTATATCTGATCCCTTCATTCAGTAGGCCCCACACTCTTTCAACCTTAAGGTACTTAATATTTCTACATTCAAAAATATTATCTACTTATCTCTCTTTTTAATAAAAGATCATAGTACAAAAATGCGTTTTACAATTTGTGTTAACCTACTTACTTATGGATTGTAAGCTCTTGAGAGCATTGCCCTCAACCCTTTTATTTGAATTGATAAAGGGGTTATTCCTCGAAAAGTATTATGCAATAATTAAGACATTTCAAACAGTTTTTTGCAATATACCTGCAATAAAATTTTTATATTTTTTTTAACACGTTTTACATTTTACTCTCTGGTAGCGCCCCCTGCTGTTTATCCCTCTGGTCCACTTTCTTCTATATTCGTTGGTAGAATAAAATCCTCAGTAACTCCCTGCTCCCTGCTAGCATAGTGATCTCATAGAGAAGCTGATGATGTGATCCAGACACTTCATTAATTCATCCCTACTTCTGAATTAATAGAAATATACAGTTACATCTCTCTATAGATAGTGGCAAATGAATTTGTAGGGGCATCACATACCATATGTATCCCTATTTTCTATACAGGGAAGGAAAGGGTTAACAAGTGTTAAGTGCAATGATTCTTGGGAGATGCAGGTGCATGATGAGCTGCTGTCCACCCACATAAAGGAAAGAAAATCCTCTAGATAAGCAGATAAGTGAGTAAAAATTTGTTTTAAATTGGTGGGATAACCACATCATTAGTTTCTTACTATGTAAAGTCTGATTTTGTTTGAAGATCAGAAGGCTGGTTGAGGATTTAAATGTAAAGAAAATTAATTTTCTACTTGGCTACTGTGATGACTAATAATAATAACTAACACGCTATTAACATAAATGGGAATTTTTTTAAATGATCAAGGGTGGCCCATTGGTGGTTGTTCTCATTGTGGTCTCTTTGTATGAAAAGTACACATCTACTGGCTCATATGTATTCTCAGTTGCTTAATTAATGTCAATATTCCACAGTGCATATTAAGACATTTGTGACACTAGGCAGGGCTGCCATCAGGGGGGTACAGCCGATGCCCCGGCCAGTTCCAATTAAAAAATATATATATCCCCCCCCCCCCCTCCCATTTGTCAGTGACTTGAGTTGAACTTTATTGCATCACTAGAGAGGGGCAATTGATTATTCCTTGCTAGGATGTCCGGTTCTTTTGAATGGATTCAGTTCACTAAACCGTTGGAGTCGATTCACCTGACTGAGCTGATCCGAGTGAAACAGCTCAGTCTGACCTAGCACACAACAGCAGAGCAGCTGGCAGCAGGGAGGGGAGGGACTCGGGAGGAGTGTAATCTGATCCTAGAGTGGAAGCTGCTTCTGCCAGCCCCTCCCCTCCCCGCCCACCAACCAATCAGAGCTGAGGCAAGGCAAGCACTAGCAGCTCTGAGTCTGAGTCACTGACAAGTGCAGGGAGTCTAAGAAAGAATGGAATGAGTCACAGGTGAAAAGAATCTAAAGATCCGACTTAGTTAGAGACTCAATCGATTCTTTGAGTTAAAAGAACCGTCAGTCACTAGAACAGTTTACACTGAGGCTGATGACCAGGCTGCAGCAGTGATGAGGTTAAGGGACAGGAGCAGAGAGATAAGAGAAGTGACAGATGACTGTGAAGACCCCGCGATCTGTTGCTCAGAAGTCATGAGATTGTAAGGGTACTTTCACACTAGCGGCAGGACGGATCCGACAGGTTGTTCACCCTGTCGGATCCGTCCTGCCGTTATTTCACCGGACCGCCGCTCCGTCCCCATTGACTATAATGAGGACGGGGGTGGAGCTCCGGCGCAGCACGGCAGTGCATGGAGAAAGGCTGCCGGACTAAGAGTACTGCATGTCCAACTTTTTAGTCCGGCGGCCTCTCACCGCGAACTGCCGTACTGCGCCGGAGCTCCTCCCTGTCCCCATTACAGTCAAAGGGGATGGAGCGGCGGCAGGACGGATTCGACAGGGTGACAATCTCTCTTCAGGTTTATTAGAAAATCGGGGGACTGTGGGGACTATTTTATTATCAGTCAGTGTTACTGTTATCAACTTAGCACATACAGTTTTCCCTGTGCATTCACTTCACTTGGCTGTACTGCTGTCAGACTGCTGTCACTGTGGGTGACAATGCATTGCATGCCCACCACCACACAGCTCCTGAGTCCTCCTGTCCGCTTCCCTTCATTCCTGACTCACTCAGTCGGAGCTCAGACAATGTACCAAGAGCTGACTCAGCGAGTCAGCAAGTGAATCCAAGCATCCGCACCACCTAAGCTCTTCAGTCAGTGACTCAGCAAGTGAACCGAAGATCCGATTCATGAATCGGTTCATTTGAATGAGCTGATTCAAATGAACCGATTGATCTAAAAGATCCGAACTTCCTATCTATTCCTTGCCCGTGGCCCCCCCACCCCGCCCCCGCTCCGCTGATTCCCGTATTATACCTGGTATAACGGCTCCGGCTGCATTCCCCTTTAAAAGGCTCTGAGCCGCTGCGCAGAGGAATGTAGCTGCGCAGCGGCAGGTGACGTCAGACGCTGTCCGCTGCCTGCTGCCGCCTCATGCCGTGACGCCGCCTTCAGATTAGCACGCCGCAGCCTGCATGCCACTGCCAGACAGTGTCAATTCTGGTTTGCAGGCTTGCAGCCAGGTGCGGCGGTGGGAACTTCTGTTCTGGACTCTGGGAGTGGGACTGGAATTGAATCTGGAAAGAATTGTGGTGGAAGCCTGCCAAGCTGCCCTAGTGCCCTCGCCCCACTTAGCCAGCCCAGGAAGGAGTCAGTGCCAGCTCCATGCTCCACTCCATCACATGTTGGACCAGACAGACCCCAACGATTTATTAAGGTCCATTAGGTTACTTGTTTCCATAAATAATGTTATCATTTTACTGTTAATGGTGGCATACAGTATTTTTTCAAAGCAGAACACACAGCTAAATAGCTGGGGCTTGGTGGGCTGGCAAGGGAGGGGTTAATAACAATAAGTGATGGAGGATCATGGCCCTGTGGGATAATCCAGAAAACAGCTTTGCATTTTACCCCCGAGCAAAGCCCACACAACATAGAGCTGCCGAGCCAAGTAGACAACATAGGGATCAATATGAAAATAAATAATTTGGAGCCTTTGAAATAGCTCAGCTCAGTAAGGCTACTTTCACACCTGCATTTAGGTGCGGAGACGGATCCGAGCCTATAATGCAAACGTTGGTATCCGTCTGCATAACTCAGTAAAAAAAAAGTCTAAGTCTAAGTGTAGGTCAAACGGATCCGTCATAACTTTACATTGAAATTCAATGGGGGACGGATCCGTTTGCAATTGCACCATATTTGTGTCAATGTAAACGGATCCTTCCCCATTGACTTACATTGTAAGTTAGGACGGATCCGTTTGGCTCCACACTGCCAGCAGCGTTTTGGTGTCCACCTCCAGAGCGGAATGGAGGCAGAACGGAGCCAAACGGATGCATTCTGAACGGATCCTTATCCATTCTGAATGCATTGGGGTAAAACTGATCCGTTTGGGGCCGCTTGTGAGATCCCTGAAACAGATCTCACAGGCGGACCCAGAAACGGCTGTGTGACAGTAGCCTGTGCCGCATAGTGAGCTGAGCTATTTCAAAGGCTCCAAATTATTTATTTTCATATTGATCCTTATGTTGTCTCCTTGGCTCGGCAGCTCTATGTTGTGTGATCTTTGCTCGGGGGTAAAATGCAAAGCTGTTTTCTGGATTATCCCACAGGGCCAGGATCCTCCATCACTTATTGTTATTAACCCCTCCCTTGCCAGCCCACCAGCCCTATTTAGCTTTGTGTTCTGCTTTGAAAAAAATGTTTAGGCAATGAAGGGGTTAATTAAGTGTTGGAGGGGGTGGGGGGTGTTATTGTGCATATTGTGTTTGGGATCCATTTAACAAGTTTAACCAGTTGGGTTTGAGAGTGGTTGAGTGTCATCCACAGATCCCCCATAACAGTGTGTCATCCACAGATCCCCCATAACAGTGTGTCATCCACAGATCCCCCATAACAGTGTGTCATCCACAGATCCCCCATAACAGTGTGTCAGCCACAGATCCCCCATAACAGTGTTCGTTATCCACAGATCCCCCATAACAGTGTTCGTTATCCACAGATCCCCCATAACAATGTGTCACCCACAGATTCCCCATAACAATGTGGCACCCACAGATTCCCCATAACAGTGTGTCACCCACAGATTCCCCATAACAGTGTGTCATCCACAGATCCCCCATAACAGTGTGTCATCCACAGATCCCCCATAACAGTGTGTCAGCCACAGATCCCCATAACAGTGTTCGTTATCCACAGATCCCCCATAACAGTGTTCGTTATCCACAGATCCCCCATAACAATGTGTCACCCACAGATTCCCCATAACAATGTGTCACCCACAGATTCCCCATAACAGTGTGTCACCCACAGATTCCCCATAACAGTGTTCGTCATCCACAGATCCTCATAACAGTGTTCGTCATCCACAGATCCCCATAACAGTGTTCGTCATCCACAGATCCCCATAACAATGTATCACCCACAGATCCCCCATAACAGTGTGTCTTCCACAGATTCCCCCCATAACAGTGTGTCATCCACAGATTCCCCCCATAACAGTGTGTCATCCACAGATTCCCCCCATAACAGTGTGTCATCCACAGATTCCCCCCATAACAGTACGTCATCCACAGATCCCCCCATAACAGTACGTCATCCACAGATCCCCCCATAACACTGTAACAGTAAACCTTGTGCTTTTAAGGTGTTTTTTCTTAAATGTGCCAGGGGAAGATTGCTAGGGCAGATTAGAACAGGTAGTGTAGTCAGTGTTAGTGTGGGGTCCTGCTTAAAAGAGTCTACCGAGTCGTGGTAGCAGGCTTCATATTATTTGGTCAAAAATGAATTCCTTACAGAAATCGCTGATTATCACTTTTTACTGTCTTTGTAGTTGTAAAAAAATAATTAAATTGGGGGTAGGTCCTCGGGGGTGGAGGGGAGGTGGAGTCAGGACGAATTCTAAAGGGGCGGGGTAGGAGGGGGGCCCAGGCCTTGAGCTGTGTAAGGGGCCCCAAAATTTCTGATGCACTAGGTTGATATATGCAGTTAAATGTGTAGGTTGACATTCAAAATGCAGGATGCAGTTTGAGGCAATAATCCATATATGACCACATTTGTGTGCTGTACGTTTCGGTACAATTGGACCTTCTTCAGCCTAGATCCATCCTCCATGATGCATACCAATCTAGGCCACAGATAGGACTGCTGAAAATCCTGCAACATCACTGAATGTGATGCTATATAATAAACCTACATGTTTAATTGCAAATACCAACCTCAGTACCGCAAATTTCTTAATATATACAAGTGACTGTCAAGTCCTTTGCTGGCACAACTCTAGCAGTGTGCAGAACTCCAACATCTACAATATTCCACAGTGCTGAAAAGTGTTGATCACGAATATTCAAATTATGAATTTTATAGCGAATATCGGCACTTCAAGAATTCGCAAATATTTAGAATATAGTGATGTATATTCATAATTTTGAATATTCAAGATATTTTTTTTAATCAGTACACATGATCCCTCCCTGCTTCTAGCTTGTGGGCTAATAAAAAGGCTGCAATATCTTTGACTTTAGGAGTAGTGTTGATTGCGAATTTTCGTAATGCAAATTTTCATAATGAGAATTTCCATAATGAGAATCAATGAGATCGTGAAAACTCAGATCCGATGATATATTCTAACCCCCAGGCATCCCCATGGTGACGTGGACTCTTGTCGGGGAGGAGTATGCCAAAGTGGAACAACTGTACAGATTTAAAAAAAAAATACGAATATTCTAAAAAAAACTATATAACTATATATATAACTATATATATAAAAATATAGCGAATATAAAAAAAAGAGCAATTTAGCTAATATAGTGCTATAATCTTCTTTGTCTAATAGTTGCAATTTTTTTCTCATCTAAAGTCCAGATTGGAAAAAAATTACAACTATTAAAAAAACGAATATAGAACAATTTAGCTAATATAATGCTATAATCTTTATTTTTGATAGTTGTAATTTTTTTCCAATCTGGACTTCAGATGAGAAAAAAATTACAACTATTAGACAAAGAAGATTATAGCACTATATTAGCTAAATTGCTTTATATTTGTTTTTTTCTAATATTCGCTATATTGCTATATATTCTTGATTTTGAATATTACGAATATTCTATAAAATAAATATATTCGTTTTCTAGAATATACGTATTTTTAAAAAAAATCTGTACAGTTGGTCCAGTTTGGCATACTCCTCCCCGAAAAGCGTCCCCGTCACCATGGAAACACCTGGGGGTTAGAATATACCATCGGATCTGAGTTTTTATGATCTCATTGATTTGCATTACGAAAATTTGCATTACGAAAATTCGTATTACGAAAATTCGCAATCAACACTACTCTAACGAATATTCAAATTCTCAAATATTCAATGAATATTCTACAAAATATTCACAAAATATCGCAAAATCGAATATGACCCCTGACGCTCATTACTAGTGCTGAATAGAGATTACATATCACTCCCTGCCCCAACAGCGATCCAATCTAGTTTCGATACTTCAGACAAGCAATCGGGCCAATATGAAAGGAAGTCAATTTATCAGCTGTATCATCTTTCCTGTTTTTGGAGTGTGGGAGGAAACTAAAGAGCCAAGAGGAAACCCACAAACAGGGGGAACATGCAAACTTCATGCAGGTATTGCCTACTTTCGGAAATAAATAGTCAAAAAAGACTGCATGACAGTAGTGTTAACTATCAAAAAAGAACATCATTTTACAGAGCTGTGTTAGCGGATAAATCCCCTGTGATGAGATGAACTCCAGGAAACACTTATAAATCCATAAATACTTTTCTTTACTGTACAATTATATTAAAAACAAAGACGTGCACATCTTAAAAATATTCTGCGCAGCGCTGACATGTTTCAGACCTAATGTGGCCCCTACTCATGACAAATGCTACACACTGAAAACAGCAAGGTATAGGGAGTCATTCATTTACCCGTTTGCTACGGCGTTGGAGCGATATGCGAACATGGCGCCTGCTCGTACGTGCAGCATGCATCAAACAGCAGAGACCTACGGCTAATTTCCGTGACCGGCAATAATGCCGATCGCGGTAATTAAAGGCTTTTGATGCCGTGAGCAAGCATCTAAATAGGGGCATAGGTAGTTGGGCCAATGGGGGCATAGGTAGCTGCCCTGAACACTCTAAGCCTCGCAGACAAGGCTTATAGTATTCATGCTCCAATTTTTATTTTGGCAACTAGATGGCAGGCCAGGATAAGAAATGAGCAATTTTCAGTCCAAAACCCATTTTAAAAATCCCTGATAGTAAAAAAACATCCTTTATAGGCTCATATATGAGCTTCAAATTTTTTTTAAAATATAAAAAAAGTATAAAAGTTTAAATCCCCCCCTTTCCGTATAATTTAAAAAATAAATACCTAAGGCTACTTTCACACTTGCGGCAGTGTGATCCGACGGGCAGTTCCGTCGTCGGAACTGGCCGCCGGATCCGCCGATCTGCCACTGACTGAAAGCATTTGTGAGACGGATCCGGATGCGGATCCGTCTCACAAATGCATTGCAAGGACGGATCCGTCTCTCCGCTTGTCATGCGGACCGACGGATCCGTCTCACAAATGCATTGCAAGGACGGATCCGTCTCTCCGCTTGTCATGCGGACCGACGGATCCGTCTTGTACATTTTTCTCATTTTTACCGATCTGCGCATGCGCATGCCGGAACGACGGATCCGCATTCTGAATGTCGGATCCGGCGCTAATACATTCCTATGGGAAAAAATGCCAGATCCGGCGTTCAGGCATGTCTTCATTTTTTTTCGCCGGAGAGAAAACCGTAGCATGCTACGGTTTTCTCTTTTGCCTGATCAGTCAAAACGACTGAACTGAAGACATCCTGATGCAAACTGAACGGATTACTCTCCATTCAGAATGCATGGGGATAAAACTGATCAGTTCTTTTCCGGTATAGAGCCCCTGTGATGGAACTCTATGCCGGAAAAGAAAAACGCAAGTGTGAAAGTACCCTAAATAACAATAAACATAAACATCATGGGAATCACCACGACCGAAAATGCCCATACTATTAAAATATTTAAAAAAGTACGGCGAATGGAGTAATGGAAAAAAAAAGTCAAAATGGCCGATTTGTCATTTTTTCATTGCTTTTCTTATGCAAAAAAAATGTTAAAAATTGTGATCAAAGAGTCACACACACTCCAAAATGGTATCAATAAAATCTACGGATTGCCCCGCAAAAATTAGCCCCTAAACAGCTCAGTAGACATAAGAATAAAAAAAAAGTTATGGGGGTCAGAATATGGTAATGTAAAATTTTTTTTTCTTTTCTTATTAAAGTTTACATTTATTTTTATACTATTTAGACATAAAAAACCTATACATATGGGATATCTTTGTAATCGTACTGATCCAGTGAATGAAGGGTAAGAGTCAGTTTTGCTCCAAATGAAACGCTGTGGGAACAAAACCTGTAAAACGGTGGAGGAATTGCATTTCTTTTTTCAATTCCACCTCATTTAGATTTTTTTTTACTGCTTCCTACTACATTTTATGCCATAATTATTGGTGGCATTAAAATTTACAACTTGTCCCACAATAAATAAGCCCTCATACAGCTATGTGAACGGAAATATAAAAAACGTTACGACCCAAGGAAGATAGGGGGTCTCGAAAATGAAAAAAAAAATCCAGTATCCTACGGGGTTAAGGGACTTGTGACTAATTTTTTGTAAAAATAGTTGCAAGTCCCTTTTTTGACAAGCTGTGCATCAATATTTTGCATGCCCGGTTTTACGTCGTGTTCGAGGGTACGGCAAATTTACTAGTCTTTTTGCCGGGATATAAAAATGTTGTCAAAAAAGGTTTCATGCCAGACTGTCATAGATTTTCCTAATTTATGACGAGGCGCATGCCGGCCTTGCTATTTTTAAAAAAAGAAGGTGTGGTGAAGACGGTAGGGACGGGGCCAGAGACCCGCCACATTTATCATCTTTTATGCCAGTTTTCTGGCGTAAAAGAACACTGAAATCTACTCCAGCCAGGAGGTGTTGTAGATCTGGTAGGCGTACACCGCCGGTCCATGATAAATCTGACCCATAGCATCTGAAAGAGACTTGAGACCATAGGGGGCAGTAGTGTTCAAACCAAAATCCAATATGGTTTTTTGGTTGGGTACGGACAGATGTTCAGGTTTCTCCATGCAGTTTTGGAAGCCTAAACCAGGAGTGAATAAAAAAAAGGTTTATACTTTCTCACCTTTTATAATCCACTCCTGATTCTCGCTTCCAAAATAGCATGCAGAAACCTGACCTAAAGTGCCCGCACCTTTATCCAGTCACCCCCCCGCATACATCTTACCCTTCAGATGCCATGGCCAAATGTGACCACGGCATCTGCGCAGACCGGATTCGGAATTCGCACACTTCCGTTCTGGTAACAGCTTTCCCGGGCTGAGATCGGGGAACCTGTTACCTTGCGCTAATTGATCGAAGCCTCAAGAAGGCTTCAGAGTCAATTAGATGTATATAATCAATACAGGCCAATAGGTGGCAGCTTTGTATTTATATAGTTCAAATGAAGTCTTCAATGATGGCTATTTAGCCATCACTGAATACTATGGGCAATCGAATGATTGCCAGTTATTGTCACCCAAGGTGACTTAAAAAAATGTAAAAATAAAAGTAAAAAAAAGTTTTTACAAATATATATTTTTTTAACTCGAAGTTCAAATCACCCCCCCCTTTCCTTAAAATAAAAATACTAATAAAAAATATAAACATCATGGGCATCGCTGCGCCCGTACTATTAAATTAACAATATTAATGGAATACGGCAAATGGCGTAATGGAAAAAAAAAGCCAATTTGCCATTTTTTGTCACTTCAACTACACAATAATTTTTTTATAAAAAGTGATCAAAAAGTCATACACAGTTAAAATTGGTATCACTGAAAAGAACAGATCATCCCGCAAAAATTGAGCACTCACACAGCCCCGTACACATAGCTACAAAAAAGTTATGGGGGTCCGAATATGGTTATGAAAAACAAAAATATTTTTTTTTTTCAGTATTAAAACGCAAGAAAAGTTACACAAGTGTGGTATCGTTGGAACCGTACTGACTTGGAGAATAAAAATAACAGGTCAATTTTACTGCATAGTGTACAGTGTAATTTTTTTTTAAATAAAAACCTTCATCAGAATTGCATTTTTCCCCAATTCTACCCTATTTGGAATTTTTCCCACTCCCTACTATGCAACCCTAAATGGTGCCATTAGAAAGTACAACTTGTCCCACAAAAAATAAGCCTTGTGAATGGTAAAATAAATAAGTTAGGCCCCTTTCAACAGGTGAACGCATTGCACCCGCACGGAATCCGGACCCATTCACTTCAATGGGGCTGTTCAGATGAGAGGTGATTTTCACGCATCACTTGTGCTTTGCATGAAAATCGCAGCATGTTCTATATTCTGCACTTTTCACCCAACGCAGGCCCCATAGAAATGAATGGGTATGCCCGAAAACCGCAAGCATCCGCAATCAAGTGCTATTTTCACGCATGGTTGCTAGGAGATGATAGGTTATAAAGGGAAAATAATAGCATTCTTAATACAGAATGCTTAGTAAAATGTAGATTGAGTTGTTAAAAAAAAATAAAAAAAAAATTAACTTACCTGTTCCAATTTATTACGCAGCCGGCATCCTCTTCTTGCTTCTTCTTTCAGGACCTGCAAAAGGACCATTGGTGACGTCATCGCCAGGTCCTGCAAGAAGAAGCAAGATGATGCCGGCTGCGCAATCAATTGGAACAGGTAAGTAATTTATTTATTTTTTTAACACCTCAATATACATTATAGTAAGCATTCTGTATTAAGAATGCTATTATTTTTGATTATAACCATGTTATAAGGGAAAATATAAAAATCTACAGAATACCTAACCCAAACCCAAACTTAAGTGAAGAACTTTGGGTTCAGATCTGGGTACCACATTCAGTTTTTTCTAATGCGCGTTTCAAAATGCATTGCACTTGCGCGGAAAAAACTTGCAGGCAAAAATCGCACAATTTTTCCACGATGCACTCGCATCCTATCTGGCCCTCACACGCGACGCCCGTGTGAAAGAGGCCTTAGGACTATGGGAAGGCGGGGAGTGAAAAACGAAAACGCAAATATGGAAAATCCCAGGGTCCTTAAGGGGTTAACTTTCTCCAGTGCAATAACTCTCAATAACTGCTTTTGAGTTCCATATCTTGCTGCTTTCCCTGTGTAGCATTCCCTATATGTAGGGCCACGCTAGGCCTGAAACATGTCAGCAGGATGTTTTGAAGATGAGCACATCTTGATTTTTAATATGGTTCTACAATAAATAGGACTTTTATGGATTTATCGAGTGCTTCTTGGACTTCATCTCATCACAGTGGATTTGTTTGCACCTGGTCCCCAGTCAAGTGTTCTTCAAGCAACACAGCTACTGATCTGACGAGAACAATGGAGTCTACGTAGTAAGCTGAGGATTCTTATATTACAAATGTATGCAGATATCATGCCAAAGATGGTGTACATGCAGGTCTTATTGTGTCCATTGTCCAAGCTCCAAACATCTGAAAATGGCCTAGATTCTGCCTTAAATACATTTATATCCATCAGAACATAAGAAGCTTAAAGTGAATCTCCACATTTTTTTAAATCTAAATAGGTTCAAAAGGTGCTGACTGTTTCTATCATTCTACAGGCCGAATTCTTTTTTTTTTTTATCAAAGGTCTAAATCACCTGCATAGAAATCATTTAAAACATGACAATTTAAGTGTAGGAGCTTATGGCATACTATTCATACATTGAACTGAAATATCCGGTCGTGTTATGGTAATAATTAGATATGAGCGAAATATTGGAAAATTCGATTCGGCTGCTTCACCAAATATTACAAAAACATTTGTTTTGTGATGAATTAACTTGTCACGAAGCGCATTTCTTTGCAATTAGTGGGTGCCATGAAAGGGATCATAGCTGATCACGGCACCTGATATTATTACAGAAAAAAAAATAAAACATACTCACCTCATCCTTTTGATTGCAAAGAGCCATCGTAATTGAAGATCTAGCGTGAAATCTTGCATGGCCCATGATGACGTCATCACGTCGGCCGATGTGGTGACATCATATGTCACCGCATACAGGATTTTGTGTAAGATCTTCAATCAAGATGGCAGCGGCCAGCTATTCATGCTCAAATGGATGAGGTAAGTATGATTTATATATTTATTTTTTGTCACCATTTAGGGGAAATTGATTCGTTACCATGAAGCACGAGGAAATTCAGCTTTGCGGCAAATCAAATTTTCCCTGAAATTCGGATCAAAGTCCAACACTAGTGATAATATCCAGTTACACTATAAAGGCATTATTTTGTAACAGTATGGGTGTTGTCCAATCGTGGTAGAGTGGTATGATCTAGTCACAGTATTATGGTGGTATACTGTATAATTATCGTATGCAGGTGTTACTGCATGGCGATAATATTTAGTCACTGGCTTCACATAGGTACTATACATAAAGACCTAAGAGCACTGTTAGGTTTTTAGATTTCACTGTGGGTATGCTTTAATATAATGTTATTATTGGAATCACTCCCATTAACTTCAGGAATAATTTCAATCTAATGCAGAGTCGCTGAGTAAAATATAAAACTCCTGCAATTCATCAGCTGCCAATAGGCTGATTTACTAAGGGGGTGCAGAGTTTGCAGCTCCGGTCTTTGAGCCTTAGGACTGTTTCACACGAGCGGATGCCGTGCGTATCATCCGCTGCGTGAATGGCAGCCAAGACCCGATGCAGACTGCAGAGGCACGGAGCAGTAACATGACTGATAATGCTCCGTGCCTCTCTGTGATCTCTTTACTATGAAATCACGGTGACAACTTTATCTCACTGTGATTTCGTAGTAAAGAGATCACAGAGAGGCACGGAGCATTATCAGTCATGTTAATACTCCGTGCTTCTGCTGTCCGCATCGGGTCTTGGCTGTCATTCACGCAGCGGATGTCACGCACGGCATCCGCTCGTGTGAAACAGCCTTTAGCCTTTAGAAACAGCCTTTAGACTAAAAAAGCGTTTTGGCTTTTCCATTTGTGAAATCCATCATGGGCTCTCACAAGCGGTACAAAACGGATCAGTTTTCCCCTAATGCATTCTGAATGGAAAAGCATCCGCTCAGAATGCATCAGTTTGCCTCCGTTCAGTCACCATTCTGCTCTAGAGGCGGACACCAGCGTTTTGCTTTCCGCCTTGACGAAAATGAGCCAAACGGATCTGTCCTGGGACACAATGTAAGTCAATGGGGACGGATCAGTTTTCTCTGACGCAATAGAAAACGGATCCAACCCCCATTGACTTTCAATGGAGTTTATGACGGATCTATCTTGACTATATAAGACATAATACAACCGGATCCGTTAATGACTGATGCATGCCGTTGTATTATTGTAACTGGAGCGTTTTTGCAGATACATGATGGATCCGCAAAAAACGCTAGTGTGAAAGTAGCCTAAGGCCTCTTTCACACTGGCGTGTGGGGCCCTTGGTCGTGCTGTGGCACGCAAAATGCGGGCCGCAATGCACGAGCACAGTCCGTGGGGCAGCCGCAGCGGATTGCGGACCCATTCGCTTGAATAGGTCCGCAATCCGGCCGTTGCGCAAAAAGATAGGACATGTTCTTTCTTTTTGCAGAACGGAAGTATGGGACGAAACCCCACGGAAGCACTCCGTAGGGTTCCAGGGTTCCATTCTGCACCATTCCGCATCTCCAGATTTGCGGACCCATTCAAGTGAACGGCGCCCGTGTATTGTGGCACGAATTTTGCGGGCCGCAATACGGCAACGGGCTGCACATGCCAGTGTGAAAGAGGCCTTATACTGTATCTGCAGTTTGGCAGGCATTAACTAAATACAGACACCTGTAGGGGTATTTTCACACTAGCGTTATTCTTTTCTGTTATTGAAATCCGATAAAGGGTCTCAATACCAGAAAAAAACGCATCAGTTTTGTCCTAATGCATTCTGAATAGAACTGCCTGCCGGATTCTAACAATGCTAGTGTTAAAATAGCCTACGGTTGCATTCACATGACCATTTAGCTTTCCGTTCTTCTGATCCGTCAGAAGAAGAGAGAGAGAGAAAAAAAAATGGATAATGTAAAAAATAAACAGAATTGCACAGGATCCGTTTTTTTACAGGATCCAGTAAAAAACTGATCCTGTTGCATCAGTTGTCATCTGTTTAAGCCATTTTAGTCTGAGATCATTTTTTTTTACATGGAAACAAAAGTACTGCATACAGGACTTTTGTTTCCGTCTAAAAAACGGATCTCAGACAGAAATGACTCAAATGGATGACAACTGATGCAACAGGATCCGTTTTTTTACTGGATCCTGTATTTTTTTCTCTCTTCCTCTTCTTCTGACGGATCAGAAGAACGGAAAGCTAAATGGTCATGTGAATGCACCCTAACCTGCAGTTTATAAACTTTGAATATATTCATGTTTAAACCTGTGAGAACGTCAATGTTGCTGATACTGACTCCATTAGTAGCAGATTATTATTGAAAAAGAATAAAACTTCTCCCCACAAAACCACGTTCCAGCTGGCAATACAGAGGAATCACCTGTATGTCACTGCCTGCTTCACCAAGTAATGGCCTGAACATGAGCTAAGCAATCAGTACAGCAAACACAGTTACAACCTCAATTCCAAAATAGTTGGGAAGCTGTGTAAAATATAAATAAAAACAACTCTAAATATCATAAACCCATATTTTATTCACAATAGAACATAGAATCAGGTGTTACCATTTTATGAAAAAATAACTCGTTTAGATCTTGATGGCAGTAATGCATTTCAAAAAAGTTGGGTCAAGGGCAAAAAAGGCTGGAATCGTAAGTGGTAATAATAAAAAAGGAGCATAAAAAGAGCATGTTAAAAAAGCAGAGTCTCTCAGAAGCAACGATGGACAGAGTCCATCAACCTGTCTGTTGAAAACTGTGCCTAAAAATTGTGGAACAAATTCCTAAAATGTTCCTCAACTTAAAATTGCAAAGGCTTTGAATATCCTATCATCCACAGTATACAATATCATCAAAACATTCAGAGAATCTGGAGAAGTCTACGTGCGCAAGGAACATGACCGATAGTCAATATTGGATGCTTTTGATCTATGGACCGTTAGGTGGCAATGCATAAAAAAAACTGGCATGATTCTGTACTGAAAATCACTGCATGGGCTCAGGAACACTTTCTGAAATCATTGTATGTGAACACAGTTTGCCATGCAATCCACAAATACAAGTTAAAGCTTTAAGATGCAAAGAGAAAGCCATATGACAACACAATCTAGAAACACCGCCATCTTCTCTGGGCCAAAGATCATTTAAAACTGACTGAGGCAAAATGGAAAACTACTGTGGTCAGATAAATCAAAATGTGAAATCCTTTTTGGAAATGACAGATGCCGTGTTCTGCAGACTCAAGAGCAAAGGGACCATACAGCGTGTTATCAGCGCACAGTTCAATATCCTGCATCTCTGACAGTATGGGGTTGCTTTAGTGCTTATGGAATGGGCAGCTGAGGATGCATTCACATCACCATTTAGCTTTCCATACTTCTGATCCAACTTCTACATACTTTTCAGCATGGATAGTGCCTTTCCAGCGGTGTAAGGGTGCATTCACACGACCGTTTAGCTTTCCGTTCTAATCCGTCAGAAGAATAGAAAAGAAATATATATATACAGGATCCATTTAAAAAAAACGCATCAGAGCCATTTCCGTCTGAGATTTTTTTTTAGACAGAAACAAAAGTCCTGTATGCAGGATCTGTTTTTTTACTAGATCCTGTAAAAAAAAAAAAAAAAACACGATCCTGTGCAACAGGATCCCTTTATTTTTTTTTTTTACTATCTCTCTTCTTCTGATGGATCAGAAGAGCGGAAAGCTAAACGGTAATGTGAATGCACCCTTAGAACAACATGTGCCCCCATCCAGACAATGTCTCTTTCAAGCCTTGCATATTTTAGCAAGATAATGTTTAACCCCATCAGAGAAGAAGTGTTCAGGTGCTGAACTGGCCACCAGCGGTCCAGGCCTTTCACCAATAGAAGACATTTGGTGCATCATGGAGCAAAAAATTCTGCAAAGAAGAACCATGACTGTTGAGCATCTGGAATTTCTTTCCCAAAACATCAACTGGTCTCCTTACTTCCCCTTCACTTACAGACTATTGTTAGAAGAAGAGGGGATGCTACACAATAGTAGACATGGCTCTTTCCCAACTTCTGCTGACATCAAGATCTAAATGAGTTAGGCTCCTTTCAGATCACCGTTTCTCCTTTCCGTTCTCCGGCTCCGTTGAGGAGCAGGAGAACGGAAAGGATGGATTCTGCCGGAGAACGGAAAGGAGAAACAGTGATGTGAAAAGGAGCCTTATTTTTTTTACATGAAATGGAAAAATGTCTCACTTTCAACATCTGCTATTTGTTCTATGTTGCATTGTGACTAAAACATGGGTCTACAAGTTTTGCAAGTCATTGCATTCTGTTATTTTTTTTTACAATTATTTACATTTTACACAGTGTCCCAATGTTTTTGGAAGTGGGGTTGCATTTAAGGAGTAATTTTATTCCTAAAACAATGCTTCGTTTTGTGTAGGATGCCTTTGTGGTGCATGTGGACCGCGCCGACATCCTCCACCGTATGCGAAATATTTTTTGCTGGGGATAGTCGTTTGCTGCGGTCCACATGCGGTGGGGCTGCTCCCCCAATGAAAAACACGCTACAGTGTTAGGGGTTGAGCAGCTCCCCCAGATTTGCCACTATATTTCTGTGTTTTTGTCTTGTTTTATATGTAGTGTATGTGCCTTTACCTGGCATTTAAACACTCTCCTTTGCACCTGGTAGCCTCCATCACATGGTCTGATATGGGTGTGGCTTACAGTCTGGCTTTGTTCACATTGCACTAGTTGTCCTGCTAGGCGGTTGTGTGGAAGCTTGGCTGTGAGCTGGATTACATCACCTTCAGACCTTGTTCACACCATAGGTAGCGTAGTGGTAGGACCCCTTGCCATGCTGAGAGCCGTGACGTGGTGCATGTGGGCTCCGATATCTTCCTGACAGGAATATATTGGCAAAAGTCTCAGCTTTTAATATCTGCATTTATGACTAGCCAGTATAGTCAGTGGCATATCCGTTTGGTGCATTTTTTCTGTGATTTATGATTATATTTTCATCCGCACAATGCTCCGTTTTGTGTAGGATGCCTTTGTGGTGCATGTGGACCGCGCCGACATCCTCCACCGTATGCGAAATATTTTTTGCTGGGGATAGTCGTTTGCTGCGGTCCACATGCGGTGGGGCTGCTCCCCCAATGAAAAACACATTACAGTGTTAGGGGTTGAGCAGCTCCCCCAGATTTGCCACTATATTTCTGTGTTTTTGTCTAATTTCAGAAATAATCTGCGGCCTACTGTTGCCTTCTGTTAACTCAAAAATTTGTTGAGCGATTGGCAGCCGGGGGTTGATGAAGTTGCAGATGCCCCATAGAAAAACTAAATGTAAGCCAAAAATATATATCTACCATACCAGTATTCCTCACTCACCCAAACACATTGGGAGGGACACTGGTATTGTAGATATACTTTTTGACTTACATTTTCTACAAATTTTTAGTCCAAGGGTTGAACAAATGTTGAGATTTGTTTGTACCTGGGCCTATTTCTGTGGGAGTAGGCAGACTGTAATATTATTTGATGTCAGTCTTCCTTAATATGGTATGTAACTGTTGCTAGCCTTTTTCCAGTGGTCCCTCACTTATTTGTTTCACCAATGCAGTGTGGACTCTTTCCTATATGTTTTAAATATGATTAGAGATGAGCGAATTTTTCAAAAATTCCATTCGCCAGTTCACAAATTTTTCGGGAAAAATTTGGTTCGATCAGAATATATTCACAGCAAATTACGCTAAAAAAACTGCTATTTCCTGACTGCTTAGAGCCTTTATAGTGGTGTAGAACACTGTGCCTTGTAGTAACATGCATAGGGAGTCTGCTTTAGTAGTGAAATAATACTATGAGTCTGTATGACATGCAGATGACAGGCGTCGCTCTTAGAATCACTGCACACTTCACTTATTAGGGCAGTCACGGGGCCAAAACTGACCAAATAACTCAAGTATGAACTCAAACTTACAGGTCGCCAGCTGATTCCACATAGATGTCTACAGAACCTGTTCTATTGGCTTCCAAATCATAAGCCGATTCTGATGGGACCATACAGGCCTTACAGCTGCTACACAGACAGGATCCTTTGTGCATCTAATTTTTCATTCCTTCTGACAGATCAGAAGAAAGGTCAAATAAATGATTATGTCAGCCAGGCCGAAAGGCAAAATAGCGGCCCAGTCATGAAGTGGGGAGGGTGGGAACAGCATGAGAAGTCCACAGAGTGAACCTATGACATAGTGGTGAGGTGGAAGCAGCATGAGGAGACCACAGAGTGGCCAAATGACAGAGTGTGGAGGTGACGGCAGCAGCAGCAACAGGAGGAGACCGCAGAGTGACACAATGACAGAGTCTGGAGGTGGCGACAGCAGCAGCATCAGGAGGATACCATAGAGTGGCAAGGTGACATAGTGTGGAGATGGCAGCAGCAGGATACCACAGAGTGGCAAGGTGACATAGTGTGGAGATGGCAGCAGCAGGATACCACAGAGTGGCAAGGTGACATAGTGTGGAGATGGTAGTAGCAGCAGCATCAGCAGACCACACACTGTCAAGGTGACTTAGTATGGATATGGCAGCAGCAGCATCAGTAGACCACATAGTGGCAAGGTGACATAGTGTGGAGATGGCATCAGCAGCAGCATCAGGACACCAAAGAGTCTTAAGGTAGTGTGGAGTGTGGCAGCAGCAGGATACCACAAAGCGGCAAGGTGACAAAGTGTAGGTATGGCAGCAGCAGCATCAGGAGACCACACAGTGGCAAGATGACATAGTGTGGAGATGGCAGCAGCAACATCAGGATACCACAGAGTGGCAAGATGACATAGTGTGGAGATGGCAGCAGCATCAGGAGACCACAGAGTGGCAAGGTGACATAGTGTGGAGATGGCAGCAGCATCAGGAGACCAAACAGTGGCAAGATGACATAGCGTGGAGATGGCAGCAGCATCAGGATACCACAGAGTGGCAAGGTGACATAGTGTGGCGATGGCAGCAGCAGGATACCACACAGTGGCAAGGTGACATAGTGTGGAGATGGCAGCAGCAGCAGGATACCACACTGGCAAGGTGACATAGTGTGGAGATGGCAGTAGCAGCAGCAGAATACAAGACAGTGGCAAGGTGACATAGCGTGGAGATGGCAGCAGGAGCAGGATACTACAGAGTTGCAAGGTTACATAGTTTGGAGATGGCAGTAGCAGCAGCATCAGGATACCACACAGTGGCAAGGTGACATAGTGTGGAGATGGAAGCAGCATCAGAAGACCACACAGTGGCAAGATGACATTGTATAGATATGGCAGCAGCATTAGGATACCACAGAGTGGCAAGGTGACAAAGTGTGGAGATGGCAGTAGCAGCAGCATCGGGAGACCACAGAGTGGCACAGTAACATAGGGTGGATATGACAGCAACATCAGGCTACAACAAACTGGCATTGTGACATTGGGTGGATATGGAAGCAGCATCAGTTTACCACAGAGTGGCAAGGTGACATATTCTGGATAGGTCAGCAGCAGCAGGATACCACACAGTGGTAAGGTGACAAAGTGTGGAGATGGCAGTAGCATCGGGAGACCACAGAATGGCAAGGTGACATAGTGTGGAGATGGCAGTAGCAGCATCAGGAGACCACAGAGTGGCATGGTGACATAGTGTGGATATGGCAGCAGCATCAGGATACCATAGAGTGGCAAGGTGACATAGTGTGGATAGGGCAGCAGCAGCATCAGGATAACACAGAATGGCCAGGTGACATAGTGTGGATATGGCAGCAGCAGCATCAGGAGACCACAGAGTGGCAAGGTGACATAGTGTGGAAATGGCGGCAGCAGAATACCACAGAGTGGCAAGGTGACATAGTGTGGAGATTGCAGTAGCACCAGGAGACCACAAAGTGACCCGGTGACAGAGTGGGGCGGTGGGTGGCAATCCCGGTACTAGCTGACGAAGGTGGGTGAAATAAGGAGAACTTGGAATCAGATGTGTGGCATCAGGTGGGTGGCAGCATCAGATTAGTAGCTGAGGCAGTTAGCCAGAAGAAACCGGTCTCTTTTATCAAAGTGTTGGTGTGGCAGCATGGATGATCTAGTCTGATGCATCAGGAATTGGTGGTTGAAAATCCTGGCTGATCCACGCATGATTCATCTTGATAAAAGGTCAGTCTATCCACATTTTGGGTGGACAGTCGAGTTCTCCTTCGGGTAACTATGGCCCCCGCTGCACAAAACACCCGCTCTAATGCCACACTACTTGTCGGGCAGGACAGCTTTTCCAGGGCAAACTCGGCCAGTTGCGGTCAACAAGTTTGGCTGTCCAGTAGTCCAGCGGATCTTTAATGTGGGGTGCCAGGGTGCAGTCCAAGTATGCCAACACCTGCTGGTTCAGGTCCTGCTCCAGGTCTACCTGCTGCTGCTGGTGAGTAGTTTCTTCACTATGTTGGTGAAAAAAGCTGCTCATCAGCGACTTTAGACTCAGGCTGCTGCTGATGGAGCTGGTACTGCTCCTGGAACCCCACCCCTCCCCAGCAGCCATGGCAGTGGAATGTGAGCGCAGAGGGCCCCCCCCTGGTCAGACCTGCGAGAGGATGGAAAATGGCACAGATAGGCTCTGGCTCTCAAAAGGCCAGAGCAAACGGCAGGTGTCACACGTCAGCTGCCACTGGCTAACGTCGAAGTTACACAGGGGAGTACTCCTATCCGCTTGCATCATCAAGAAATCGTTGATGGCCTTTCTCTGTTCGTATAGTTGGTCCAACATATGGAGGGTGGAATTCCAACGGGTGGAAACGTCGCATATCAGCCTATGTTGGGGGATACCGTTCTGCCGCTGCAGCTCAAGGAGTGTGTGCTTTGTGGGGTACTAGAGGCTGAAGTGCATGCAAAGTTTTCTGACCATTTTTAGGATGTCTTGCAGATGGGTGGAAGACTTTAGCAATTACTTGACAACCAGATTGAACATGTGTGCCATGCAGGGCGCATGACTCAGCCCTCTTTGACGCAGCGCCGACACAACGTTCTTCCCGTTGCGGGTCACCATGGTTCTGATTTTCAGTTGTCGGGATAAAAGTCAGGATTCGATTTCTTGACAAAGGACACGGAGCAGTTCCTCCCGTGTGTCACCGTTCACCCAGGAAAACGAGGTGCACAACAGCGTGGCAATGCCGTGCCCTGCACATGTGGTATGCTGGAGGGACACTATGACTTGTCCCTGCAGAGGAGGCTGAGGACATGGTGGAGGATGAGGAGGCAGAGGCGGACATTGTTGCAGGACCAACGGCATGACAACGTGGAGGCGGAAGCAGCGTGACCTGGCCAAGTTGCTGGTGTGGCTGTGCAGGAACCACATTCACCCAGTGGGCCGTAAAGGACATGTACTGTCCCTGACTGTAGATACAGCTCCACACGTCGGCGCTGCCGTGCACTTTGGCAGACACCGACAGGCTCAAGGACTGTCCCACCTTCTGTTCTACATATTTGTGCAGGGCTGGTACTGCCTTTTTTGCAAAGAAATGACAGCTTGGGACTCTCCACCTCAGCTTGGCACAAGCCATCAGTTCTCTGAAAGGTGCAGAGTCCACCACTGGGAAAGGGAGGGACTGCAGCACCAGCAACTTGGACAGGAGCAAGTTCAGCTTCTGCGCCATTTGATGTGTGCACGCATATTGCTGTCTCTTGGCAATCACTTCAGTGATCGATTGACGATGGAATGACTGACGAGGAGGAGGAACAGGCGCATCTGGACCAGCATAAGATGGGAACGAATAACAGCTCCCTTCGGCTGAGGTGGTGGAGCCTTGACTGTCTGAAACAGAGTGCGTGCCAGTGGGTGATGCAGCAGTTGCTGCGGCAGACTGAACCACATCAGATCCACAGTTCTTTCAGGCCACTTTATGGTGACGCTGCATATGTTGACGCAGGGCCGTTATGCCAACATTGGAACTCTGGCCATGCTTCACCTTCTGCCCACATATCCTACATATGGCCATGTTAACCTCCTCCGGCGGCTTAACAAAAAAATGGCCACACTGCCGAGTAGGTGATTTTACCCCCAACAGTCCGCACTGACTGGCTGCTACCGCCGTTTCCTTTGTGAACCTCTGCACCACTACTTCCCGGGTAGGTAGGCTGCTGCGAAGCAGGTGGTATACTTTGGGCATGTTTGGCTCCCGACCTCCCACTGCTGCCACCCTGCTGGCTCAGCCACTGCCTCATGGGCAAGCTGCCACCCTCTTCTCCTAATGATGATGAAGCCCCTTCTGCACCCGACTCCCAAGTGCGATCAGCTTCATCATCATCATCGAGTAGTGTGCGCACATCACTGATGTCCTCCTCAACGGTCGCAACACCACTCTCCTCATCACTACTTGCCTGCCTAGTGGAGGAAGTGGCGGATGTCTCCTCCAGATCTTGGCTGGGCAGTAGCTGCTGACTGTCTTCTAGTAGCTCTTTCTCGCTGAAAAGTCAAGCTGAGCCTACAGCATATAATACTTCTCGCGGTGAGGGAACAGAAAAGGACAGAGGCAGGTCGAGGACAGGTGAGGGCACAGGGCTCCTGTGCCATGCCAACTAAAACCCACCGATTGTTTGCTGGGGGTGTCTGATGTCACTTGGGATTAAGTGGATGACCGACTTAACCAATCAAGAACGGCTGGGTTGCTGGTCAAGACACGACCTCTAGATGACACAGGGAGCTAAGGCCTGAGACTCCTGCTGCCACACCCCCTTACTCTGCTGCGACCTCTGCCTGCGCCAGAAACATTTATGCCTCTGCCACTACTCGGTGCATGGCCTGGCAGTTCTCTGTCTGACATACTTTTACCTGAACTAAATAAATTAAAAGCAAATTAAAAAACACCCCTAAAAATATTTTTCTTTATGTACTGAAATAGGCCAGTAAACGCTTTCAACACATACAGACGTGGACAAAATTGTTGGTACCCTTTGGTCAATGAAAGAAAAAGTCACAATGGTCACAGAAATAACTTTAATCTGACAAAAGTAATAATAAATTAAAATTCTATAAATGTTAACCAATGAAAGTCAGACATTGTTTTTCAACCATGCTTCAACAGAATTATGTAAAAAAATAAACTCATGAAACAGGCATGGACAAAAATGATGGTACCCCTAACTTAATATTTTGTTGCGCAACCTTTTGAGGCAATCACTGCAATCAAACGCTTCCTGTAACTGTCAATGAGACATCTGCACCTCTCAGCAGGTATTTTGGCCCACTCCTCATGAGCAAACTGCTCCAGTTGTGTCCGGTTTGAAGGGTGCCTTTTCCAGACTGCATGTTTCAGCTCCTTCCAAAGATGCTCAATAGGATTGAGGTCAGGGCTCATAGAAGGCCACTTTAGAATAGTCCAATTTTTTCCTCTTAGCCATTCTTGGGTGTTTTTAGCGGTGTGTTTTGGGTCATTGTCCTGTTGCAAGACCCATGACCTGCGACTGAGACCAAGCTTTCTGACACTGGCTAGTACATTTCTCTCTAGAATTCCTTGATAGTCTTGAGATTTCATTGTACCCTGCACAGATTCAAGACACCCTGTGCCAGACGCAGCAAAGCAGCCCCAGAACATAACAGAGCCTCCTCCATGTTTCACAGTAGGGACAGTGTTCTTTTCTTGATATGCTTCATTTTTTCGTCTGTGAACATACAGCTGATGTGCCTTGGCAAAAACTTCGATTTTTGTCTCATCTGTCCACAGGACATTCTCCCAGAAGCTTTGTGGCTTGTCAACATGTAGTTTGGCATATTCCAGTCTTGCTTTTTTATGATTCGTTTTCAACAATGGTGTCCTCCTTGGTCGTCTCCCATGTAGTCCACTTTGGCTCAAACAACGACGGATGGTGCGATCTGACACTGATGTTCCTTGAGCATGAAGTTCACCTTGAATCTCTTTAGAAGTCTTTCTAGGCTCTTTTGTTACCATTCGGATTATCCGTCTCTTAGATTTGTCATCAATTTTCCTCCTGCGGCCACGTCCAGGGAGGTTGGCTACAGTCCCATGGATCTTAAACTTATGAATAATATGTGCAACTGTACTCACAGGAACATCTAGTTGCTTGGAGATGGTCTTATAGCCTTTACCTTTAACATGCTTGTCTATAATTTTCTTTCTGATCTCTTGAGACAGCTCTTTCCTTTGCTTCCTCTGGTCCATGTCGAGTGTGGTACACACCATATCACCAAACAACACAGTGATTACCTGGAGCCATATATATAGGCCCAATGGCTGATTACAAGGTTGTAGACACCTGTGATGCTAATTAGTGGACACACCTTGAATTAACATGTCCCTTTGGTCACATTATGTTCTGTGTTTTCTAGGGGTACCATCATTTTTGTCCATGCCTGTTTCATGAGTTTATTTTTTTACATAATTCTGTTGAAGCATGGTTGAAAAACAATGTCTGACTTTCATTGGTTAACATTTATAGAATTTTAATTTATTATTACTTTTGTCAGATTAAAGTTATTTCTGTGACCATTGTGACTTTTTCTTTCATTGACCAAAGGGTACCAACAATTTTGTCCACGTCTGTATAACTGCAGAAGTGAACTGAGAATATATTTTTCTTTTTGTACTGAAATAGGCCACTAAACACTTTTAGCAGAAATAAATGCACCAGTGAAGTGCGTATATATATTTTTCCTTTTTGTACTGAAATAGGCCAATAAACTCTTTCACCAGGAAAAAATGCAACAACAGTGAAGTGTGTATATTTTTTCCTTTTTGTACTAAAATAGGACACTGAAGTCTTTCACCACATATAACTGCAGAAGTGAAATATGTATATATTTTTTTGTTTCGTAATGAAATAGGCCACTAAACTCTTTCACCACGAATAAATGCAACAGTAAAGTGCATATGAATGCCGAAGTGAAATGTGTATATATTTTCCACACAAAGTCCATCAAGAAAAACGCAGCCGGCACTAAGTGTGTATAAAGTCCAATAGACCCTTGGAAGCACGAGAAAAATAACAAACAATGGTGCTCTGCTCCACGAACTCGTATAGAGACTTGAGGGTTAGAAGAATAAAAAGCGTCACTAATATCAATTCCGCAGCTTTATTGAAGATAAAACAGGTCGGACACAGGCACTGCACAAATAGTCAGGCTACAGCAGTTTCGCACACCTTGCGCTTTGTCAAGCCTGCAGTGTGAGAGTGAGATATACCTCACACCCTCTCAACTCCGATCACATGACCATCCACAGGTGAATGATAATAAAACAATTAAGACACAATTAAAACACAAAATGTTAAATATGTATCTTTACATATAACAATACACACTCACCCATAAAAGTGAATTAAACAAAGACAAAACCGCTTCTCTCTGTAGGAGGAGATGCTTTCTGTCCCCTCCACTTGCCGGTATATGGACCACCTCCAATCCTGCACATTTGAGGACATTTTTATCACCTCCATGTTCTTCACATAAATGGTTAATCATACGCTTGGCTCCCACTCCTGTATCTATAGATTTCTTATGTTCCCTGAATCTAACATAAAGGGGTCTAAAAGTTTTGCCAATGTAGAATTTTCCACATGGGCAAAAGCTGACAAACCACATATTGCGTTTTGCACGATATAAAACTCTTAATAGAGTGCTGCACCCCCCCCCCCCCCCCTATGTTCAGGTACTTGGATTTATACAGAAATCTACACATAGAGCACCTATTACACGCAAAATGGCCATTGGGGGCACATTTTCCCAACCAGTCAGTGTCGTCTGTCTGAAAATTGCTCCTAACAATGGCATTCCCTATCGTGCCACGCCTCCTAAAGCTAATGATGGGATTCATCAAAGTTTTAGCCTACAGGGACGCATCCTGCACCAGAATCTGCCAGTTATTCAGGATGACTTTCTTAATAAGGGAAGCCATGGGTGTGTAGTCAAATGTGAATACGGCCAAAGTACATTCCTGGTTATCCTGTCTTGTTCTCTTTTTCTTGCTACTGAAATAGGCCACTAAACTCTTTCACCATAATTAAATGCAACAGTGAAGTGCACATATATTTTTCCTCTTTGTACTGAAATAGGACACTGAAGTCTTTCACCACATATAACTGCAGAAGTGAAATGTGTATATATTTTTTGTTTTGTACTGAAATAGGCCACTAAAGTCTTTCAACAAAAATAAATGCAACAGTAAAATGCGTATATACTTTTCCTTTTTGTACTGAAATAGGCCACTGAACTCTTTCAACACAAATAACTGCAGAAGTGACCTGCGTATATATTTTTCTTTTTCCACATATATAAGCCACTAAAGCAGGGGTTGCCAACCTTACAGACACAAAGAGCCCAAAAAAAAAAAAAAAAAAAAATGTATGGCTACCAGAAGCCACAAGCTATACATTTACAGTCACCATATTTTTCACCCTACAAGATGCACCTAGGTGTTAAAGAAAAATAAGAGAAAAAAATATTTTTCATCTGATCTGAGGTCTGATAAAAATATTTGTTTCTTATTTTTCATTAGCAGAGAAAAAAAGAAAATTTTTTTTTTCATCAGACCTCTGATCAGATGCCTAAATAAGACCCCCAATCCTCATCTGACCTAAAATAAGATCCCCAAACCTCATCAGACCTCCAAATCAGACCCCCAAAATTAATACCACCAATGCTCGGATCAGACAACACAAATCAGACTCCCAGTGTCAGACCCTCAGTGCTCAGATCTACCCCCCCCCCACATGCTCAGATCCCCCCCATGCTCAGACTTCCCCTCCTTGCTCAGATCTTCCCCCCACGATCAGATATCCCCCCTTCTCAGATCTGACTCCCCATACTCAGACCTGACCAACCCATGAAAAAAAACAAGACCCCCCCATGCTCAGATCTTCCCCCCATACTCAGATATGACCACCATGCTCAGATCACACCCCATTGCTCAGATCAGGACCCCTCATGCTCAGAACAGACCCCCATTGCCCAGATCAGGACCCCCCCCATGCTCAGATCAGAACCTTCCATGCTTAGATCAGACCCCCATGCTCAGTTCTATAATAAAAAAAATCAAAAAAAAATCTCTTCCCTCTCCTGATCAGGCACTGGGCTCTTGCTCGGACAACTGCTACTCTGCAGGTCTGACATGCTCTCCACTATGACCTGATGAGCACAACGTCAGGTCATAGTGTGTGTCTCCATATACTACGGTCTCACACTATGTGCATCAGAACATAGTGGAGAGTGAGCTGGAGCTGCAAAGTAGCAACACAGTGCCTGATCAGGAAAAGAGATCTGAGCATGGGGTGGAGAGTGAGCCGGCCTGACTGCTTCCTGGCTCCACAGCTAGAGCCACACTTGAAGAAGCAAGGAGCCACATGTGGCTCAAGAGCCATGGCTTGGCCACCCTTGCACTAAAGGTTTTTCAACATGGCACTTGCACCTTGCACCCCAATAACAAGAACAAATTGTTGGAATGCCAGAGCTGTATAATGGCTATTTGGATCCCTAAATAATGTTTCTCTGAACTTGTAAATCGCATTTTGTTTCACAATTATGTTTTTCTAGCACTGTCCCTAGCGCCTTCTGATATCTCTCCCTGCATTAAGATGCTGTGAAATTATTCCTCCCTATCTTTTCCCTGCAATTATAAATAGTTTTTTTACAATGAGGTTTTTACAATTGCTGTCCATAGAGCCTTCTCACGTCTGTCCCTGCACTCAGAACGCTGGAAAATGCCTGACTCTAAGATGGCCACCGTATTTATAGGACTGTGACATCACAGGGCTGGCTGGCTGCTGATTGGCTGCATGCATAGCATTATGGGTCAGCCCGCCTTCCCAGAGTTCCTTGCCCCATATCCTCACACGTGTAGCCGCCATTTTAGGAAAAATTCTGATTCGTTACCAAATCGAATTTTTCCTGAAATTCTGATCGAATTCCACTTCGTCTGATTCAATTCGCTCATCTGTAAATATGATTGTAACGGATCTCCTAGCACCCCGACCGGGTACCTCCGTCGAATGATGCTCCTAGAGCTTTCCGAGGACTCCAAGCACTCCACTTGACACCGTACGCACTGCAGACCCCACGAACCGCTGAAGCTTGGTTGAGGTCTCACAGTCTCCTACCCACCCTGGACCTATGACAAGGCTCCAGGTTTCAGTGGGTGAACCTCTCCTAAAACCAGAGAGCAGGAACAGCTCTTACAAGAGCTAGTAGTTATGCCAGGGGAGTATAGCAAATCTTCAGTGTATAGCAATCCCCCAGTGTCGATCAGTTACCCAAACACCAGCCTCAACTTGGTAAAGGGTAAAAACAGGAACTCTTTATTTGAACACGCAAGCATTGATTTATACACATCTTCCAACAAAGTTACCACCCACAGGGTTTTGTAAAAACAGCCAATAACCAGTACAATATACTCAGACACTCCCACACAAAATCCTCCCCTCTGCCTGTGATGCAATCAACAAAATATAATTACCAATAACACAAAGGCTACAACCCACCTAGAATCCTCCCCTCTGCCTGTGAGATAATCATGGTACATCATGGTTAACATAATCATCACAGGCTGGCGAATACACAATTCTCTCAGGACAAAGGGACATTGCCGATACACACAGAGAGACAATGGAACAGACCTCACTACTCAACTTATACAATGTCCCACCCTTTACAATACACATAGACATTTAACATCCCAAAATGGCATGAATTAGACCAGGGGTTCAAGTTAGTACAAGTCCTTTGTGAACAAAGGAAGCCTGTCTGATGAGAGGGCCCATAATCCTGGGGCAAGAGGCTAGCAAACAGGCCTCTCCAAAACCCAGTGGCGAGGTTGGTTTCGCCACAATGATGATTAAATAAAGAATACATCATTTTATGTTGACTTTGGATTATGCATGATTTTTGGGTATACACACAGTTTCTGTAGAGGTTACATTAAATACATTGGTAAAACAGGGAGTCTTACTGGAACTTTAAGTTGGAAACCCAGTCCTGTCAAAGCCTAAACGAGACTATATATATTGATCCATTTGCAACTCACATTCTTGTACAACCACCTATGGTAAGTAACCCCACCAATATGTGGGTCCTTCCTTACCCTGGGGATTATGCACTAGGGGAGCGCCCCCTCTTTTTCATAAATTTAGCGCAAAGTATGTCTGTCTTTTTTTGTGTGTAAATTACTCCTGAATTTTGGCACACTTAGATTATTAAGATTTTATTTCACTGTAATTATTTTTGTAGGGACTTCATCCAATTCTGTGAGTCCTTTTTGGGAATACTATGAACACACATTCCCTCTGTTGTTCATTCAGTGCTAATCAATTTCAAGGCTCATATTCACTGAATCATTTTAATGCATTTTCATTGTGTTTGGAGTGATACATCGCAAATATGTCCAGTATCAACCTTTATATTAAATATTTTTAATACAGTATTTTTATAACAATTTCTATTATCGCCTGAAATTCTTCATTTTTTGTCTGTGCTTCACTTGCTCACCCTCACATACCATTACATTGAAAATGTCAGTGGAATAAAGCCTCTATCTGGCTGTGATCTTACATTGTTACTGTATATCCTCCGGCAGATATACACTGAAATGCGCCTATATCACATGGGTTAAAAATTCCTCCAGTATTTCCACATTAGATAAAAAGAAAAAAATACCAAGTGATAACACCCTTAATAATGATAGTCTCCATGGAAACTAAGTTTTCTCTAATAAACAAGACGAAAAAGGAGAATTTATACCAAAATGATAAAGATGAAAGGCGAGAGAACATAAATCGGGGCATTTCATTGTACAGAGAGCATGAGAAATCAGCAGAGATGCTGAACCCTGCAGCGTTGAATATCTATGCCAGTCATTACCATCATGTTCTAAATACAGACAATTTTAATATCTGCAACTTTATCTTGTATCGGTTTTTGCTTAGTTGTTAAACTGCTCGATATATTCACTAAGCAAATGTCAAACAGCTTGTAAAATGATCTGACAATTGTACAAACAATGCACATGATTTTAAAATATACTAGTATAATTAACGGTTTTCACTGGGAGAAACCTGCTGTCTACCATACAAATTCCAAGGGCAAATCATATATGACTAACCAAAGCAGGGATATAATAGGGTCCGTGGTGACCACTAGGCAAAACATGTGGAATACTCCATCACAGTTGTTGACAGGAAAGAAATAGAGAATAATACTGCCATAATGCTGGACAAATAATACCGCTATAACATCGGCCAAATAATAATAAAATAAACATAAATTGCCTAAAATGACTGCATACAGTTGCAAATAACCACATAGTGCTGAAATATTGTGAAATTGTGCTACACAGTGCCTACAAAAAATTATATACGATTAAGGGAGCATTCACCGTAGTGTGCGGACACCGGCTGTGACCAGCTCTATGATAGAAATGCCTATTCTCCGTGATTGTGGACAAGAATAGGACATGCACTATCTTTTATGAGGGGTGGAACGGAACTACGGATGTAGTGCTGCCCGCTGCCCGCATCTTTTGCGGCCCCATTGAAATTAATGGGTCCGCACCCGTTCCGCAAAATTGTGGAACGGATGCGGACTCATTCATAAGGCCAACTGAATGAGCCCTAAGGCACAACAGAGCCATAGTAGGATTTTATAAAGTACTAAATACTCACAAATACTGCTATATAATGCCTAACTAATATCAGAGTCACTGTCATGAAAATAGTTTATGTGAGGGTGACAGGGAGAAAATTTAGAGCATATGTACTGGGCACAATATAGTAAGGTCCCTATATTGCACAGATTTTGGATTAACTGATCCTTTTTATAATGCAACTGTAGAACTACAGCAAGCCACTTGTCACTAAGATGTTGGCAGCTGCAGAATGTCGGATTTAGGTTAGATGCGTTCATTATGCAAAAATAAGCTGTACTCAGGGGTAAATCGTCTAGAGTTGAAATACCTGATGTTCCTGAGTACTGAAATTTCGGAAATTGAATGCCTAGGAACACAAATTACTTCTCACAGGCATCATAGCCCTAATTCTTCTTACTTATCTTTTTCTCTGATATGTTGCAAATGTAAAAGATACAAAATGAAAATCAGCATGTTCTGAAATGTAATGTAGAACAGGTGCATGAGTAATATCGTTCTTGACTTTCTACTTTTTTCTCTTTAATCTGGAGGGCAAGCGTGTTAATTAGCTCTAGCAATAGCCTTTATTCAGATGTCAGGAGTTAGTGTTGCCAGGGTGAATTTGTGAGGAAAATATTAACCAATCTATAGCTAACAAGAAGTACAGCATTATCTGATTAATATTCTTTGGAGGGGTTGTATTTGGAACATGGACTGCAACATGGACAAGATGGTTTTTTGATTGAAGTTATAACCATGATGGTTATATACAGAAGAGACTGAATCGATTATAAAAGTAATCACATTACTTTACGAATTTCTAAAAACTTTTCCAATAAATCAAAATTTTGGGGGAATCACTGTGCACGAATCACACAAAATGGCGGCCAAAATACAGTTCAGAGGACAGAGAAGAAGACATTTTCCACTACCATTTTTGGATAACTTTTCTAATAAATAAAAAATATGATAATGCTGTGTATGTTTATACAGGCCGTTTTTAACCACCGGCAATTATCTGTTTCCCCATAGCCATATACTAACCTATTTGACCGTTCTGATCCAAGTGTAAATGCCAAGTGTTAATTGTTTGCCAAGTGTTAAATGTGATTTATTTGGAAAGCACTTTATGCACTATGTATCCCACATGGTTATGTAGAATACTGGCAGCTTTAGCCTAGTTATCTCAGGGTGATAGGCTGGCCCTGCCCCCTGGTAAGTGGCATCTTAGATGTGCAAAGCCAGAGGCAATACTAGAGCTCCTGAGAAATATGAGCCAGAGTACATACAGCTTTTGGAGAACCAAGGCCTCGCTTGGAAAGTAAGTAAGGTACAGCTTGTTTATGGCAATAAGGCTTTACTGCTGTGAAAAGGGTATATTGCTTCAGCACCCACCATACTTTGAGACATACTGGCCATCCAGATCTAAGATCTGCGCCCTGCAACTGAGAACTGCAGAAAGAGTTAATGAGAATGGAATTGCATGTCTGTACTTATTGGGTAAGATTGCAAAGTGAACTTGGAGTGAGACTTACGGAGGATTACCACCATCATTGTTGCTGCCTGTACACAACTTTTGGGAAAATAACTGCCAACACTTTAATATACTTTGGAGCTGTGCCTTATGCTGCTGTCTGTAGTACTACTACTACTTTTATGGTCATTTTCAGTAAAGAGAGGCTTTATTTATTGTAACCAATGGGTCTGGTCATTGACTTCACCATCCTTCCACCGGCCCCTACATCTGCTCTCCTGCCTTGCACCCATCTACTTAACATCAAGGGTACCCACCTAATACCAAGCAGAAGCCGAAGAAGACCCAGGGTGTGCCACGAGGGAAGAGAGAGTGCACCTTCCACTCAGTGCATAGCCTTAGGGAGCATTGTAGTGAGGACAGCCACCGTGAACCACTACCACTCCTATTAGCTTCACAACTACCACTAACCTCCTCCCTGCTCTCCCCCTGCAGGCTTACTGCATATGTATTTGGAACTAGATGATTATGTGAGATTGTGAAACAGCTATTTATGCATAATGTCTGTACTTGAACTGTCATTTGGCATTCCGGGCACTAGAGGCCACTGTTTTGCAGCTACAGCCAGCACACTCTGAGATTTGAATATGCAACTCATGCTGCTGCCTGTGAGTGAACCAGGAAGTGTTGATCTGGCATGGTGGAAGGATTGTGCTATGAGGGACTGAATCCGATTCCATCCTGGCTTGCAGATGTCTGGCAGTTAATGGACACTCAGAAGAAGGAGAGTAGCTGTTATACCCTGACTGAATCCAGTTATACCCTGACTGAATCCAGGAAGACCAGTTCAGTGTGTGGACAGAAGGCCTCATCATCAAGCAAGGCACGGTTGCTAAGAGGTTGGTGGCCATCCCTGGTAGGCTGCATCCTCAAGCCCAGAACCGACGCAGGTCAGTACACCTGGTTACTGATTGTTATATTGTGTGGCGCCTGAAGTTACAGAGACTAGCCTAGGTCTAGAATTAGTTAGTTTGGATTACATTGTTTTGCTCGGCTGTACTGTACTGGACTGCAGCGCAGTTATTGACTTGCAGGTTCTGACCTGCAGGATAAAAAGGGCGGACACTCTCCTCCCCTTCAGTGAGTTTTCCAAGTACAGGAGGAAGACCGCCAACATATATTAGACGTGTAAATAAACTTTTTTTTTTTTTAAATCACCCGTGCAAAAGGAAGGACACATAGGGAGGGAAAGCCGTGGTGCTGTCATGGGCTCCGTAAAATAAAATTACCGGTAAGTAATACCATTTTTTCCTATCGCCCATGACAGCACCACCAGAGACTTACTAGAGGAACTCTTAAGGGTGGGAGGTAGAAAGAAGGACCCCTTCACCAAAGGAAGAATCCCCCGAAAAGTTTAGGTCCAATCTATAATGTTTGAAGAAGGTAGAGGGTGAAGACCAAGTGGCTGCCTTGCAAATTTTCTCAATTGGAACAGAGGACCTCTCTGCCCAAGATGCTGAAACCGCTCTGGTCGAGTGAGCCCTTAACCCAACAGGAGGGGACAGACCAGAGGATAGATAAGATAAGGAAATAGCAGCAACAATCCATCGGGCGATGGCACCCTTAGAGGCAGCCGAACCCTTATTCATTCCCTGAAACTAAAGGAACAGTGAAGAAGACTTCCGCCAGGCCGATGTAGAGGATAGATAAGCTAAAAGAGCTCTTCTGACATCTAGACAATGGAGAGACTTTTCCTCCTCAGTGGAAGTATTCTGAAAAAGGGTAGGAAGAACAATCTCCTGAGAACGGTGAAATTTGGAGACGACTTTCGGGAGGAAAGCCGGGTCAGGACGAATGATGACCTTGTCTTCTAATATTAAAGTGTACGGAGGGTTTATGGAGATGGCCTGAATCTCACTAATCCTGCGGGCGGAGGTTAAGGCTATTAACAAGGCTAGTTTGAAGGTCAGATGTTTAATAGTGGAGGACCCAATAGGCTCAAAGGGAGATTCTGATAAGGCTTTCAGCACCACCTCTAAACTCCACGGAGGAGGCCTAGGAACCGACACTAGGGAGGTTCTACCTATAGCCCTAAAAAATCTGAAAACCCATGGACTCCCTGCTAAGTTCTGGTTAAACAAGGCTGAAAGAGCTGAGACCTGAACTTTCAGAGTGCTAACTGCTAGGCCCAGCTCTAGCCCCTTCTGGAGAAACTCCAGTATAGTATGTAAGGGGGCTACTGCCGGGATGCTCCCTAACTGGATCTGGGCGAAGTCTAGAAAATTATGCCAGATTCTGCTATAAATTCCTACAGTGACCTCTTTCTTGCTCTTTAGCAGGGTAGAAACTAGGGCGTCAGAAAACCCTTCCTTGTTTAGTAACCACCTCTCAAATTCCAGGCCGTTAAGTGTAGGTTCTCCACAGCTGGATGTATCACCGGACCCTGGCTTAGAAGCCCCCGGGCCGAAGGAAGAACCCAAGGATCAGATACCGACATGGTCCTGAGCCCCGTGAACCAGGCCCTCCTGGGCTAAAAGGGTGCTATTAGAATTACCCTGGCCTTTTCGTACCGAATTTTCCTCAAAACCCGGGGAATCAGGGGAAAGGGGGGGGGGGAGGCGTAAGCCAGATGAAACTTCCACTCCTGGGACAGAGCATCCATCCCACAAGGGGACCCCGACTGGCTTAGAGAAAAGAACTTCAGTACTTTCTTGTTTGAATGGGTAGCAAACAAGTTGATTTCCGGAAGGCCCCAAAGATCTATGATTTTCTGGAAGATTAATGGATCCAAAGACCACTCCCCCTGAGACAGGGTATGACGGCTCAGGAAATCGGCTTGTTTGTTCTCCACACCCCTTATGTGAACGGCTGAAATCGAGGTACACGTTCTCTCTGCTAGCTCCAGAATACAGAAGGCTTCTTTCATAAGGGCTCTGCATCTCGTTCCTCCTTGTTTGTTTAAATAGGATACTACCGTCCTGTTGTCTGAAAGAATTCTTAAATTCCTTCCCTTTATTTCTGGAAGTGAATTCCTCATAGCTAAGCCTACCGCCATCAGTTCCTTTAGATTTGAGGATTGAATTTTCTGAAGGGAATTCCAATGGCCCTGACAGGAAGAACCTTGAATGTGGGCCCCCCACCCCCAAGGACTTGCGTCCGTAGTCAGGCAAACCAAACTTTCGATCTTCCACGGGGTCCCCTGTGTGAGATTTCCTTTTTCTAGCCACCAGGCTAGTTCCCGGATAGTCTGGGAAGAGAGACTTCCAAACTGGCATCCAGTGACTTGCTCTTCTCCCAACTGGCCAGAATCTCCCACTGTAAGGCCCTGGAATGAAATTGCGCCCACCTTACTGCTGGAATACAGGACGTGAGGGAGCCCAGGACTGACATTGCTTTCCTTATGGATGTCACTGGTCTTTGGGTTAGACTTGTAATCTTGCTTTGAACGGTCTGTATCTTCTCTATAGGTAAAAAAACATCTCTGGAAAGAAGAGTCCAAAATTAGGCCCAGGAACACCTGTTTCTTTAGTGGACGGGATCTTGATTTCTCCTCGTTTATCATCCAACCCAGCTTTCCTAAAATGGTACGGACCTCTAGAACTGCTAGACTGCAAGCCTCTTCTGACTGACCTACGATTAAGAAATCGTCTAGGTAAGGGATAAAAAGAATATCCCTTTCCCTTATGTGGGCCGCCATTTCTGCCACCAATTTTGTGAAAACTCTCGGAGCCATGGAAAGCCCGAAAGGGAGAGCCTGGTATTGAAAATGTTCCCTTAGGAACTTCTGATGTTCTACAGCAATGGGGACGTGGTAGTATGCGTCCTTTAGGTTGAGAACTGCCATAAAGCACTGAGGGTATAAGAGATTGATCGCTGATTTTATAGTTTCCATCTTGAATTTCTTTGGCTGAAGAAAGAGGTTTAGCTTCTTTAGATTTATGATGGTTCTCCAGGAACCGTCTGGTTTTTTTACAAAAAAAAGCGGTGAATAGAACCCTTTTCCTCTTTCCTCTTCTAATACCGGGATTAAAACTGATTTTTCTACTAATTTCAACACCTCTTTTTCCATGCTGGATCTTCCCTGCATGGAACAAGGAACTACAGTGGATAAGAATCTGGCAGGAGGAAACTGAAGGAATTCCAGATTTAGGCCTCTGGATATGGTATCGAGTACCCAAGGGCTCAAGGAAATTCTCCTCCATTCTAATGCGAAATCCTTCAGTCTGCCCCCTACCGGAGTGCTGGCGTCATTGTTGGTCTGACTTCTTTTTATCTGAGGAGGGCTGGCTAAAGAAAAAATTCCTGCTCTTCCTTTGACCCCTAAACCGGTCTTCTCTAGGTTTTCTATCTTGTTCCTGGTTACCTTTAAAGGGACGAAAGGAGCGACTAAACCTGCTTTTACTGGGGAAAGAGCTCTGAAATCCGGGAAACTTTCTCTTTGTCAGCCGCCTTATCCAGGAGGTCATCTAAACTAGGACCGAAGAGGTACTCCCCCTCACACGGAACTCCGCAGAGCTTTGTCTTGGAGGCAGTATCGCCACTCCAATTTTTTATCCACAGTGCTCTCCGAGCCGAATTGGATAAGGCTGCTGACTTAGTGGCCAGTCTGACCGAGTCAGCAGACGCATCCGCCAAAAAATCAGCTGCTTTTTTAATCGTAGGGAGGGAGGCCAGTATCTCCTTACGGGGACTCCTGTTTTTTAGCTGAGCTTCTAATTCAGACAGCCAAATAATTAAGGAACGGGCAGTACAGGTGGCGGCTATACTGGGCCTAAAGGATGAAGTTGATGCCTCCCAAGCTCCCTTAAGAAAAGCTTCTGCTTTTTTATCTAGAGGATCTTTCAGTATACCGGTATCCTCAAATGGCAAGGCAGTTTTCCTAGAGACTTTGGAGATGGCCACATCAATACGGCGAGCCTTATCCCAGGAGGCAGAGTCCTCGTCTTTAAAGGGGTATTTGCGTTTGAGATTCTTGGAAATAAATACTCTCTTATTTGGTTTCTTCCACTCCCCTTTAATCAAAGCAGCTACATTTTTGTGTACTGGAAAAGTATCATGTTGTCTGGCTTCTAACCCTTCAAACATAATGTCCTGAAAGGAACGGGGCTCCCGGGTCTCTTCTATGCCCATAGTAGAACGAACGACCTTCAAAAGCTTCTCCGTATCTTCCACAGGAAAACACGGTCTCTGCCCTTGACCTTCTTCCTCATCAGGAGAGGATTGATATGAGACATCGGAAAGCTCAATTACTGAAGAAGAAAAATCTTCCTCTTCTTCTGAAAAAAACGGGATTTCGCCGGGTCTCTTTACGAATAGGCCTCTGATCCTTTTTAGCAGTTAAGGAGGAGTTAACCTCTGACCGAACCAACGCCTGTAGACATTTATAAAAGGAAGGAGATTCTTCGGCAACCGTCTTGTCTATACAGGCCTGGCACATTTTTTTATCCCAGTCGGAGGGTAACCCCACAGAGGGACAGCAGGCTCCTCAGATGGCTTGTCTTCCTCCATTGCCAACAGCACAGCCAGGTCGCAAACAGACGCCAGCAAAGGAAAATCGCGCTCCTCTCATAGGGCGCATACAGATGACGTCATCGCCGATGCATACGCCGGTCACATGACTGCAGGAGCGCTATCCGGCACTCACTGCCGAAGCCCCTCCTCTTCCTCCCCCTTCTCCCAGCTCCAGCACACTGAATACCCCCTCCAGAGTTCAGCTGTGCCTCTGCTCGGCCCTCAGCGCACCTCGATGCCGCCAACTTCCAGGGACCACAGGTCAGTAGCGGAGCGCCGCCAGAGAGAGGGATCTGTTGCATCCATGCTGCAGGCTTCCCTCCAGAGACAGGAAACCACACTGAAGGGGAGGAGAGTGCCCGCCCTTTTTATTCTGCAGGTTTCCTGTCTCGTGGGGGCGGATCCTTCTCTCTGGTGGTGCTGTCATGGGCGATAGGAAAAAGAACACCTTGAAGAGTTAAGATAAAATGGTATTTCAGAGACTTTTTTCAGGGAAGCATGAGTGCCGATGCCCGCAGGTGACGTGTGCATCTCCCTCCCGGCCGCTGAACGCCAGCCCGCACTTCGATGGACTTGATGCAGCCGTAGTTGCTACTCACTGCATCTGTCTCTGCCACTCCTGACTTCACTGCACTGTCTCCTGAGCCCAGCGTCCCGGTCACCTGTCGCCTAGGATCTCCTTGCCCCGATTAGTGGGGGTGAATTGAATTGAATTGCCTGGCTGACTCTTGGACCTGGAACTGCAAGTGTGTTGCTACAGCCGGACCATGGCACCGGGAGCCAGACTGCCGAAATCCTGAGTGAAACCCAGAGTGTCTGGAGCTTCCCGCCCCCCCCCCCTCCACTTGTTCCCCCCCCCCCAGACTGACAGGACTGGGCCGAGTTGAGACGCATAGGGGTGGGGTATAAGGGGACTCTGGCTGGAATTCCGTCCGAAGCTGTGGGAGGGTAAGTATGTGGTGCTGCGGAGGACCAGGACAATTGAAGGACTGGTTCCAAGCAGGGTCACTGGCCTGTTTAAACTCTCATCCTCAGGACAGTGGGTATGCAGAGTCATAGGAACTAGGGGGGATAAAGAAAGGAAAAGGGAAAAAAAAAGGGGGGGGGGACTGCTACTGCAGGATAAATATACAAACTATCCAGTGTTTTCCCTGGGCCTAAATATTAAATGGTCCATGGCCAATTTCTCTTGTCTTGGAACAGAGGGGCGAGCAACAGAGCAACTCCCTTGAGCTCCCTTTTTCTCCCTCTTTTTCCCTGTGTATCTGGCTGGGGCTCCCATGATTTGAGGATCTGCTGAGGCCCCTACAGATAGTGAACAATATAACTCCACCCGTGTGCCTCCTGAGGGGAATCTTCTGTTGAATGTTGGGGGGTGAACAGCCATTGTGAAATGGAACTTCAGGGCAGCCCACCAATATATATGCTCTCAAGATAAGCCGATCAGTACAATCTATAGCCATTGCATAATTTAATCCAACTGTCATACGCTAATTTTGCTCCTCTACAGCAGAAATGTTGGGTTTCTTGTCTGACTGTTAAGTGTGCTAGTATACTAACTGGTCTGAGTCACTAACTACTAACTGTACTATCTGGACTGCCAACTTAAAGGCCCTAACTAAACTAAATGTTAGCTACTGGGGACTGTGTTAGTGGTGTTAACCATAGTTAATGGAGCTAGCATTAACCAGAAGGCATTCTCAGTTGTGTCATTGTACTAAATGGACTATGCGTGGGGCTGTGGCGGAAAAATACATGTACGACATAACTTTACGAATTTCTAAAAACTTTTACTATAAATCCAAATTTTTGGGGAATCACTGTGCACGAATCACACAAAATGGCGGCCAAAATACAGTTCAGAGAAGAAGACATTTTCCACTACCATTTTTGGATAACTTTTCTAATAAATAAAAAATCTGACAATGCTGTGTATGTTTATACAGGTCGTTTTTAACCACCGGCAACCATCTGTTTCCCCATAGCCATATACTGACCTATTTGACCGTTCTGATCCAAGTGTTAATGCTAAGTGTTAATTGTTTGCCAAGTGTTAAATTTTGTGATTTATTTGGAAAGCACTTTATGCACTTTGTATCCCACAAGTCTCCGAAATACCATTTTATCTTAACTCTTCAAGGCCCTAATTACACTAAATGTGAGCTACTGGGGACTGTTTTAGTGGTGTTAACCATAGTTAATGGAGCTAGCATTAACCAGAAGGCATTCTCAGTTGTGTCATTGTACTAAATGGACTATGCGTGGGGCGGAAAAATACATGTACGACTTTAAACTGTGTGCTGTGAAGGTGTGGTCTATCTGACTCCCCTTTGTGACCGACTGTTCACATATTAAGAGAGACTGCTTGTTAGCAATTCATTGTTAGCAATTAACATCTATATAACCTGGCGGTCTGTGGGCAGCCTGTCATATACAGGGCCAAAGTAGGAATGCTGGCCCGGAGTTAAAGGGCTGTGGGGTTGAATGAATTGCGCCAAGGCTTTAAGCTTCACAACCCCCTGAGAGTATCGGGCTAATTTCCTTGTCATCATTTTTAGGAAGTTTGAGAGGGGTCCACGAACGAGAAAAATGGCTAGACAGGGAGCAGGGAAAAAGGGGAGGGGACAAATTGAGTTGAATACTTCAATCTCCCCAATGTTCAAAAAGGCTGAAAGGTCTAAAGAACAGTTACTGACTAATCGGCGAGGACAGATCAGCCCCCCTAAGAAAAAAAGAGGCTATATCTCAGGACCAGGAGGGCGAATCCCTTGGTTCTTTGGAGAATATTAGTTTGAAAATGGCTGATGAGGACCCCCGGACGGGGGAGAGAGGTACTAAACTAACCGCCGTAACAGCTTATCTAACGAAGCCATGACACCACCAAACAGGCTGGCTGTAAACTGGCAACTGCCCAAAACCCCTCCCTCTACACCTTATATACAGCCCGCCAACCTACTAACGCCACCCCCTCCTTAGTTTAAACCAACCCTTACAATACCATATCCCAACAACATTAACCCCATCCTGGCCTACAGTCTTCCCCCAAGTCAATCCGCACTACGCTATGTCTGCACCTCCCTCCGTTGCTATTATTCCGCTCGATCACATTTCAACCTTTGACCTCCCTTGTATGTGGTATCCCTTTCTCACGCTCCCTCTCCGGCATGGAACCCGATTCGCCAATAACCGTGATCAACATGGTAGGCGCAGAAAAGAACAGCTAGAGTCAACAAAGCGGCAGCAGGGCCTCTCCTGTCTAACGTTTCCAAATCCAAAATACATCAGTTACATTCCCTATAATTTTTTATTAATCATTCCAATAACAGGGCATCTTAAGAGTCCTGTATTGTTATTTATCGTCACTACCTCCCCTCGGGAGTAGGTAATTGCCGCACGCCCCCTCCTTTACTTGAAAGCTCGATCACATTTAATTTTATACATTGACCTCCCTTGGATGTGGTATCCCTTTCTCATGCTGCCTCTCTGGCGTGGATTCCTGATTCGCCGCTAACCGTGATCACCATGGTAGGCGCGGAAAATAACATCAAAAGTTGATAGAGCACATATCAAATTGGATCGTGGACATCACAAGGACGTACAACATGGTGGAGCAGTATGTGTACACACGCCTACATGTACTGACTGATGGTTCTGCCCTTCTTCAACTTCTGGGTCTCCAAATTGGGCACATGGCATGAGCTTGCCCTTGGAGGTACTGGCCTGCCCTGCAGCATGGCTGGAGGGGGTTATCACAGGTTATATTTCCCAATGTTTTGGGGTGTACCCTAATTTAAACAAAAAAAAAATATAATAATTTAAACCAAAAACCAGTGTTGGCTACATCTTCCTCTTCCACCGCCGCTTCCTCCTCCACCGCCACATCCACCACCTCCTCAACCTCCTACTCCATATGGACCTTGCCCTCCTAGATCAAGATTATTTTTAATTTGTATGTATTTTATGTTATTTTAAGTAATTTCCCTATCCACTTGCCATGCTCTTAACCCCATTTTGATGCCATTTGCAGCCCTCTAGCCCTTTCCATTACTTTTTTAGAGCCATTTTAGTGCTCCAAAGTTCAGGTCCCCATTGACTTCAATAGGGTTTGGGTTCGGGGTCAAGTTCAGGTCCCGAACTCTAACTTTTTTGTGAAGTTCGGCCGAACACGTTGAACCCGAACATCCAGGTGTCCACTCAACTCTAGCCATGTCACATTTGAAGCCATTTCTGCCATGAGGCAAGATGAGAATCTCGCCTCAGGCGGCAGTTTTCAGTATTTTTGAGGGGGCAGCATCTACACAGCAGTTAGACACTGTTGGATGCTGCCAGTGTTCCCTTTAAGCTTCACAGCTTAGAAGCTTCCCTAGTGCTCCCACCACAGGGCCTCTGTAGGTCCGCTCACCAGTGGAGTGCTAAGGGGGAAGGCGGAAGGGGGAGGTCTACCCCGGATGCCCGCTGTCAGGGGGTGCCAGAAGCAATAAGCGCTTCCATCTATCATGTAAACCTACCACATGATCTACACTAGTGTTATCTGTGGTTTTACATAGGACTGCAAGTTTCACTACCACATTATCGGCACTAGTCTTATCTGTGGATTTACATTGGACTGCAGGTAACACTACTACATTTTCTGTACTCAGATAGCCATCACTGTGTTACATGTGGTGTAACATAGGACTACAGGTGATATCAACAACATTTTCTGTACTTGTACTGCTCCATATCTGGCAGGACAGTCTCAGAGTTCGGTGGCTATTTGGCTTTCATACTATTTTTTAATAGGAGGGGAGCGCCATTTAAATTTTGAAATTATGCGGGGGGGAGGCTTATAGTGCGTGCATTTTCATTATAATGCAACAATATCAAAATAGCTTCAAATCTTGTGCGGGACATGGCCAGTAACTCTGTACTACACAATTGTCTAATTTCTGGCTTATTTTACACGGCCCATATGCAGCACGAACCCCTAAAATGTCATAATCTCTGCTGCATTTATAGGGGTACACATCAGGGGTCTTGCATATAATTATGTGTGGTTTGGGGCAATAAACTGCTGGGTGTATACATTTGTTTGGGCCACCATCAAATTTGCAAATTTATGAAATCTTCAGAGAAACAGATTTTGAAAAAATCTATTTCTGTGAAGCCCACACAATGAATCTGGATTCCTGAGCGGCCCACAAACTCAGGAATTTGGGGCTGATATTCTTCAGGGGGTGGGGTCCATATGGGATCACTTTGGGGGGGCTGCCTCAGCTGTTGTCCTGGGACATCTTTTTTAATAGTATCTTTTTATTAAGTTTCAAAGAGTACAAAAACTCCAAAGATAAAACAATTAAAACAGACAATCACACTAGAAGATGCAGTTCAGTAAACTCCACTAAGTAGAGTCAATCTCACAGTACAGGGTACATTCACAGTAGACACCGCTCTAAGGAGATGGTAGCAGAGCCCTAGGTACTAAATATAAAGTGCATCAACAAAACACAGTCATTCATACACACATCAAACATTTGTCCCCCCACCACAGGACTAGACAAAAGAATCCTACACATTCAAGGTATCACTGTTTGTGCGTCAATCCAAGGATCCTAGATTTTAAGGAATCGCTCAAGGATCCCCCTATGCTCATAGACAAGCTTGTATAGTTCTAAATCAGAGTTAACTAATTGAATCCAATGTTGTATGGTGGGAGTTTTTAGGGTATTCCAATTCACTATGGTTTTCCTTGCATAGTACAAAAGTAACCTGTATAATCCTCTACCATATTTTTTGGGGATAACATAGTTAACTAGTCCCAAAAGACTTGTCATCAGTGTGCAAACATCTGGAAAGCCAAGTTTAGTATTTATATAGGAATGAACCTCCGCCCAGAAGCTCTGGATAGCAGGGCACTGCCACACCATGTGAAAGACTATTGTCACGGGACGCCGAGGCGCTCGCTCTCCTCAGTGCTGTCGGCATCCCGTTTCTGTGCAGGAGCAAGGACGCGCACAGGGTCCTCGTCTCCTTGATGATAGGGGGCAGGACGGACCGGCCTCGCACGTCTCCTCCACGCGGCCGGCGGCCTCAGTTCCCCCAGCAACCAGGGGAGGTCTGAGCACCGAGCTGGGCACTCGGTGCTCAGCTGTACCTCCTTGTGCGGGTCATGTGGCGCTGGCCACGTCACATGACCCCAGCTAGCCAGTATTTAACAGGCAGCCTGCTGGCCAAAGGTTGCCTGTTAATAAGGTTCCTGGCGATTTTTGATTCCTGCATACTTACCTGATCCTGTGTTCCCTGACGATCCTCTGACTGCTCCTCCTGTACTGCGCAACTCTCCTGGTATTTTGACCCTGGCTTCCACCTGACGATTCTTTGCGGACTCCTGTTGTACTTCTTCTGACTATTCTCTGCTTATCCCTTTGTACTGCATTGATCTCTTGGTATTGACCCGGTCCGTTCACGATTCGTTATTTGTCTTGTCTGTCCTCCCAGCACGTATCCTAAGTTAGGCCTCTTTCACACTTGCGTTGTCCGGATCCGGCGTGTACTCCACTTGCCGGAATTACACGCTGGATCCGGAAAAACGCAAGTGTACTGAAAGCATTTGAAGACGGATCCGTCTTCAAAATGCTTTCAGTGTTACTATGGCAGCCAGGACGCTATTAAAGTCCTGGTTGCCATAGTAGGAGCGGGGAGCGGGGGAGCGGTATACTTACAGTCCACGCGGCTCCCGGGGCGCTCCAGAGTGACGTCAGAGCGCCCCATGCGCATGGCTGACGTGCCATGCGATCACATCATCCATGCGCGTGGGGCGCCCTGACGTCACTCTGGAGCGCCCCGGGAGCCGCACGGACAGTAAGTATGCTGCTCCCCCGCTCCCCACTACACTTTACCATGGCTGCCAGGACTTTAGCGTCCCGGCAGCCATGGTAACCATTCAGAAAAAGCTAAACGTCGGATCCGGCAATGCGCCGAAACGACGTTTAGCTTAAGGCCGGATCCGGATCAATGCCTTTCAATGGGCATTAATTCCGGATCCGGCCTTGCGGCAAGTCTTCAGGATTTTTGGCCGGAGCAAAAAGCGCAGCATGCTGCGGTATTTTCTCCGGCCAAAAAACGCTCCATTCCAGAACTGAAGACATCCTGATGCATCCTGAACGGATTTCACTCCATTCAGAATGCATTAGGATAAAACTGATCAGGATTCTTCTGGCATAGAGCCCCGATGACGGAACTCTATGCCGGAAGAAAAGAACGCAGGTGTGAAAGAGCCCTTAGGGACTGCTGTCCAGTTGTCCCCTGTCATCAGGACTTGCGAGGCAAGTAGGCAGGGCCTGGGGTGAGTGTGGAGCGCAGTGGTCACTATCCTCCCCCCTGTGTGTAGTGTATGCGACCGTCACAACTATTAGGCCTGCATCTTGTACATTGTGGACTGGGTAGTTTATGCATCTTAAACAATCTGCCGGGCGTATAGTATACCCTATGTAGCCATTTCAACTGTATAAGTTGGTCCCTAGCACTAACAACTGTGGATCTCCATGTGTGGCTTAGTTCTCTCACGAGAATCCTCTAAATCCATTATATTGTGTTTCCATTTTGTAAAGGACTTTTGGAGAACTTTGCTCTTCCATTATTGTCGTATACAAAGTGGACACCTGCTTAGCTAATTGAGCTCATCTCACCACCGCCTCTATAGGGCCACACTCCAATCTCAGCGGACCTTTACCAAATTGTGTAGAGCAGGCATGCCTGAGCTGGAAATATCTATACAGACAGTTTGGGGTGGATTAAACTCCTGTTTCAGACTATTAAAAGACCCAAACAAACACTTGTCATAAAGTTGTGTGATATATCGCAGGCCTTTCTGGGACCAAAATTCAAAGTCTGCTAGAGAGAATAGTTCAGGCAAATCCTTATTCCTATATAACGGCAAACACGGTGACCACCTCTCCCTACCTTCCTTGATCGTATGTATCCTCACCAGGGGCATTGCAAGGTCAAAACATTCGGGGCTTGGGCCTGTTAGATCTAACTGTATTGCCATCCTCAGGATTGAATCTAATGCACTGCAAGAGCTGAAGGACCTGTTATGACCTCACAGGTCATGTGATCAGTTCTAAATGCAGTAGCTGAAAAGGACCTGGGATGATGTCACCATTATGTGACCAGTGCAGGAGAGGACGGCTCATCAGCGAAGAGAAGTCCTGAGAAGATGCTGAGGTGAGGTCTGCTACATAAGGAGAGGTAAGTGAAGATTACTCAGTGTGAGAGGCAGAGCAATGTTGGGAGTTGTAGTTATTTAACTGGGACTTTATGTTAGGGATGAAGGGAGGGAAGTTATTTACATAGGACAGTGAGGTGGAGGGATGTTAATTACATGGGACGGAAATTTGGAAGTAGCTGGGGTAGGGTGATGTTATTTACATGGGACTGTATGTTGAGGGGTAATGTTATTTATATGGGACTGCATGTTGAAGGCAGCTGTGGGAGGGAGTGATATTATTTACATGGGATTGAATGTTAAAGGATAACTCACTTTTTTTTTAATATTGGATTTTGGTGATTAATATCACCTTGTTTGCCATGTTTTAACTTTTGTCTCTTTAGTAAATAACTCCTAAAAACCACATTTATGTCCCCGGTATATGCTCTTGTAGCGGTCAGAGGAGGGAGAGACCGCAAAGCAGGATTCAAGTACAGTACAGCAGACAAGGAGACTGAAGCAAAAAACCTGAGTAACAATACAGTACCACCGCACCAGAGGCACAATGGGTCAAAGACAGGAATGGTATTAACAGGTGAACATAAATCAACAACAATGGCAATGGAGTTTTTCATATAGACAGAATGAGCTAAACAGTAATCAGTCAGCTTGCAAGCTACTCTCACTACCAATTTCCTATCTAGCCCTGCTACCCAGGGGACGCTTCTACAGCGCACTGACTAAGTCCCTGACTCTATAACCTATCACAGCTTGGCACCGGTGCCACTCATAGTTCTGCAGATTCCCCAGGGTACAATAAGATGCAGTCTGGCTCCAGGTCCGGTCGCTTGCTTGTCTGTCTTTCTCCCTCTGGTCACAACAGATGCAGATCTCCACTTAGTTTCAGCTCTGGCAGAAAGGATCCGGCTTGTACTGGTCTCTAACACACGGTCCCACTCCTCTGGAACACACAGTGAAGTCCTCTGTGTGCAGCTCCACAGCTGTCATGAAAATCTCAGCTAATATAGCCTCCTGCTGCTACAGTCGTTATCTCAGCAAGGCCCCCAGCAACTTCTGGAACAGCGCGGGAAAAACTTCTCAACTCTTTCTTAGCCTCTGGCCAGCACAACTCAGGTTCCTGTTTAGTCACAGTGGCCTCTGGTGGTCGGAGGGAAACATTACAGTCTGCATAGATATAAGTGCTGGAAATGCTGCTGGTTGATTCAGGGCTGCCTCTTACACTATTTTTACCTAAGATTAAAATCAAGTTGCTATGACTCATCCATCTTCCAATTGTGCTCAGATGGAAGACGAAGGACGCACAAGAAGGCTGTCCTCCTGCGTGCGTGCGCGTTCATGTTGCTGGCCGGAACTGACAGTGAAGCACAGCGAGTCTCCCCGAGTCCTGCCGAGTCCTGCCGAGTCTCGCCGAGTCCCGCCCGAGATCCGATGGTATATTCTAACCCCCAGGCGATCTCATGGTGACGGGGACGCTTGCCTAGGGGTTAGAATATACCATCGGAACTGAGTTTTCACGATCTCAGTGAGATTGTGAAAACTCAAATCCGATGGTATATTCTAACCCCCAGGCAAGCGTCCCAGTCACTACTGGAACGCCTGGGGGTTAGAATATACCATCGGATCTGAGTTTTTACGATCTCAGTGAAATCGTGAAAACTCAAATCCGATGGTATATTCTAACCCCCAGGCGTTCCCATGGTAACGGGGACGCTTGCCTGGGGGTTAGAATATACAGGGCCACGCTCACAGGAGTACTGATGTCACGTGCCTGCTACTCCCACTAGGCGGCGCAGGCGCGTGATGTCAGTGAGTGAGCGCCGCCCGCACTACCGGCTGTTACCGGAGCTAAGAGTAAGGTATCCAAGTAAAGAGATGAGCAATGATTACAGTTAAAGTTACAGATTACAGTTTATAAATGTTCTCCTGTGAGCGTCGGGGAGGGGGATCTATGGATGGCACTTTTTAGAGAGGGGGATCTGTGGATGGCACTGTTTAGGGGAGGGGGATCTGTGGATGGCACTGTATGGAGGGGGATCTGTGGATGGCACTGTTTAGGGGAGGGGGATCTGTGGATGGCACTGTTTAGGGGAGGGGGATCTGTGGATGGCACTGTTTAGGGGATGGGGATCTGTGGATGGCACTGTTTAGGGGAGGGGGATCTGTGGATGGCACTGTTTAGGTGGGATCTGTGGATGGCACTGTTTAGGGGTGGATCTGTGGATGGCACTGTTTAGGGGAGGGGGATCTGTGGATGGCACTGTTTAGGGGAGGGGGATCTGTGGATGGCACTGTTTAGGGGATGGGGATCTGTGGATGGCACTGTTTAGGGGAGGGGGATCTGTGGATGGCACTGTTTAGGTGGGATCTGTGGATGGCACTGTTTAGGGGTGGATCTGTGGATGGCACTGTTTAGGGGAGGGGGATCTGTGGATGGCACTGTTTAGGGGAGGGGGATCTGTGGATGGCACTGTTTAGGGGAGGGGGATCTGTGGATGGCACTGTTTAGGGGAGGAGGATCTGTGGATGGCACTATTTAGGGGTGGATCTGTGGATGCCACTGTTTGGGGGAGGATCTGTGCATGGCACTTTTTAGGGGGATCTGTGGATGGCACTGTTTAGGGGAGGGGGATCTGTGGATGGCACTGTTTAGGGGAGGGGGAATCTGTGGATGGCACTATTTAGGGGTGGATCTGTGGATGGAACTGTTTAGGGGGGGATCTGTGGATGGCACTGTTTAGGGGGGGATCTGTGGATGGCACTGTTTAGGGGGGGATCTGTGGATGGCACTGTTTAGGGGGGATCTGTGGATGGCAATGTTTAGGGGGGAATCTGTGGAAAATCAGTTTTACTTTTTGGTCGCCATATTTTGACCCCTATAACTTTTTTGTAATTATGTAAACAGAGCTGTATGGGGGCTCTTTTTTTGCGGCGCAATCTGATCTTTTCATCAATACCATTTAGGGGTGTGTATGACCTTTTTATCACCTTTTATAAAAAAAATTATGAAGAAATGAAGTGTCCAAAAATGGCATATGTCATTTTTATGTTTACTGTATGAGGAATATATTTTTTTTCAACCAATAGCTTTGGAATATATAAGAAAATTACATATTTCCTTTGGAGCCTATTACAGGCTATGGCTCCATAGGAAATACTATGCAGCAGCTTGAGTTTCCTTCATAGAGACCATTATCATTAGTCTTCTGTGTCCAAACTAAATTGAGGCTCCACAATCCAGCCATTTCCTAAAGTGTATGTGGTAGAAGGAGAAGGAGGACGTGTTTAAGTGTGGAGAGCAACCATTGGTTGAGGTGCAGAAGCTAGTGCACGAGGAGCTCAATGCATTGTGGGTAGTGAGGGCAGGCAGGATTAGCCTCAGGGTGAGGGCAGTGGCAGCCATCTTAACAGAATAGTGAAATTGCAGTTTTATGCAGACTGGTTGCTAAGAGCTGAATCTTCTGAAATATGGGATAAGCAAGTCTAATAGTTAGTGATTCTGGAATATCATGGTAATAGTAACTACATATATGAAAATTGAAATTAGGGTCCAAATGTGAAAGTTATCCTTTTGTCACGAGGGTGTCAAGAGCCACGTCTGACTCCGTTATACCCAGGGTCAGGAAGTCGCAGCGGGTGGCTGCGCGCTCTATGTCTAAAGATCACGTTGTTTCTTAGTGATTGTTTTCTGTGTTTGCCTTGCAATCCTTTTTGTCTCACTCAGGGATCCGTAGCTTCTCCTCCTCAGCTGTTTCTTGTCTGCCACTCCCAACCTCCTTATATTCTCCTCTCACACTTCTCTAGTTGCCAGTTATAGAGCTTCCTGCCTGGACTTCTATACTGACCCACTGGAGCTGTGAATCCTGGTTGTTGTTCCAGAGTGCTACCCTCCGGATCCCTGTTGGGCTTTTTGTTGTCTCCTGTTGTCGCCCACCTGGGATTATATGTTGAGTCTGTATTGTCTGTCCTCCCCTTGGTGTTTTCCTTTAGAGCTAGTGGTGCGGACTAGTGTTCCCACCGCCCTGTTCACTATCTAGGGCTCATCTTAGGGAAAGCCAGGGTTTTAGGCACGTGATCGGCGTACGGGTGAGGAACCCGTCTAGGGACGTCAGGGCAGCCAGGTGCCAGCCGCAAGGTGAGTCAGGGGTCACCACCTTCCCTCTCACTTGGGCAGGGCCTTCCTCTTTCCCTCCCTCTGTGTCACGTATGTGATAGTCACGCCGATCGTGATATTATAACTGGCCCTTATTTTTGGGGAGAAAAAAAAAATAAAAAAATTTCTCTCTACTTAGAATCCAATATGGATCCTATTGCTGCTTTGGCAAAACAGCTTCAAGGCCTGTCTTTGGAGGTGGCAGGATTGAAGGCGTCTGTCCTCCAACAACAGCAGCAAATGCAGCAGACCGCAAGCCCAGCGGTTGCTATGGGTAACCAGGTTTTTACAGAACCCAAGGTTGTTCTTCCTGACAGATTTTCTGGGGGAAGGGACAAATTTGTGACGTTCCGTGAGGCCTGCTGATTATATTTTAAGCTGCGCCCTTACTCCTCAGGTAATGAAGAACAGCGGGTGGGGATTGTTATTTCCCTGCTTCAGGGGGACCCGCAATCCTGGGCGTTCTCGTTACCCCCTGGTTCCCAGGCTCTCCGGTCAGTGGAGGGATTTTTTGGGGCTTTGGGTCTCATATATGATGACCCTGACCGAGTCGCCCTGGCTGAGTCGAAGTTACGGAGACTCCTACAGGGAGATCGGCCAGCAGAGGAATATTGCTCAGAGTTCCGTAGGTGGGCTACGGATACTCAGTGGAACGACCCGGCTCTCAGGAGTCAGTTCTGCTCTGGGTTATCTGAAAGGGTTAAGGATGCGCTGGCGCTGTATGAGACCCCCCTTTCCCTTGATGCTGTTATGTCCCTCTCTATCAGAATAGATAGACGTCTTAGGGAGAGATCGAAAATTCCTGAGCAATTGGTAACCTCTCCCAAGCAGCAGTTAGTCTGTACTGACTTAGATGAGCCTATGCAGCTAGGAGGAACTTCTCGTCAGGTCCGTCCTCCTGAGGTTCGCCGTAGGTGGGGGGCTTGTTTTTTCTGTGGGGGGAGGGGTCATTTCATTAATGTCTGTCCCTCCTTTCTCAAAAACAAAAGACCGTCGGAAAACTACTAACCCCAGGCTGTGCGGAGGATGTCAGCCGGGGGGTATACGTTTCCTCCATACGAACATCTCAATTTGTGTTGCCAGCGGTTATTGTTTTTGGTGTTAAGACGGAGTCTATTTCTTTTTTTCTAGACAGTGGAGCAGGGGTAAATTTGATAGATGCCCATTTTGCCCGCACTATGGGTTTGTCTCTCTGTACGCTGCAGAGACCTATTCCCATATTCGCTATTGATTCTGCTCCTCTGTCTCAGAGAAACCTCACTCACATTGTCCATAACTTACACCTTCGGGTAGGGGACCACCATAATGAGTGTCTTTCATGTTACGTTCTGGAGGGCCTTCCCTCTCCTGTGGTATTGGGTCTTCCCTGGTTGGTAGCGCACAATCCAGTGGTGGATTGGCAGGCCAGGGAGATATTGGAGTGGAGTGAGCATTGCAGAGAGAAGTGCTTAAATAACAATTGCTTAATCGCCTCCATAGCTTCCCTACCTACATTTATTTCGGACTTTGAGGACGTTTTTTCTGAAAAGGGTTGTCAGAAGCTACCACCTCATCGTCCTTATGATTGCCCGGTTAACCTGATTCCCGGTGCAAAATTACCCAAGTCCAGGTTGTATAATCTTTCGGGTCCCGAGAGACAAGCCATGAAAGATTTTATCTCCGAGAGTCTGGCTAAGGGACACATCAGACCCTCTTCTTCACCCGTGGCTGCAGGATTTTTCTTTGTTAAAAAGAAAGATGGGGGCCTGCGTCCTTGCCTAGATTTCCGTGAGCTAAACCGGATAACCATCCGAGACCCATACCCTCTTCCTCTCATTCCTGACCTTTTTAATCAGATTGCGGGTGCTAGGTGGTTCTCCAAACTTGATCTTAGGGGGGCCTACAATCTGATTCGTATCAAGGAAGGGGATGAGTGGAAGACAGCTTTTAACACCCCTGAGGGGCATTATGAAAATTTAGTCATGCCTTTCGGTCTGACCAATGCCCCTGCTGTCTTCCAACATTTCGTTAATGATATTTTTAGTCATCTCATCGGCAGGTTTGTAGTCATATACCTAGATGATATCTTAATTTATTCGGCGGATCTGAAAACACATGAAGTACATGTCAGGCAAGTACTGCAGGTCCTACGGACGAATAAATTATATGCGAAAATTGAAAAATGTGTCTTCGCCGTTCAGGAAATACAGTTCCTGGGATATCTATTATCTGCTTCAGGTTTCCGTATGGATCCTAGGAAGGTCCAGGCAATTTTAGATTGGGATCTTCCTGAGAACCTTAAAGCTCTACAACGGTTTTTGGGTTTCGCAAATTTCTATAGAAAGTTCATTAAAAATTATTCAGTGATCGTTAAACCCCTTACTGACATGACTAGGAAGGGGACTGATTTTTCTAAATGGTCTGACGCCGCTAAAATTGCATTTTCCTCTCTAAAAGAGAGATTTACCTCGGCACCTGTTCTAATTCAACCTGATGTCTCCCAGCCTTTTATTGTTGAAGTAGATGCGTCAGAGGTGGGAGTGGGGGCTGTATTGTCTCAGGGTCCGTCTCCTGGCAAATGGCGTCCTTGCGCTTTCTTTTCCAAAAAGTTATCTACTGCAGAAAAGAACTATGATATTGGAAATAGGGAACTGTTGGCGATTAAACTGGCGTTTGAAGAGTGGCGTCACTTCTTAGAGGGAGCAATCCACCCCGTCACGGTGATTACGGATCACAAAAACCTTCTGTACCTAGAATCGGCTAAGCGTCTCACCCCTAGACAAGCTAGGTGGTCGCTATTCTTTACCAGATTTAACTTTGTAATCACCTATCGTCCTGGGGCAAAAAATATCAAGGCAGACGCATTATCTCGTAGTTTCCCTGGAGGGGGTAATGTTAGTGATCCGGTACCTATTTTACAAAGAGGAGTGGTTGTCTCTGCTGTACACTCTGTTCTAGAGGGAAAGGTGTTAGAGACCCAGGGGGACGCCCCGGCCTCTTGCCCCTCAGAGAAATTGTTTGTACCGTTAAACCTGCGTCTTGAATTATTAAAGGAACATCATAATTCGGCACTTGCTGGGCACCCGGGTAGTAAAGCAACCTTGGAGCTATTGTCTCGTCGTTTTTGGTGGCCAAGGTTGCGTCAGGATGTAATGGATTTCGTGTCTACTTGTTCTACTTGTGCACGCGCGAAAGTCTCTCATACACGTCCAGCAGGGTCTTTATTGCCACTTTTCATCCCCAATAGGCCATGGACACACCTGTCAATGGATTTCATCACTGACTTACCGTTGTCTGCGGGTAAAACAGTTATCTTGGTAGTAGTAGACAGGTTTAGCAAAATGGTACACTTTATTGCGCTACCCGCACTTCCTAATGCTAAGACTCTTGCTCAGGTGTTTATCAGTGAAATCGTGAAGCTTCACGGGGTCCCTTCCGATGTGGTTTCGGATCGGGGAACCCAGTTTATTTCTAAGTTTTGGAAAGCTTTTTGTTCCCGTTTGGGGGTACACTTGTCCTTTTCCTCAGCTTTCCATCCTCAGTCGAATGGACAGACTAAGCGTACCAACCAAAACCTAGAAACATATTTAAGGTGTTTTGTGTCTGAAAACCAAGAGGTGTGGTCATCATATTTACCGTTAGCCGAGTTTGCCGTAAATAATCGCTGTCAGGAATCCACTGGCAAGTCACCATTTCTTGGTGCATACGGTTTTCATCCCCAATTTTGTACTTTCAAAGAGGGGGGGTCTTCTGGGGTTCCCGAAGAGGAACGGTTTTCTTCATCTCTTTCATCGGTATGGCAGAAGGTGCAAGCTAACTTGAAAAATATGAGTGGTAAATATAAATGCATGGCCGATAAGAAACGGTCGCCAGGTCCGGACCTAGGAGTGAATGACTGTGTGGTTGTCTACTAGGAATATTAAGTTGAAGGTTCCCTCTTGGAAACTGGGCCCTAGGTTCATTGGTCCTTATAAAATAGTAGCCGTCATTAACCCTGTGGCTTTTCGCCTGGAGCTACCTCAGACTTTTAAGATCCATAACGTCTTCCATAAGTCGTTACTCAAGGAGTATGTTCCACCTCTAGAACCATCACCGCTGCCACCTCCTCCTGTTATTGTGGATGGTAATCTGGAGTTTCAAATATCCAGAATTGTTGATTCTCGTCGGGTCCGCCGCTCTCTTCAGTATCTGGTGCATTGGAGGGGTTACGGTCCCGAGGAAAGAATGTGGGTTCCAGCGTCAGAGGTAAACGCCAACAGGTTAATTCAGGCTTTCCATGCCTCTCATCCTGAGAGACCTGGTCCTGAGTGTCCGGAGGCCCCTCGTGAAAGGGGGGGTACTGTCACGAGGGTGTCAAGAGCCACGTCTGACTCCGTTATACCCGGGGTCAGGAAGTCGCAGCGGGTGGCTGCGCACTCTATGTCTAAAGATCACGTTGTTTCTTAGTGATTGTTTTCTGTGTTTGCCTTGCAATCCTTTTTGTCTCACTCAGGGATCCGTAGCTTCTCCTCCTCAGCTGTTTCTTGTCTGCCACTCCCAACCTCCTTATATTCTCCTCTCACACTTCTCTAGTTGCCAGTTATAGAGCTTCCTGCCTGGACTTCTATACTGACCCACTGGAGCTGTGAATCCTGGTTGTTGTTCCAGAGTGCTACCCTCCGGATCCCTGTTGGGCTTTTTGTTGTCTCCTGTTGTCGCCCACCTGGGATTATATGTTGAGTCTGTATTGTCTGTCCTCCCCTTGGTGTTTTCCTTTAGAGCTAGTGGTGCGGACTAGTGTTCCCACCGCCCTGTTCACTATCTAGGGCTCATCTTAGGGAAAGCCAGGGTTTTAGGCACGTGATCGGCGTACGGGTGAGGAACCCGTCTAGGGACGTCAGGGCAGCCAGGTGCCAGCCGCAAGGTGAGTCAGGGGTCACCACCTTCCCTCTCACTTGGGCAGGGCCTTCCTCTTTCCCTCCCTCTGTGTCACGTATGTGATAGTCATGCAGATCGTGATACCTTTAAGGGGTAATGTTATTTACATGGGATTGCATGTTGGAGCTGGCTGGGGAGGGGTGATTTTATTTACATGGGACTGTATGTTGAAGGTGTCTGGGGGAGGGAGTGATGTTATTTATATGGGACTAAATATTGAGCGGGTGATGTTATTTACATGGGGCTGTATGTTGAAGGCGGCTAGGAGGGGGTGATGTTATTTACATGGGACTATGTTGGAAGGGGCAGGAGAGATATTATGATGTTATTTACATGGGAGGGGCTGTAGATAGAGAGGGATGTTATTTACATAGGACTGTATATTGGAGGGGGCTGGATAGATGGTGTGATGGTATTTATTTTGGGACTCTGGCAGAAGATAGTTTTATTTACATGGGACTGTATGGCGGAGGTGCTAAGGAATTATAATTTCTTAGGACACTAAACGGAGGAATATAACTACAGGGGGCACTGAAGGCGGCATTATTAATACAGTGATACCTCGGTTCACGAACTTAATTCGTGAACTGACTCTGGTCGCGAACCGAATTGGTCGCGAACCGAGGCACATTTTCCCATAGGGTTCAATGTAAATCCAGTTAATCCGTGCTGACCTTTTTTTGGGGGTTTTTGCAGCACAAAAATATGAAGCAAATTACAATACACATTAGTACAGTATAGTAATGTATACAGAGAGGACACTAACCTTGCTTGAGATGACTTCTGGCATGGAGGAAGGCAGGTGGGAGGCAGTTATTGTTTGGAGGGAGAGTCCCCCTCCATAATGACATCAGGGGGAACTGTACAATACAGTAAGTACAGTACTGTATGTGCTAAAAGCACACCAAAAATAAAAAAATCACTAAACATGTTTGCAGAGTACTCACAGTACTTCTATCTGTGTCTCTTCTTCTCTCCACGGTCTTCCTACAGGAAGTCACGACCATGTGACAGCCTGGAAATAGCATTAAAATGGCCGCGGCTCCTGTTCGTGAACCGAGGCGGAGTTCGTGAACCGGAGCATATTTTTATGAACTTTTCTGTTCGTGAACCGAGTTGTTCGTGAACAGAAGCGTTCGTGAACCGAGGTATCACTGTACTTGGTGCGCTTCAGGGCAAGCACTATAACAGTAGGGAGCAGTATAAATACTGGGGGCATTTCAAGGGGGCCTTATTACTACTGAGGGATCTGTAGAGAGATTTATTATCAATGGGGGAATAATAGGAGGCCTTATTAATAATGGAGAGCTCTTCTACTAATAGGAGCATTATCACTGTTGGGTCCAGTAGGAGACAGAATTACTAATGAGAGCATTCTAGAAGGGAATTACAATTGGTGGGACTATGAGGAGTACTGTTACTATGGGGGGCACTCATTTTTCTTCAGGATAGTATTTGGGGTGTGGGGATTCGCTCTGGTAGGCAGGGTAAGCAGACGCAGAACAGAGGCAAAAAATCTGTTTGCAAAACAAAATTCAGTGTTTATTCACACACAAGGCAAAAACAAGGAGACATTTTTCAGTCTTAGTGTTAGTTCACACAAAGGAAAGTCCAAAGAACAAAACAATCACCTTGTTAGCAGTTTTTCACCAGCGGTCCACAACAGGCTTTAGAGGGCCTGTTTTCCTGCATGCGGCTCTCAGCCCTCTAGCACGACACCATGCCTCAGATCCCAAAATAGAGACACCTTGCTGCTGAGCCCAGCTGGCTTTTAAGGACAGCTAGGTGTTGTCAAAACCCGGACCGGCACCTAAAATCCAGTGCGGTGTTTGACCCAACCTGGCTGAAAATCAGCCCTGCAGCACACACTGGGAGGAAAATACCTGTCCTCCCAGACCATACCCTTCACTGTGTCAAGGGGGGTAAAAAAAAGGTAAGAAAGATAAGATGTCTGTGTGTCACACTCTGCAGAGAAGAGGCGGCTGAGAGAAGTGTCCGGACCGAAAGGAGAAGATGATGACAGAGAAGATCTACATCAGAGGAGAAGTCACCTGGGAGGCACTGGAAGTGAGAGGTACGTGCCGCTGTATAGCAAGTACAGTAAAATGTCTTCAGTTCTAGTGTTTGCAGGGGGGGGATGTGGTTGTTCAACTTAGAGAATTGGGCCATATGCATTGGTGCTTGGGCCCTGGATCTTTTGAGACCCTAGCAATGCCCCTGATCCTCACCCACTTAACCCAGATCGCCACCGTAACAGCCATAGTGGGAGTACAGTATAATGACATGCTGCATAGGCTCCCTTCCTATACAGCTGTACTGCCGCATAATAGAAGAATTCTGCAGCGCCAGGCCTCCTCGCATATACGGCGCCTGAAGGGTATGTCTCGCTATTCTGGGACAGAGTTTGCGCCAGAGAAAGAGTATAAAGTGTCTTTTTGGTAGCACTAGTGGTGCCGCCCTATGAAGATATAACAACTTAGGTAGGCGGACCATCTTTATAACATTGACACGGCCTATCAAAGTCAATGGCAAATTCTCCCATGCCTCGATTTTCCTAGTAATATACTTCATTGTGGGAACTACATTGAGCTGGTAGAGTTTTGAGGTCTCCCTATGAATAACTGCTATGCAACTAAGCCACTACCTGGTCTTCACTAGAGCCTCTGATGGTGAGGATAGGCTTGGGCCATTAGGGTAGTTGCCGTGGGCTACTCCTGAGCAGTCCCTGAGTCAGTGACAGCTGACCAAGGGGTCAGAGTACTCGGTGCAACCACCGAGGGGACTTGCGTGGCCAGGAGTTCCGGGTCTGGACAGGCGGCAATCAAGCGAAGTCGGTAAGCGAAGTCAGAGGCAGGCGGTAAATAGGCAAAGTCCATAAACGAGATCCGTGGTGAGGAGCAGGCGACAAACAGGCAAATTTCATAAACGAAGTCCGAGGTCGGGGGCAGGCGGCAAACAGCCAAAGTCCAGGAGTTCAATAATAAGAGAGACACCTTAGCACTTGGAGATAAGCCAGCTAAAACCATGAGGTTGCTCAGGCATCTTCCTGTAGTAGGAAGTGCCTTTAAATACCTGCTGCAAGCCAGCAATGGGCTGGTGAGACAGAGGGCGTGTATGTGTTGCCTCATAGGTGAAGAGAGACACACCCACCCACGTTTAAACACCAGTGCAAGTCTCCAGCAGGAAGGAAAGTCTGGCATGCAATAGCTAAGGGTACTTTCACACTAGCGTTGTTTGAATCCGGCGGGCAATTCCATCTCCTAAACTGCCCGCCGGATCCGGAAAAACGTGTGAAAACGGATTGCATTTGAATCCTGATCAGGATTCTGATCACAATAAAAAATGCATTGGAAACGGATCTGCCATTTATGGACTTTTTTTGCACATTTTTCGGGTTTAACATGCAAAAGCCAGATCCGGTTTGATGGAACACACAGCGCCGGATCCGGCATTAATGCAAGTCAATGGGGAAAATGCCGGATCCGGCGTTCAGTCAAAGAGTTCCGGATTTTTGGCCGGAGGTAAAAATACAACATGCTACGGTTTTCTGAAAAGCCTGATAAATAAAAAAGACTGAACTGGATGCATCCTGATGTATCCTGAACGGATTGCTCTCCATTCAGAATGCATGGGGATAAAACTGATCAGTTCTTTAGCGGATTTGAGCCCCTAGGACGGAATTTAGCGCCAGAAAATAAAAACGCTAGTGTGAAAGTACCCTAAGCTACCTTCTGCCCGTGTTTGTCAGCACGGCGCGCAGGAGGGAAAGAGGGAGCCCGGTGCCTCTGCCCATGGTTAGGGTCAACAGCGCCAGCTGGCTAACAATAACAATTCCAATATATTTAAACTGCTCTACAATTTGGAGTTTAGACTGCAATGAAATATGAATAGGATCAAAATCATCTATCAAGCAGAGACTCGATTAAGCCTAATTCACCCGCAGACCCAAAAAATTACTAAACTCATCTACAGTGTCTAAGAGGGCATTCAGAGAGCTTCCTGGGTTCACCAGGTATACCAACAGGTCGTCTGCATATGAGTTAAAAGAGATGTATAGGGACAAGGACTCCCTTACAAGTGCAAAGAGTAAGGGGGAAAGTGGACATCCCTGTCTGGTGCCCCTGCCAAGGGGAAAGGATTCAGAGTCATACCCATTTACCTTGACCCTAGCTGTTGGGGACCAATAAAGTAGTTACAACCAGCGAAAAAAGTTCCTGGGGAAGCGCATCTGTTTGAGTGTGGCCCACATGAAATCCTACTCTACTGAGTCAAATGCTTTTTCATTATTATATTATATCTAGTGACGCTAGGACCCTCATGCCCCTATTATCATGTTGAACCTGGAGATTAGTATATAAACGTCTCAAGTTTATGTCAGTAGTTTTCCTTGGCATAAAACCCGATTGATTCACCCCCACTACAGAAAGGATCACGGCTCTCATTCGCAATGCCAGTACCTTTGCCAGAATTTAAACATCGAGATTTAGGAGCGAGATAGGTCTTTATGAGCTACATCGGTCTGGAGGTCTTCCTGGCTTGTGTATTACCACAATGGTAGCCTCTTAAAAGGAAGAAGGTAAAGAGCCATGTTCAAAAGCATAATCAAAGAGCTTCCGGAGTCTGGCACTATGCTCCTTACACTGGGAAGCCATCCGGACCAGGAGCCTTTCTCGCCGCCAGGGATTAAATAGCCAGCTCAATCTTACTGTCCATGATCTGTGCCTCCAAGGCTCCCCCATCTTCTTGTGCAAGTGTAGGAAATGCAATCTCAGCCAGAAAGCGGGTTACATTTCTGGGGCGTCTATTTGAGGACCCTTCAACACTAGTGATGAGCGACAGGGGCAATATTCGAATTTGCGATATTTCACAAATATTTTGCAGAATATTCATCATATATTTGTGAATTCGCGAATTTGAGATTATATTATTGATTGCAAAAATCGGCAATGTATTATTTGCGTAATGCGCTCAAAATACTGGCGTGGGGTAGACAACTTTACTATTGGTTGGTAGGGATGTTGCTAAGCTGTGACAAAGCCTTCTCATTGGCCCACAAGCTAGAAGAAGGGAGGGATGATCACCTGATATGTACTGTGTTAAAAAAAAAAAAATATATATATATATATATTCGTCATTACGAATATATAGCACTATATTCTAAATATTCGTGACTTCTCAAAGTGCCGATATTTGCGAAAAAAAAAATATTTTCGAATATTCGCACTCAACACTACTCAAAAAAAAAAGGATAAAAATTAAAAAAGAGCTTTTCCTACAATTAAAAAACAAAAAACACTTGTACTGAAAACTGAGCACAGATGTGATCAATAGCAGTTGCACGATGTACACAAGCAAAAAATCTAACTGTGTGCATGCAAAAATCTAAACTAGCTCAAACTGAAATTGATATATACAGTTGTGTTCAAAATAATAGCAGTGTGTTTAAAAAAGTGAATAAAGCTTAAAATCCTTCTAATAGCTTTTATATCCATACACACAAATGCATTGGGAACAGTACACATTCTATTCCTAATCAAAACATGAAGAAAAATATATCAAATTTGTGTTGTTCCTCTAAAAAATTGAATAAAAGTGAATATTAGACTGTTCAAAAAAATAGCAGTGTTTGTATTCTTCTTTACAAAATCCAACATTTACTATATAAACTGAAAAATGTTTGAAGATTTAGCTTTCCTTTAAATCACTTAACTAATATTTAGTTGTATAACCAGTGTTTCTGAGAACTGCTGTACATCTGAGTTGCATGGAGTCAACCAACTTCTGGCCCCTGTGAAAAGGTATTCGAGCCCAGGATGATTGGACTACATTCCACAGTTCTTTTCTATGTCTTGGTTTTGCCTCAGAAACTGCATTTTTGATGTCACCTCACAAGTTTCCTATTGTATTAAGATCTAGGGATTGGACTGGCCACTCCATAACATTAATCTTGTTGGTCTGGAACCAAGATGTTGCTTGTTTACTGGTGTGTTTGGGGTCTTTGTCTTGTTGAAACACCCATTTTAAGGGCATTTACTCTTCAGCATAAGGCAGTATGACCTCTTCAAGTATTCAGATCTATTCAAACTGATCCATGATCCCTGGTATGCAATAAATAGGCCCAACACCGTAGTATTAGAAACATGCCCATATGATGATGCTTGCGCCACCATGCTTCACTGTCTTCACAGTGTACTGTGGGTTGAATTCAGTGTTTGGGAGTCGGCTGATAAACTGTCTCCAGCCACTAGACCCAAAAAGAATCTTACTTTCATCAGTCCACAAAATGTTACACCATTTCTCTTTAGGCCATTCAATGTCCTCTTTGGCAAATTGTAACCTCTTCAGCACGTCTTTTTTTCAACAGTGGGACTTTGCGGGGGCTTCTTGTAGATAGCTTGGCTTCACATAGGCGTCTTCTAATTGTAACAGTACTCACAGGTAGCTTAAGACCTTCTTTGATCTTCCTGGAGCTGATTATTGGCTGAGTCCTTGTTATTGTGGCTATTTTTCTATCCATACGAATGGTAGTTTTTCGCTTTCTTCCACATCTTTCAGGTTTTGGTTGCCATTTTAAAGCATTTTCGATCATTTTAGCTGAGCAGCCTATCAGTTTCTGCACTTCTTTATATGTTTTCCCCTCTCCAATCAACTTTTTAATCAACGCTGTTCTTCTGAACAATGTCTGAAACAACCCATTTTCATCAGAATTTGAGCGAGAAATGCACTGTAACCAGCATGTACAATATTTGCTGCCTTCCTTCCTTAAATAAGGGCAATAATTGCCATGTGTTTTTCAAAGAATAAATGACCTCACTAATTGAACTCCACACTGCTATTATTTTGAACATGCCCTTTTCAATTAGTGATTCAATTACACAGAATCAGCAGCATGCATGTCATGACTGATTGCTTTTATAAAAAAGAAAAAATGCACTGGAAACTGAGCAGACGCGGTCAGTATTTGACAGTACTGACCGGTGCTCAGCAGTTGCAGGATGCATGCAGGTAAGTGTTACGTGCAAAAATCTAAACTAGCATTAACTGAAATTGATAGTGTGTATATATACACACTCACCTAAAGAATTATTAGGAACACCATACTAATACGGTGTTGGACCCCCTTTTGCCTTCAGAACTGCCGTAATTCTACGTGGCATTGATTCAACAAGGTGCTGATAGCATTCTTTAGAAATGTTGGCCCATATTGATAGGATAGCATCTTGCAGTTGATGGAGATTTGAGGGATGCACATCCAGGGCACGAAGCTCCCGTTCCACCACATCCCAAAGATGCTCTATTGGGTTGAGATCTGGTGACTGTGGGGGCCATTTTAGTACAGTGAACTCATTGTCATGTTCAAGAAACCAATTTGAAATGATTTGAGCTTTGTGACATGGTGCATTATCCTGCTGGAAGTAGCCATCAGAGGATGGGTACATGGTGGTCATGAAGGGATGGACATGGTCAGAAACAATGCTCAGGTAGCCCGTGGCATTTAAACAATGGCCAATTGGCACTAAGGGGCCTAAAGTGTGCCCAGAAAACATCCCCCACACCATTACACCACCACCACCAGCCTGCACAGTGGTAAGAAGGCATGATGGATACATGTTCTCATTCTGTTTACACCAAATTCGGACTCTCCCATTTGAATGTCTCAACAGAAATCGAGACTCATCAGACCAGTCTTTAATATTTTTCCAGTCTTCAACAGTCCAATTTTGGTGAGCTTGTGCAAATTGTAGCCTCTTTTTCCTATTTGTAGTGGAGATGAGTGGTACCCGGTGGGGTCTTCTGCTGTTGTAGCCCATCCGCCTCAAGGTTGTGCGTGTTGTGGCTTCACAAATGCTTTGCTTCATACCTCGGTTGTAACAAGTGGTTATTTCAGTCAACGTTGCTCTTCTATCAGCTTGAATCAGTCGGCCCATTCTCCTCTGACCTCTAGCATCAACAAGGCATTTTTGCCCACAGGACTGCCACATACTGGATGTTTTTCCCTTTTCACAACATTCTTTGTAAACCGTAGAAATGGTTGTGCGTGAAAATCCCAGTAACTGAGCAGATTGTGAAATACTCAGATCGGCCCGTCTGGCACCAACAACCATGCCACGCTCGAAATTGCTTAAATCACCTTTCTTTCCCATTCTGACATTCAGTTTGGAGTTCAAGAGATTGTCTTGACCAGGACCACAACCATACATGCATTGAAGCAACTGCCATGTGATTGGTTGACTAGATAATCGCATTAATGAGAAATAGAACAGGTGTTCCAAATAATTCTTTAGGTGAGTGTGTGTGTGTGTGTGTGTATATATATATATATATATATATATATATATATATATTATTATATTTAAAGAATAAGGCAGCACTCCAAATATGGTGAAAAACAGTTATGACCCATTTATTCCCAGGCAATGTTTCAGCCATCTCAATGAGGCCTTTGTCAAGCAAAGCAATAGTATCACACATGAGTATAAATACCCAAATAGGGTCACGTGATACATAAGTGATAAGAGTTATATATACAGTACAGACCAAAAGTTTGGACACACCTTCTCATTCAAAGAGTTTTCTTTATTTTCATGACTATGAAAATTGTAGATTCACACTGAAGGCATCAAAATTCTGAATTAACACATGTGGCATCATATACATAACAAAAAAGTGTGAAACAACAGAAAATATGTCATATTCTAGGTTCTTCAAAGTAGCCACCTTTTGCTTTGATTACTGCTTTGCACACTCTTGGCATTCTCTTGATGAGCTTCAAGAGGTAGTCACCTGAAATGGTCTTCCAACAGTCTTGAATGAGTTCCCAGAGATGCTTAGCACTTGTTGGCCCTTTTGCCTTCACTCTGCGGTCCAGCTCACCCCAAACCACCTCGATTGGGTTCAGGTCCGGTGACTGTGGAGGCCAGGTCATCTGGCGCAGCACCCCATCACTCTCCTTCATGGTCAAATAGCCCTTACACAGCCTGGAGGTGTGTTTGGGGTCATTGTCCTGTTGAAAAATAAATGATGGTCCAACTAAACGCAAACCGGATGGAATAGCATGCCGCTGCAAGATGCTGTGGTAGCCATGCTGGTTCAGTATGCCTTCAATTTTGAATAAATCCCCAACAGTGTCACCAGCAAAGCACCCCCACACCATCACACCTCCTTCTCCATGCTTCACGGTGGGAACCAGGCATGTAGAGTCCATCCGTTCACCTTTTCTGCGTCACACAAAGACACGGTGGTTGGAACCAAAGATCTAAAATTTGGACTCATCAGACCAAAGCACAGATTTCCACTGGTCTAATGTCCATTCCTTGTGTTCTTTAGCCCAAACAAGTCTCTTCTGCTTGTTGCCTGTCTTTAGCAGTGGTTTCCTAGCAGATATTCTACCATGCAGGCCTGATTCACACAGTCTCCTCAGTTGTTCTAGAGATGTGTCTGCTGCTAGAACTCTGTGTGGCATTGACCTGATCTCTAATCTGAGCTGCTGTTAACCTGCGATTTCTGAGGCTGGTGACTCGGATGAACTTATCCTCCGCAGCAGAGGTGAGCAGAGGTGACTCTTGGTCTTCCTTTCCTGGGGCGGTCCGTATGCGAGCCAGTTTCTTAAAGTAATGATGGCCACTTGTTATTTTTTACTTAGCTGCTTTTTTCTTGCCATGATACAAATTCTAACAGTCTATTCAGTAGGACTATCAGCTGTGTATCCACCTGACTTCTCCACAATGCAACTGATGGTCCCAACCCCATTTATAAGGCAAGAATTCCCTCTTATTAAACCTGACAGGGCACACCTGTGAAGTGAAAATCATTTCAGGTGACTACCTCTTGAAGCTCATCAAGAGAATGCCAAGAGTGTGCAAAGCAGTAATCAAAGCAAAAGGTGACTACTTTGAAGAACCTAGAATATGATATATTTTCAGTTGTTTCACACTTTTTTGTTATGTATATCATTTCACATGTGTTAATTCATAGTTTTGATGCCTTCAGCGTGAATCTACAATTTTCATAGTCATGAAAATAAAGAAAACTCTTTGAATGATAAGGTGTATCCAAACTTTTGGTCTGTACTATATATATATATATATATATATATATATACAGTGGCGGAAATAATTATTTGACCCCTCACTGATTTTGTAAGTTTGTCCAATGACAAAGAAATGAAAAGTCTCAGAACAGTATCATTTCAATGGTAGGTTTATTGTAACAGTGGCAGATAGCACATCAAAAGGAAAATCGAATAAATAACTTTAAATAAAAGATAGCAACTGATTTGCATTTCATTGAGTGAAATAAGTATTTGAACCCCTACCAACCATTAAGAGTTCTGGCTCCCACAGAGTGGTTAGACACTTCTACTCAATTAGTCACCCTCATTAAGGACACCTGTCTTAACTAGTCACCTGTATAAAAGACACCTGTCCACAGAATCAATCAATCAAGCAGACTCCAAACTCTCCAACATGGGAAAGACCAAAGAGCTGTCCAAGGATGTCAGAGACAAAATTGTAGACCTGCACAAGGCTGGAATGGGCTACAAAACCATTAGCAAGAAGCTGGGAGAGAAGGTGACAACTGTTGGTGCAATTGTTCGAAAATGGAAGGAGCACAAAATGACCATCAATCGACCTCGCTCTGGGGCTCCACGCAAGATCTCACCTCGTGGGGTGTCAATGGTTCTGAGAAAGGTGAAAAAGCATCCTAGAACTACACGGGAGGAGTTAGTTAATGACCTCAAATTAGCAGGGACCACAGTCACCAAGAAAACCATTGGAAACACATTACACCGCAATGGATTAAAATCCTGCAGGGCTCGCAAGGTCCCCCTGCTCAGGAAGGCACATGTGCAGGCCCGTCTGAAGTTTGCCAATGAACACCTGAATGATTCAGAGAGTGACTGGGAGAAGGTGCTGTGGTCTGATGAGACCAAAATAGAGCTCTTTGGCATTAACTCAACTCGCTGTGTTTGGAGGAAGAAAAATGCTGCCTATGACCCCCAAAACACCGTCCCCACCGTCAAGCATGGGGGTGGAAACATTTTGCTTTGGGGGTGTTTTTCTGCTAAGGGCACAGGACAACTTATTCGCATAAACGAGAAAATGGACGGAGCCATGTATCGTGAAATCCTGAGCGACAACCTCCTTCCCTCTGCCAGGAAACTGAAAATGGGTCGTGGATGGGTGTTCCAGCACGACAATGACCCAAAACATACAGCAAAGGCAACAAAGGAGTGGCTCAAGAAGAAGCACATTAAGGTCATGGAGTGGCCTAGTCAGTCTCCGGACCTTAATCCAATCGAAAACCTATGGAGGGAGCTCAAGCTCAGAGTTGCACAGAGACAGCCTCGAAACCTTAGGGATTTAGAGATGATCTGCAAAGAGGAGTGGACCAACATTCCTCCTAAAATGTGCGCAAACTTGGTCATCAATTACAAGAAACGTTTGACCTCTGTGCTTGCAAACATGGGTTTTTCCACCAAGTATTAAGTCTTTTTTTGTTAGAGGGTTCAAATACTTATTTCACTCAATGAAATGCAAATCAGTTGCTATCTTTTATTTAAAGTTATTTATTCGATTTTCCTTTTGATGTGCTATCTGCCACTGTTACAATAAACCTACCATTGAAATGATACTGTTCTGAGACTTTTCATTTCTTTGTCATTGGACAAACTTACAAAATCAGTGAGGGGTCAAATAATTATTTCCTCCACTGTATATATATACAGTTGAAACCAGAAGTTTACATACTCTGTATAAAAAGACACATATGCATGTTTTTCTAAATATCTGACATGAAATCAGAATAAACCTTTCCTGTTTTTGGTCAATTAGGATTAACATAATTATTTTTATTTGCCAAATGCCAGAAGAATAAGAGAGAGAGAGAGAGAGAGAGAATGTTTAAAGAGGACCTTTCACCGATTATGACACTGTGAACTAAGAATACAGACATAGAGAGCAGAGCCCGGGGATTTCACCGCACTTACTATTATCCCTGGGCGCCGCTCCGTTCTCCTGCTATGCCCTCCGGTATCTCCGGCCACTAAGTTATAGTAGGCAGAGATTTCAGTCACTAAGTTATGGTAGGTGGAGTCTGCCCTTGTTCTGCTCTAGCGCTGGCCAATCCCAGCGCAGAGCCCACAGCCTGGGAGGTTATTTTCTCCCAGGCTGTGAGCTCTGCAATGCAATTGGCCAGCGCTACAGAAGAACAAGGGCAGACTCCGCCTACCATAACTTTGTGACCGGAGATACCGGAGGGCATAGCGGGAGAACGGAGCAGCGCCCAGGGATAATAGTAAGTGCAGTGAGATCCCCGGGCGCCGCTCTCCATGTCTGTATTCTTAGTTCACAGTGTCATAATCGGTGAAAGGTCCTCTTTAAGGCATTTTTATTACTTTTTCCAAAGTCAAAAGTTTACATAAATTTCATTAAACCCTGCAGGACCCTGCCATTTTTCACCTTAAGGACCAGGCTATTGTTAGCAAATCTGACATGTCATTTTTTTGTGTTAATAACTTTAAAACGCTTTTACTTATCCAAGCGATTCTGAGATTGTTTTCTAATCACATATTTGTACATCATGAGAGTGGTAAATTTGAGTCCAAATATTTTATTTTTATTTGTAAAAAAAAAAAATTCAATTTCTCTACTTTTACAATAAATCGTTATAACTCCAAAAATAGTTATTACTTTACATTCCCCATATGTCTAATTCTTGGTTGGATTATTTTGAAAATTCCGTTTTTTTTGGTACGTTAGAAGGCTTAGAAGTTTAGAAGCAAATCTTAAAATTTTTAAGAAAATTTCCTAAATCCAATTTTTTAAGGACCAGATCAGTTATGAAGTCACTTTGTGGGGATTACATATTAGAAACCACCCATAAATTAGAAACTACACCCCTTGATCTATTCAAAACTGATTTTACAAACTTTGTTAACCATTTAGATGCCCCACAAAAATGAAAGGAAAATGAGAATGAAATTTCAAAATTTAACTTTTTTTTAGCAGATATAACATTTTAATCTATTTTTGTCTGCAACACATCAAGGGTTAACAGCCAAACAAAACTCAATCTATTACCCTGAATCTGGAGTTTACAGAAACATCCCATATGTGCTCAAAAACTGATGTATGGGCACACAGCGGCTTTCAGGGTGGAAGGAGCATCATATAGCTTTTGGAGAGAGGATTTAGCTGGAATGATAATTGGTAGCTATGTCACATTTTGTTCCCCATTTCCCCCCGAAAAAGGCAACACCCCATATGTCCTCATAAAAATGATATATGGGCGCACAGCAGGGCTCTAGAGTCACACAGCAAAATATGGAATTTGCTGACCTGAATTGGCAGAAATTGATTTTAGGTGCCATGTCACATTTAAAAGATTTCTGAGGTCTCCAAAAATTTTAAATCACAAGGAGTGATCCCATTTTGGAAAGAGCACCCCTGTATGAACATTTTAAGTAGGGGAAAGGATACTTTTCCGCAAACAAGTGTCTCACAGAAGGCAGAAACACTTGTTAACGGATTTCAAAGCACACATTTGTGAAAATGAAAAATTACTAGCAGACCCCAATTTTTCACTTTCTCAAGAGGTTAATGGAGAGAATTCACCCAGTATGTGTTCCCCATTTTATCACCATTTGCTTATCACTATATGCTTGTAGCCTGCTGTATGGGCGCACAGCAGACAAACAGCAAAATATGGATTTTAAGGGGTGGAAAGGGCACTTTGTACCTAACAAGTGGTTGGTGAAAAGTGGATCTGTAAGCTATGCAGACTAAATCAGAGATATAAGGTGGTAAAACTACAGGGTGCATAATGGACGAAATTAAATACTCCATGGATAGGTGGTAGATTTTAAAACACTCTGGCATGCACAGGCCAGGTTTTTCAGGGCAGGTTTCACAGTGGTAAATAGTGTCTTTCCTTATCCCCCTTTTGGAACACACCCCTGTAAGTCCCACATGATCTTCGCACTAACTCCTATGATGGGGGGGCATTCTGAGGGTTCTATCCGAGAATCTTTCCCTTCATAAATGCGGAACTTGTCGGTGTACCCGGAGCTACTCTCACAAAGTTTGTATATCTTTATTCCATACCTTGCCCGTTTGCTAGGCAGGTACTGGCGGAATCTAATCCTCCCTTTGAAAAGTAATAGGGACTAATCTACACAGACATTTTAATCTGGGTTGTACACCTCAGCAAACTTGGTGTTAAAGTGGTCAATGATAGGCCTAACCTTGAACAGATGTCAAATGTAGAGTTGTTTAGGGGTTTGCACTGTGCATTGTCATCAAATCGCTTCCCGGCCATGGTCTTACTGTAATTTGGAGTCTGGTGGAAAATGTCAGAACCCCAATATTGTCTAACGTTTGGCTTCTTTACAACGCCCATATGCAGCATGAGTCCCCAAAACGTCATCATCTCTGCTGCACTTACTGGGGTCCAACCTAGTCCAATATAGGGTTGTGATCAATTAATTGGTGCGAGTATAAATTGGTTTCGGCCACCATTAAATTTACAAAATCTTCAAAGAAGAAGATTTTGAAAAAATCTAGTTCAGTGAAGCCTGCACAGTCTATCTGTATTCCAGAGCTGCCCTCAAAAAACGGAATTTGGGGCTGATAATCGTCAGGGGGTGGGGTCCATATGGGCTCACTCTGGGGGGCTGCCTCAGCTGTTGCTCTGAGGCGCCTTCTAGAAGGTCCCTCATCAGCATATGATGATGATGATGAGGGGGTAAAGGAGTAGAGGAAAGTGGCATCCTCTTCTCCCTCACTGGCAGACTCAGTATTGGAGGCTAGCATGGCGTATGCCTCTTCAGCTAGAGTATACTCGTTAGGACGGACGGACCATTTTTATTTTATTGCGGTGGGACGTGTGAAATGTGTAAACCTTTATTTAGTGTGAGGGGTGTGTATGTTGTGTTTTCACACGTGAAGGGGCTTGTAATAAATTTTTAATATAGAGAAAAAGTAAAAAAAAAAAATGTGCAGGATGCACACATGCACAAAGATGTTGCGTGCATGCAAAAATCTACACTAACGCTACCTCACTAAAATTGAATTCTATATATACAGTATCTCACAAAAGTGACTACACCCCTAACATTTTTGTAAATATTATATTATATTATATCTTTTCATGGGACAACACTGAAGATATGACAGTTTGATACAGTGTAAAGTAGTCAGTGTACAGCTTGTACAACTAACAAATACAAATAACTCAACAAACAGCCATTAACGTCTAAATCGCTGGCAATAAAAGTGAGTACACCCCTAAGTGAAAATGGCCAAATTGTGCTCAATTAGCCATTTTCCCTCCCCGGTGTCATGTGACTCATTAGTGTGACAAGGTCTCAAGTGTGAGTGGGGAGCAGGTGTGTTATCGCTCTTACACTCACTCTCAACTGGTCACTGGAAGTTCAACATGGTACCTCATGGCAAAGCCCTCTCTTAGAATCTAAAAAAAAGAATTGTTGCTCCACATACAGATGGCGTAGACTATAAGAAGATTGCCAACATCCTGAAAGCTGCAGCACAGTGGCCAAGACCATACAGCAGTTTAACAAGACAGGTTCCACTCAGAACAGGCCTCACCATGGTCGACCAAAGAAGTTTAATGTGTGTGCTCAGCATCCTATCTAGAGATTGTCTTTTAAAAATAGACTTATGAGTGCTGCCAGCATTTCTGCAGAGGCTAAAGGTGTAAGGGTTCAGCCTGTTAGTGCTCAGACCATACGCCACACACTACATCAAATTGGGCTGCATGGCTGATCATCCTAAAAGGAAGCATCTTCTAAAGATGGTGCACAAGAAAGCCTGCAAACAGTTTGCTAAAGACAAGCAGACTAAAGAGAAGGATATTACTGGAACCATGTCCTGCGTTCTGATGAGACCAAGTTGAACTTCTTAGGTTCTGATGGTGTCAAGCGTGTGCGGCGGCAACCAGGTGAGGAGTACAAAGACAAATGTGTCTTGCCTACAGTCAAGCATGGTGGTCGGATTGTCATGGTTTGGGGCTGCATGAGTGCTGCCAGCTGTGGGGAACTACAGTTCATTGAGGGAACCATGATTGCCAAGATGTACTGTGACATACTGAAGCAGTGTATGAACCCCTCCCTTCAGAAACTGAACTACAGGGCAGTATCCCAACATGATAATGACCCCAGATACAACTCTAAAACGACCACTGCCTTGCTAAAGAAACTGAGGGAAAAGGTGCTGGACTGGCCAAGCCTGTCCTCAGAATTAAACCTATTGAGCATCTGTGGGGCATCCTCAAACGGGAGGTAGAGAGTGCAAGGTCTCTAACATCCAGCAGCTCCGTGATGTCGTCATGGAGGAATGCAAAAGGATTCCAATGGCAACCTATGAAGCTATAGTGAACTTCATGCCCAAGAGAGTTAAGGCAGTGCTGGAAAATAATGGCGGCCACACAAAATATTGACACATTCGGCACAATTTGGTCACTTTCAATTAGTAGTGTACTCACTTTTGTTGCCAGCAGTTTAGACATTAATAGCTGTGTGAGCTATTTTGAGCGCACACCAAATTTCCACTGTTATACAGTACGCAAGCAAGTGCGGATGCGGTGCGATTTTCACGCATGGTTGCTAGGAGACGATCGGGATGGAGACCCGATCATTATTATTTTCCCTTATAACATGGTTGTAAGGGAAAATAATAGCATTCTGAATACAGAATGCATAGTCAAATTGCACTGGAAGGGTTAAAAAAATAATAATAATAATTTAACTCACCATAGTCCACTTGCTCGCGTAGCCCGGCATCTCCTTCTGTCTTGATCTTAGCTTTTTGTAGCAACAAGGACCTTTGGTGATGTCACAGTCATCACATGATCCATCACATGATCTTTTACCATGGTGATGGACCATGTGATGACTGTGACGTCACCAAAGGTCCTTGTTGCTACAAAAAGCTAAGATGAAGACAGAAGGAGATGCCGGCTACGCGAGCAAGTGGATTAAGGTGAGTTAAATTTTTTTAAACATTTTTTTTAACCCTTCCAGCGCAATTTTAGTATGCATTCTGTATTCAGAATGCTATTATTTTCCCTTATAACCATGTTATAAGGGAAAATAATACAATCTACAGAACATCGATCCCAAGCCCGAACTTCTGTGAAGAAGTTCGGGTTTGGGTACCAAACACGCGCAATTTTTCTCACGCGAGTGCAAAACGCATTACAATGTTTTGCACTCGCGCTGAAAAATCTCTAGTGTTCCCGCAACGCACCCGCACATTTTCTCGCAACGCCCGTGTGAAAGGGGCCTAAGAGTATCACACTAACTACACAAATAAAAAAAATCATTGTAAACTGAGCAGGCCAATCAGAAAATGGATGTTTCTGATCAGCGCTCAGCAGGTGCAGGACACACGCACAGATATTATGTACGTAAAAAAATCTACACTAACACTACCTAAAATTGATTTCTATTTAACACTAAATGTTTTTTTTTTACATTTTTTTTACACATTTTTTTTAGCACAAAATTGACCAGTAAAAAAAATTGTACTTTTTGTATTCTGTTTTTTTTTTTATTAAACAACCTCTATTAATCTGATTCTCAGCCTAAGAGGCATTGTTGTGCCAAGCCACTTCACCTTTCCTTTTCTGCGCCAAGCTAGCTGTGATATGAACCAGCTGAATGCATTTCATTTTTACTAGAAAATTTATATTTGTATCAATTTGCGTGAAATGTCTAATGGAGAATGGTTGTATGCAGTGTCTGAGTTGTACGTCAGGGCACTGTTCTTGTTTCCCTTGAGAGTAGACCTCTTGCATAAAACTACTAACTGACAGCGATATAAAATAATGACTTCTATGAAAAAGACAGTATGAAGCTGTCTGCGCAATGGGAAATGACTTTCCCAGATATAAGACTTTTTATTCGCTAGCTGAGAATGTAAAAAATGGCATTCTAATTATCGCTAAATTAAATACTGTCTTCTGTTTAGAGATATTAGACTGATAATAAAATGCCTTTTATCAACTACAGTATATTGTTATAACTATACGTTATACAGTAGTAAAGGGCATGGGATAAACGAATATGCTGTTTGGAATATTCTGTATCTAGCATGTGTTTTTTCCCCACAGCAATAAACATGTTAATCTGTGCTATATCTATATCAGTAACAATTTACCCTGGATCATGAAAAGCTGACTATTCCTATGAACAAGCTGCACTGATTAGCATTGTCTACTAACAAGCTCATTCCAGCAGCCCACAGATGCAATGTCTGGGGGTTATTTATACAGCACTTACACTGCTCCCTCCTCACTCATCACGATTCTGTGAAGTCAAAAACAGAACTGCAAAAAAAAGTCCATGTTGCATTGACACTAAATACTGTTAATATCAAGCCTAAATGAACAAAGCTTCCAGCCTGTGGACTACAGAGCCAGATAATGGCATCATTTCCAGTATATTGGTGAAAGAGACTAAAGCTAACTCTGCGCCAAAAAAGTGACAGTGTCCCCTCCTTAGTAATGTGGACATAAATTGCCAACAATCTATACTTCATTGAAAGTTGACCCACAGGCATCAGAGACACCAGTGCAAAGCACCAAGTTGTCAGGCAAAATAGTAGTATGGGAAAGGACAAGGTCAGGGCTGGCAGAGTATGTGATATATGGTAAATAGTCCAAAGTCAGATCATGCAGCGCAGGGTAAATACAGAGATAATACATAGATAATGACAGGCATTGGAGGGTCTGAATCCAGTAAACAGGCAGAAGTTGGTACACATGCAGACAAATGAATACAGCACACCTTGAATGGAAGAAGGCTAAGAAAAACCTCATAGGATTTAGAAAGAGCTTAGCAACTGAGAGATGGGGTCTCCCTTTTCAGGGAAGGTGCTCTGCCTGTAGGCAGGGATAGTTTCAGGGACATCCTGGGAACAGAACAGGATGGTCCTGATTAATGCAAGAGTATCGTTACCAGGATTGATCTTCACCAGACTTGAGTAAGAAGTACTATTATTAGTCCAGCTTCCAGATAACATGTATGTATAACCTTTTTTTTCTATACCTATTTTCTTACTTTGCTGTTTTACAGTTCTATTTTTAGATATATGAATACAATTTTTTTTTGTATAGGGAGGTTTTTCTTAGGTTTCTTGGTTCTAGACTCCCCTAGATATACCATTTTTTATTCTGGTGAACACCTTGCATGGAACTTGCAAGATCAAGAACCTATTGCTCAGGCACCTTCCAACAGGTGAAGGTGAATTAAGTACCCCAGGTACTTAGTTAAAGAGCCAGAGGGTGCATGCCCTCTCTCACCCTACAGGCAAAGACACCTTGGCGGCAAGCAGGCCATAGCCATTGTGAAGGGACAGAGCAGACCCACTGGAAAGAATGCAGCAGGAGGTGGGACCAAGCCTCTGGGTAAGATAAGCACGATGGCAGTGGCTCACCGCTATAACAATTTAGAGAACCTGTCTTTTTCCTTTCTGTGGCTGGGCAGCAGATCGTCATATGTAATAGACAAGCACCTGCATCTCCCAGGAGTTCATTGCATTCAGCACTTGTTAACCCCTTCCTTCCTTGCCCAGATATTTACTCCCAAACAACCCCAGCAATTTCTCGAATAAATAGCACTATGGTATGAATGCAATTTTCTTCTCCACTGTCTAAAGACAAATATAGCTATATAATATGTCTATGAATTTAGAAATATGAATGAGTGAATTAGAGATATCTGGGCCAGTTCACCTGCTTCACTATGAAATCACTAGCACTTGCAGGGAAGCTACTGAGCATGCTGGTCCATCATTGAGTGCAGCAAAAGGTGGATCGGTGTTTAGGCCACAGGAGAATCAACCAGGATTTACTACCAGAGAGGAAAATGCATGAAACTCTTAAAATATTGTATTGCGATAATTCTTCATTTGAACCACAGTGGTCATTTCATAGTAATACTATGTGTCTGATACTGCCTTTTAGCTGGTTATACACATTAGATTAAGGTTGTCTGCCATTTTAGTAAGCCCATCTAACCATCTAATGTGTATGGGGGTGTCACACTTGAGTGGGGGAGGGATACACCACCCCTTTCCTCAGGTGTTGCTAATGTGGTCATTTAACCTTCCTTATTTATAGTTGCTTCTACCACTATGCTGTGCGGTTTATAGCTTCAGTTTTGGCATCAATTGGCATCAGACACCCCCAGCCAGGAGTTGGTGAGTTCCTCTGACACCACTCTTAGTTGGCATGGCCAGGGAACAAGATCTGTGCCCCCACCTGTCCTTAACCTGCCTCTTTCACTTTCTGTTCCTTCTGCTCGAGAAGTATTGTATGCTCTCGGCTCTGCTTTAACCCCTTCCCGACCAGTGCCGTAATAGTATGGCGCTGCGGGAAGTGACTTCCCGACCAGTGCCGTAATACTACGGCGCGCTGATCGGGCGGGTGCAGGAGCTGCGCCTGCCTGATCAGCTGCAGTGGACTGGTTGTTCCCATTAGCCGGACCCCTGCTGTATGCGCCGGAATCAGTAAAAACACTGATACCGACGCATTAACCCTAACTATGTTGCGGTCAACGCTGACCGCGGCATGAGCTCCCTCCACTTCCCCATCGGGTCCATGTAAACCTGTGAGATCCAGCCCCCTGGATCTCACAGGCAGGAAGGCTGTAAGTGTAGTACAGTGTGTAATACACTTACAGCCAATGCATTAGAATACAGTATTGTAATGCATTGTGCAGGGAATCAGACTCACAAAAGCTGTGGAAAAAAAAAAAATTACAAAAAAAGTTAAAATAAAGTTTTCCATAATAAAAAGAAATAAAAGTTTCAAGTAAAAAAAAAAATGCATTCTTTTCCTATAATTACATAGTATATAAGGCCGAAAAAAGACATTTGTCCATCCTGCAAGTTGATCCAGAGAAAGGCAAAAAAAAACAAAAAACAGTGAGGTAGAAGCCAATTTTCCCCACTTAAGGGGGAAAAAATTCCTTCCCGACTCCAATCAGGCAATTATAACCCTCCTTTGAACCCTCTCCGGCTCTGCTATGTCTGCCTTGTTCACAGGAGCCCAGAACTGTACACAGAAATCCATGTGTGGTCTGACTAGTGATTTGTAAAGTGACAGGACTATGTTCTCATCATGGGCATCTATGCCCCTTTAGATGCAACCCATTATCTTATTGGCCTTGGCAGCAGCTGCCTGACACTGGTTTTTGCAGCTTAGTTTGCTGTTTATTAAAATTCCTAGGTCCTTTTCCATGTCAGTGTTACTAAGTGTATTACCATTTAGTATGTACGGGTGATTTGCATTATTCCTTCCCATGTGCATAACCTTACATTTGTCAGTGTTAAACCTCATCTGCCACTTCTCCGCCCAAGCCTCCAATCTGTCCAGATCCCTCTGTAGTAGAATACTGTCCTATTCTGTGTTAATTACTTTACACAGTTTAGTGTCATCTGCGAAAAATTGATATTTTACTATGCAAGCCGCCTACAAGATCATTAATAAATATATTGAAGAGAATAGGGCCCAATACTAACCCCTGAGGTACCCCACTAGTGACAGTGACCCAATCTGAGTGTGTACCGGTAATAACCACCCTCTGTTTTCTATCATTGAGCCAGTTACTTACCCACATACAGACGTTTTCTCCCAGTCCGAGCATTCTCATTTTATATACTAACCTTTTATGTGGTACAGTGTCAAATGCTTTGGAAAAGCCCATATATACGACATCCATTGATTCACCGCTGTCAAGTCTAGAACTTACCTCAACATCATAAAAAACTGATTCAATTAAGCTACTTTCACACTTGCAGCAGAGTGATCCGGCAGGCAGTTCCGTTGCCGGAACTGCCTGCCGGATCCGTCAAAACGTATGCCAACTGATGGCATTTGTAAGACTGATCGGGATCCTGATCCATCTTACAAATGCATTAAAATGCTGGATCCATCTTTCCGGTGTCATCCGGAAAAACGGATCCGGCATTTATTTTTTTCAATTTTTTTTGGGTTCTGCGCTGCGAAGAATGGAAGGACAGATCTGGCACTAATACATTCCTATAGAAAAAAAATGCCGGATCCAGCATTCAGGCAAATGTTCCGTTTTTTTGGCCAGAGATACAACTGTAGCATGCTGCGGTTTTATCTCTGTCCTGATCAGTCAAAAAGACTGAACTGAAGACATCCTGATGCATCCTGAACGGATTGCTCTCCATTCAGAATTCATGGGGATAAAACGGATCAGTTATTTTCCGGTATAGAGCCCCCAGGACGGAACTCTATGCCGGAAAAGAAAAACGCTAGAGTGAAAGTACCCTTAGTTTGACATGACCGATCCCTCATGAAGCCATGCTGATATGGTGTTATTTGCTTATTTTCATTGAGATCCTCCAAGATAGCATCTCTTAGAAAACCTTCAAACAGTTTACCCACAACAGATGTTAAACTTACCGGCCTATAGTTTTCAGGGCTCTGTTTTTGCACCCTTTTTGAATATTGGCACCACATTTGCTATGCGCCAATCCTGTGGAACACTCCCTGTCAGTATAGAGTCTGTAAATATCAGAAATAAGGGTCTGGCTATGACATTACTTCATTATCTTAGGATACGGGGGTGTATGCCATTTTTGGTCCTGGCGATTTGTCTATTTTAATCTTTTTAAGTCGCTGTTGTACTTCTTCCTGGGTCAGACAGGACACTTTTAATTGGGAATTTACTTTTAAATTCTGCATTTCATCTGACAGCTTATTGTCCTCAGTGAATACAGTGGAGAAAAAAAGATTTAATAGTTTTGCTTTCTCCTCGTCTCTCTCTGCAACTCCCCCCTCATTGCTCTGTAGAGGGCCGACACTTTCAGATTTATACTTTTTACCATTTATATAATTGAAGAACATTTTAGGGTTAGTTTTGCTCTCTTTGGCAATTAATCTCTTGGTCTCTAGTTTGGCAGCGTTTATTTGTTTTTTACATATTCTATTTATTTCCTTATAGTTTTTCAGTGCTTCCTGGCTACCCTCCTGTTTTAGTGATTTAAATGCTTTATTTTTGTCATTTATTGCTTTCTTTACAGTTATATTTATCCACATTGGTTTCTTCTTGTTCCTTAACCCTTTATTCCTATAAGGTAAGTACCTCTCACAATTAGATTTTAGGATGCTTTTAAAAATATCCCATTTTGTGGTGGTATTTTTATTTCTAAGGACTTTGTCCCAGTTAGTTATGCCCAAAGCCTCTCTTAGTTGGCTAAATTTAGCTTTTTTGAAGTTTGGTATTTTTGTTCCTCCCTGTAGAAACGCTCATTTGAAGAATAATTCGAAGGTTATTACTTTTTGGTCACTATTTCCCAGGTTTCCCTCAACCTGCGAGTCTGTTGTTCGGTCAGGTCTATTGGTTAATACTAAGTCCAGTATGGCCGTTCCCTCTGGTCAGGTTCTGAACCAGTTGGGAAAGGTAATTGTCTGTTTTTTTTAATGAGATGTACAGCTTTTAGTTTCCCAGTCTATATCTGGGTAGTTGAGGTCACCGATAATAACCACCTCATTATGATTTCCCGCCTCGTCTATCTTGTTTATTAGTAGATTTTCTGTGGACTCTGGTATATTAGGTGGTTTATAATAAACTCCTATTAGTAATTTATTATTGTTTTTGCCTTTATGTATTTCTACCCACAGTGACTCCACATGTTCATGTCCCTTACTTATATCCTCTCGGACTGTGGGCTTTAGACCGAACTTTACATAAAAGCAGACCCCTCCCCCTCTCCGGTTTTGACGATTCCTTCTTCTAAACAGACTGTAAACCTTGTACGTTAACTGCCCAGCCATAGTTATCATCCAGCCATGCCTCCATTATTCCCATTATGTCATAGTCCTCCTCACACATCACCAATTCCATTTCCCCAGTTTTATTAGTCAGGCTTATGGCATTAGTATACATACAATTAAGAGGTTTATGTATATTTTTTACTCTACACCTTTCCTTCTGAACTATTCTAGTCCCTCCTTCCATTCCTCCTCCAGTCCCACTACCTTGCCCCCAGTCTCTATTTGCACTATCTTCCCATCCTATAACATAATTAACCTCCCCCCAGTCCCTAGTTTAAACACTCCTCCAACCTTCTAGCCATCTTCCCCCCCCCCCAACACAGCTGCCTCTTCCCCATTGAGGTGCAGCCCATCCCTACGATAGAGCCTGTAGCTGACAACGAAGTCAGCCCAGTTCTCCAGGAACCCAAACCCCTCCTTCATACACCAGTTCTTGAGCCACTTGTTAACCTCCCTAATCTCCTGTTGCCTTTATTGTGTGGCTCGTGGTACAGGCAGTATTTCGAAAAACACTACATTTGAGGTCCTTGCCCTAAGCTTTTGACCTAAATCCCTAAAATCATTTATAAGGACTCTCCACCTTCCTCTAACTTTGTCATTAGTTCCAATATGGACCATAACCGCTGGATCTTCTCCTCCTAGTAATCTGTCAACCCAATTTGCAATATGTCAAACTCTAGCGCCAGGAAGACAACACACTGTTCGGCGATCACAGTCTTTGTGACAGATGGCCTTTCTGTACCCCTAATAATTGAGTCTCCCACTACCAGCACCTGTCTGGCCTGCCCTGCTCTCCTGGTCCCCTGCTTACTGGAGCTGACATTCCCCTGACTGGCAGAGGAAGTGTCCGGCTTCAGAAATGCTCTCCCTGAACTTACATCCCCCTCATCTGCCAACCGTGCAAACTTGTTGCGGTGTGACAGATCAGGGCTAGCCTCCCTGGCACTCTTCCCTCTACCCCGCTTTCTAACTGTTACCCAGATAGCTACCTCGCTATCAACCTACCCCTCAACTACCCCATAGAGTGCTTACTCAGTGAGCAGCAAACTCTTTTCAAAATTGTCTCTCAGTGTTTAAACTCACCCGTTTAGATACTCAATTTGCGATTCCAGTAATAATTTTTTGTTTAAAATAGGAAAAAAAAAAGTATACATATTAGGTATTGACCCTTTTAAAATATCACAAGATCCACCCTGTCAGATCGAAAAGGCGTATTTAGCCTACCTAAGACAATCGCCCCAAAAATAAAAAAATATGGCTCTCAGAAAATAGCAACACAAAAACAAGATTTAATTCTGCTCAAAAATTAATTTACTGTATAAAATTTAACAAAAAAAAAATAGATATATTGGGTATCGTCACGTCCATCACAACCTGCTCTATAAAAATATCACATGAGATGCCACCTCAGGTGAATGCTGTAAAAAAGTTTTTTTTTTAATCTATGCCAAAACAGCCATTTTTTGTCACCTTGCCTCACAGAAAGTGTAATACCAAGCGATCAAAAAGTCTTATGTACCCCAAAATAGTACCAATCAAACCACCAACTCATCCCACAAAAAATGAGACCTTACTAATACAATCGCCAGAAAAAAAAAAAAATAGGATATTCAGAAAATGGCACACAAAAACAAGATTTCATTCTGTTCAAAAATGCATTTACTGTATAAAACTTAACAAAAATGAAAATAATAGACATATTGGGTATTGCCACATCCGTAACAACCTGCTCTATAAAAATAAAAGAAAGGGGAGAGAAGGAGACAGGAGGCCGCGCATCGTGTGTGTGGCTGTATTTATAGTCTTATTGCACTTTATACAAGAAGCGCTTACCATATGTTGTTGTGTGGAGCCACAACAACTGTATAATGCTTATGCTGTATTCTCCCGTCCAGCGTGCAGGGTCCTGTATTGCTGCCAAGGTTCCTTTTTCTCTGCCCCAGGTGTGGCAAGAGAAATAAGTATTGAAGATAAAAAGTAGTAGTTTTTCTGAACCTTTTATATCGGCGCTAAAAACAGGAGGCAGGTTTTCGCGTATATACTTTTATTGTCCTGATGAAGAGGGCTGTGCGCCCTTGAAACGCGTTGACAAAAGAATAAATAGCTACTTTCTCTTTTAAATATTACGCGAGAACCTGCCTCCCGTTTTCAGCGCCGATAAAAAAGGTTCAGAAAAATGTTTTCAAAACACTACGCCAAAACAGCTTTTTTTTTCACCTTGCCTCACAAAAAGTGTTCAGGAGAAATTGGGTAAAAAATTATGGGGTGCTTTTTATCCTGTTTCCCCTTGTGAAAATAAAAAATTTGGGGCTAAAGCAACATTTTATTGGAAGAAATGAAACTTTTCATTTTTACAGCCAAGTGTTTTCAAATTCCGTAAAACGCTTAGGGGGTCAAATTGCTCAGTCCCCCCCTTTATATATTTTTTAAAGGTTGTAGTTTTCAGAATTGGGTCACTTTTTGAGGGTTTCCACTGTAGGGGCACGTCAGGGTCTCTTCAAATACAAAATGGTGCCCAAAAACCATTCTAGCAGAATCTGTATCCAAAATCCATATGGCACTCCTTTCCTTCTAACCACTGTAACATGCCCATAGACCAGTTTACCACCACATATGGGGTATTTCTATAAACTGCAGTATCAGGATAATGTATATTGAGGTTTAGTTTGCTGTTGACCCTTGCTGTGTTGCAAGAAAAAATTTATTAATATGAAAAATCTGCATAAAATAAATGACATTTTGATATTTCGCCTCCATTTTCCTTTAATTCTTGTGGAACACCTAAAGAGTTAACAACATTTGTAACATTAGTTTTGAATAATTTGAGGGATGTAGTTTCTAAAATGGTGTCATTTATGGGTGGTTTCCATTATGTATTTATAACTGAATTGGTGCTTCAAAAAATGGTTTTGGAAATTTTGTTGAAAATTTGAAAAGTGGCTTCTAAGCCTTCTAACGTCCTAAAAAAATAAAATGACATTTACAAAATGATGCCAACATAAAGCAGACATATGTGGAATGATGACTGATAACATAGCATTCCCTTACGTCCTACCAGCAGCACAGATGGGGTTAACTGCCCCTGTGGACTGGTAGGACCGGCGGAATTTTTAATGAGCCCAAGAACCAATAAACGATCTTCAGCTCCCTGAAAGGGAGGAGATCACCCCCCAGCCCACCGTGTTTTTTTCTGTCCTCTGGACAGGTGGATTGGCGTGAGGGAGCTGAAGAGTGCTTAGGGGCTCTTTTATTCCTTAATCCAGGATCGCCCCTTTTTTGTTGCGCTCATTGCCTTTATTATAGGCCTTATTGCGGCTATTTTTTTCTCTAGGGTACCGTTGGGGGGGGGTGTTCCCCTCCCCCCTTCTTCCGCTGTAGGCCGCCCGGTTGTGTGCGGCGCCGCGGCGTCCCCCCAGCGCGGCAGCTGCGCACCCTTCTCTGCTGTCGGGTCCCTTGCCAGCTGCCGGTGCGGTGTCCCGTTCTTTCAGCTTTTCCCGCATGTGTGCGGCGCCGTGGGCGCCGCGATCTTCCGGAAGTGACGCGCGCTAGGTGCGCTACGTCACTTCTGTTTTTTTTGTATCAATGCAGTGAGATTCTAAACCTCACCGCTCTATTCTATTTGTCTCCTTATGGACATCCTCGACTTCCTGGATTGCAGGGGGAGACACATAGGGTTAAGTGAGCCAGTATGGGCTCTATTACCTCTCTGGGCTGGTCTCAATCGAGGGCCCATCCAGGGGGCGGGGCTTCCTCCTTTTAAGCGCTCAGAGCCTCTCATTCAGTGCTCTGGTTGCATCGCTTCACAAGCTACCTCCAGAGTTCCCTGTGCCTTGATATATTCTAGTGTTATTCTAGTGATATATTGCTTGGGTTGTTCTTCTTCTTCCACAGCTCTATTTTCTTCAGTGCTGGTGGGCGCCCAGATGGTCTTGTTTCACCTCCTCCTGGTGTTTGTAGGTGGTATGACCTGTTTATTCTTTCTTTACAGAATTATGGCTTCCCCTAAGGATTCGGATCCGCGGAAGTCTGGGGCCAAGAGGAAGCATTTGGCCTGTTACGAGTGTAACACACCTCTAGACGACAGCTGCCCTTAATCCAGGTGTGAGAGTTGTCGCACGGCATCCACGGAACCCACGATGCAAGAAATGTTCCAGTGGACTAAAACCTACGTGGATGATTCCATTAAGGGAGTGGTGCGTCTGCTTAATGAGAGACTACCAGGATCCTCCCATGGATGTGGTTGCACCGGTCGAGAGACCTACCCCGTGTTCCGTGGGGTCTTCTTCTGAGGAAGAAGAATTAACTTCTTGCTTTTTTCCTCCAGAGAAAACGCAGAAGTTGCTGAAGTCCATCAGGTCAGGGGACCAGGATGTTGACAAGGGGGAGTCCTCCGATCCCGCCGGACGGACACAGCGTGTCTTTAGAGCGGATGAGACCCTCCTCTCTGTAATGCGTACAGAGTGGAGAAAGCCTGAAAAAGGCCCAGTCCTCACCAGGAAATTTAAGCTTATGTACCCGATGGCTAAACCCTTGGTGGAATCGCAGGGTTCCGTTCCCAAGGTGGACATGGCTATAGCCAAGTTGTCCAGGCGCACTCTGGTCCCTGCAGACGATGGGTCTAGTCTGCAGGACCCTCTAGACCGGAGGGCAGAGTGCACCCCAGAAGGGGTTACGCGGCGGCTGCTGCCTCCGCATCAACTTCAATTGCGGCCACTGAGGTAGCCTCCTTTCTATGCTCTAAGCTCAACCAGATCCAGATGGACGTGGACCAGAGCGTTTCGAGAGACGACATCTTGGCAACCTTCAAATCAGCCAATCTGGCTGTGGACTTCCTGGTCGATTCCTCTCAGATGCAGCTGAAGCTGGCCGCCAAAACTATGGCCCTAGTTTCAGCTGCCCGCAGACCACTTTGGCTGAAGCCATGGATCGCGGACAACGCGTCCAAATTTAATCTTTGTGGGCTCCCCTTCGAGCCGGATAGGCTGTTCGAGTCCGAATTAGACAGGATTATGGAGGGACTCTCCGACAAGAAAGGGAAGAGTCTCCCCCAGCAGCCCTTTCGGGGACGCCCTAGACAAGAGAACAAAGGCAGAGGCCGTCCAGGGCAGCAGGCTAGGCGCAGAGATTGGGGGGGGGCTGTCTCGTAAATTTTCGAGACACTCCCGCAAACCCACCAGGGAGGCAAAACCCTCCTGACTATGGGCCTCCTCGAGGCTCTTGGATAAGCCCTGCTGCCCCTGCAGTATCTCCTCTAAACTTTCCCGTACCCCTCCACCTGATTCCCGTGGGGGGCCGTCTCTCCCATTTCAAAGAACCTTGGGCCCAGTTGATCACAGACCCCTGGGTTCAGGACATAGTTTCGGCTGGGTACCGGGTAGATCTTATCTCCCTCCCCCCAGAAAGATTCATCGCCACGCGAAACTTCGGGTCTACCAAACAAAAGATCCTAGAATCTTATATTCAGGACTATATCTCCAAGGGAGCCCTAGAGGAGGTGCCGGCAGGGGAGAGAGGCCTAGGGATTTATTCTCCAGTGTTCCTGGTTCCCAAGAAGATGGGAAATCTCCGGATGATCATCGATTTGAGATTCCTCAATCGATTCATAAGGAAAACCAGGTTTCGCATGGAAACCATAAGGTCAGTCAGCCATGTCCTCAACCCTGGGGACGTTATGGCTACTCTGGACCTCAAGGATGCGTATCTTCACATCCCGATCCATTCCGTTTCCCGGAAATTCCTCAGGATCGCGGTCCAGATGTTAGGGGTTTGCAGGCACTTTCAGTTCACCGCGCCTCCCTTCGGAATCTCTTCCGCCCCCCTTATCTTCACCAAGGTTGTGGTGTCGGTGGTGGCAGCCTTGAGACTTCAAGGGCTGACTATTATTCCTTATCTGGATGATTGGCTTTTCGTAGCCTCTTCAGTTCCGATTCTTACCCACCATCTTCAGATCGCAATCTCCTTTCTCCTCCGCCTGGGCTGGATTATCAACTGGCAGAAGTCGAATGTGAGCCGATCGACTTCAATCCATTATTTAGGATTCGTGGTCGACTCTGTGGAGATGTCCCTCCGGTTGACTCTAGAAAGGAAAGCGCGGATTCAGGACCTAGCAAGAGTCCTTTTTGTCCGTCGTCGAGTCTCTATCCGGACTCTCATGAAGATGCTGGGGCTCATGTCAGCGGCAGCGGACGCAGTCCCTTGGGCGTTATGGCACCTCCATCCTCTTCAGTCGGAGGTCTTACACTTATGGAACGGCAGCCCTGCGGGGCTAGATTCCCTGTGCTCCCTGTCCGGTCAAACCCGGAATTCCCTCAGATGGTGGTTTCAGCTACCAGCAGGGAAGTCTATGACCCAACCAGCTTGGGTCATATTGACTACAGACGCGTCCCTTGTAGGCTGGGGCGCTCACCTGGACGGATCCCCAGTACAGGGATCTTGGTCCCCTCTTGGAGCGGCGTCTTTCTTCCAATCTTCGCGAGATGTGAGCTATCTGGCTAGCCCTCCTTCACTTCGCCCCTCAGATCCGGGGCAAAGCAGTGAAAGTCCAGTCAGACAATATGACTGCGGTTCTCTATATAAACAAGCAGGGAGGCACAAGATCATTGCCCCTTCTGTCAGAGATCGGGGTAATTCTTCGGTGGGCAGAGACAAACCTTTCCCATCTATCTGCCATTCATATTTGAGGCTCCCTCAATATGATAGCAGACCGCTTAAGTTGAGGATTACCGACCATGGAGTGGTCTCTGCATCCGGAGATCTTCAGGCAGTTAGTTCACAGATGGGGTATGCCAGAGGTAGATCTCATGGCAACCAGGTTCAACGCCAAGGTGCCGAGGTTCTGTTCCCTTTACAGGGAAGACAACCCCCTGGCGATAGATGCTCTGTCGATACCGTGGAGGTTCAGGCTGGCTTACATCTTCCCTCCGTTTTCCATGATACCGAGGGTATTGATGAAAATCCATCAGGATCAGGCCTCGGTAATAGCCATCATACCGTTCTGGCCCAGGAGATCCTGGTTTACCCAGCTCATTCAGATGAGTCGGGGACAATACTGGAGACTCCCACCGGAGCAGACCATGGTGTCGTGGGACACTCACCTCTGCCCAGATCTGCACAGGTTCAACCTGACAGCCTGGAGGTTGATCAGTCCCTTCCCAACATAGAAGGGCTTTCCGAGTCGGTCCTGAGAACGTTGTCGCATTCCCGAGCAGAGTCTACGAAGAAGGCCTACTCCAGGATCATGAGAATCTTCAGGTCATGGTGTGATTCCAAACAGGTGGCGTCTGCAGATCTGCCCCTTCCTGCGATATTACAATTTCTTCAAGATGGATTAGATAAAGGTCTTTCTCCAGCTACCTTGAAGGTACAGATTTGTGCCATCTCGGCCTGTCTCAACAGGCCGCATTCTCGGGACCCACTCATTAAACGCTTCCTGAAGGGAGCTGAAAGACTAAAGCCTACTATACTGAAACCCATTCCCCAGTGGGATCTTTCGGTAGTGCTCAGGGGGCTAGCATCTCCCCCCTTCGAGCCTTTGGAGGAGGTCGAATTCAAATTTCTAACTTTAAAGATGTTTTTTCCTCTGGCTGTAGCTTCAGCCAAAAGAATTTCTGAATTGCAGGCGTTCTCTGCGATGCACCCCTATATTATCTTCCTACAGGACAGGGTACTCCTTAAGTTCTTACCCTACTTCAGGCCTAAGGTGCCTACCTTCCAAAATATCAACCAGGTAATCTCCTTACCAGTTTTGTTTTCAGCCTCCTCCTCTGATACTCCAGCAAGAGACCTGCTGGATATTTCAAGGTGCCTCCAGGTCTATGTGGATAGATCCAGAGAATTCAGGATAGATGAAAATCTCCTTATCCTGTTTGCCGGTAAGTCTAAAGGCCATAAAGCGTCTAAAGCCACCATTAGTCGCTGGATCAGGGAGGCCAATAGGGAGGCTTTCGTCTCCCAATCCCTAGATCCTCCGGAGTTTGTGAGAGCCCATTCTACTAGGGCTGTCTCCACCTCTGTTGCGGAGAGAAGACTTCTTCCCTTAGAGTTGATCTGTAAGGCGGCCTCCTGGAGCTCTGAGTCAACCTTCATCTCCCATTATAGGATAGATGCTAGGATGGCAGAGTTTTTGGCCTTTGGGCAGACTGTTCTTAGTTCTGCCAGGCATAAGGACCCTCCCTAGGGGATTCTTCTTGCTATCTCCCCATCTGTGCTGCTGGTAGGATGTAAGGGAATCGTTAATTTCTAACGATAATTTGTTTTCCCTTAGTCCTAACAGCAGCACAGATGGGGTTAACTGCCCCTGTGGACTGGTAGGACCGGCGGAATTTTTAATGAGCCCAAGAACCAATAAACGATCTTCAGCTCCCTGAAAGGGAGGAGATCACCCCCCAGCCCACTGTGTTTTTAACAAGCAAAATGTATTTAGGGTGGGATATTTGTGTGCTGCTGTTAGGACTAAGGGAAAACAAATTATCGTTAGAAATTAACGATTACTATCTGTCTTAAAAGTATAGAAATTCAAATTGTGAATTTTTCCCAATCTTTGGTAAATTATGGATTTTTTTATAAATAAAGGAAAAATATATTGACTCAAATTTAGCATTGTCGTGAAGTACAATGTATCACGAGAAAACTGTCTCAGAATGGCCTGGATAAGTAAAAGTGACACATGTCGGATTTGCAAAAAATGGCCTGGGCAGGAAGGTGAAAACTGGCCCGGGGTAGAAAGGGTTAAGTAACGATGACAGTATCAGCACACTAAGGGTCCATTCACACGTACATATGTCTTTTGCGGATCTGCAAATTGCGGATCCGCAAAACACGGACACCGGCAATGTGCGTTCCGCATTTTGCGGACCGCACATCGCTGGCATTCTCATAGAAAATGCTTTTTCTTGTTGCGGACAAGAATAGGACATGTTCTATTATTTTGCGGAACGAAAGTGCGGATCCGGAAATGTGGACAGCACATTCCGTCCCTATTGAAAATGAATGGGTCAGCACCTGTTCCGCAAAATTGCGGAACGGATGCGGACCCATTTTGCGGACTTTGTGAATGGACCCTAAAGTTGAAGATAAAACACTAACACAATACAATCCCCAACAACCATTTAAAATGTCACAGGACATATTTATATCTAGAAAAGTGTCCGACAAGGATGTCTGCTGTGTACACAGTAATTTTGATTGTGTTAATATAAAAAAGCATAAAAAACTACTATTTAGATTTTCCAGCCAAAGAAGCACATTTTAATGTTTTTCTCATCTCTAGGAAACATACGGACAGGAGCAGAAAGAAGTCAAATTGACAAATGATCTTGAAAATTGGGGAACCTATTCTTATCATTACCGCTTCTATAAACTGGGAGACCATAACTGATTAATGAGAATATCTGTATATTCTGTGTCTGTGTATACATCACCCAAACTTGTCACATAACTGTTTTCCAACCACAGAGAAAAATCATTTCCATAGTAAAACTTTTTGTGGTCAGAAAATGACTATGTCTCAAGACTCATGTTTACACACACATCATTTGTCTGGCGCTAAGAGAGATTTCTGGCTGGTACCATGTTTCTCTCTGAGCCTGGCTTATAATGCATCTTTGTTTTAAGTCCAGTCTGTCAGTGCCTGCTCTGTCAATTAGTAGAAGGCTCAGTCTAAGTATCCCCAGAAAGCCATGCCAGATGTTTCAATCATGTAGATCAACACTATATCCACAAGACACGGTTTCACTTTCTAGATAATGACGATCATTTTTCATTCAATGGCAGCTTCTTGCAGCTTCCTATAATTAGAGCATAAATACCGTAAAAAGTGTGAATAACTGAGAAATATTCCATAAAGGTGCAATCATTATTAGATAGCAGTAACTTGTTTCTAAATACTATTCAGTTACATATATACACCCAACTTATACTGTGTATATATAAATGCACTCCACAGCCGAAATGTGTACATTATTATTATTATTTAGGTATTTTAATTTTGTTATATAGGGCAGCCTTCTATTATTATAGAATGCTCATGTTTATGCCTTGTATATATCTGTTTTAATTGATGTGCCATTTATGGATTGTTTTCCATCTTGAGTCCTTCTTGCCCTGTAATTAGGGAGGAGCGAACCCGTCGAAGTTCAGGTTCGCCGGGTTCAACTGAACTTCAGATCAAAGTTCGGGTTCGGGACCCTAACCTTGAACTCGAACACGAACCCCATTAAACTCAATGGGGACCCAAACTTCACTGTATTATTAGAATGCAAATCAATATGGCCATTTAGGGGTTAAAGAAACAAACAAACAAAAACAACTCACCTCATCCACTTGATTGCGCTGCAGCAGCTTCTTCAGTCTTCACTGAACAGCACCTGGGATATGCGTAGTGACGTCATTGCGCACATCGGTGGTCCAAAAAATCACCCGAACACCGAACCCGAACTTCATTGAAAAAGTCCAGGTTTGGGTTTGGTACAAACCCGAACTTTGCAGTTTGGGTTCGCTCATCCCTACTTGTAATATCATTCCCCTATGCAACTGACATTTCCCATTATGCCTTTAGCTTTGCAGTGACAGAGAGGACAAAGTCACATTGCATTGTTTTGTTTTGTTTCAGGGGGGCCCTGATTAGGACTTACTGTGTATGGGTGGTGTCTAAACTCCATGCACACTGTGTATTTGCTGCCGGTTGTGCCTAAACTCCAAGGACCTGCGATGACATCATAGTCACGTGATCTTTTTAACAGTGGAAGTGGTGGTAGGACCTGTGATGAGGTCACCATCATGTGACCAGTGCAGAAAAAGGCAGCGTTCAGCAGTGGAGACCTGTGGTGACATGGAATGAATGTAAGTGCCAGAGAAATGCTGGGAGATGTGGTTCTCCCCATTATGCCTACTCCCTGCTCTGGGAGATAAATATGTTATTTAACTGGGACTGTATGTTAGAGGGGCTGAAGGGAGAGGATGCGTGTTAGTTACATGGGGCTGTATGTTATAGAAGACTAAGAAAGAGATATTTTTTACATGGGGCTGTATGTTATAGAAGATTGGAGGGAGATTTTACATGGGACTGGATATTATAGAGGACTGGAGGGTAAGGAGTGATGGTATTTACTTGGGAATATGTGTTGGAGGGGGTTTAAGTTATTTACATGGGACTGTATGCTATAGAAAACTGTAAGGAAGAGAGGTTATTTACATGGGACTGTATGATATAGAAGACTGGAGGGAGAGGAGTGAAGTTATTTACATGGGACTGCATGGTATAGCAGATTGGAGAGAGAGTAGTGATTTTTTTACATGTGACTGCGTGGCATAGAAGATTGGAGGGAGATGATAGGCATTATAATGTATGGGGACACTACAGAGAAGATTATAACTCTAGGGGGCATTATAATTACAGGAGGCACTGCAGGGAACATTATAAATACTTTGGGCACTGGTGGCAGGCATTACTTCTACTGAGAGCTCTATAGAAGTGCCTTATAGATTGACCTTATATATATAAGGGGCATCCTATAGTGAGGCCTTATTAGTACTGAGGGGACTATAGGGAGCCTTATGACCACTGGAGGTATTATGGGGGGCTTATTTTTACTGAGGGCTCTATGGGGGCATTATTATTCTTGGGTACAATATGGGAAGCATTACTACTAAAGGAGGCACTCTTGAAGAGCAGTATCACTGTTGGGGGCGCTGTAAGGGGCTCTATTACTAATAAGGCTACTCTGGGAGGGAATTACAATTGGTGGGACTTTGAGGACTACTATTACTATTGACAGCAATCTGGTAGGACAAATACTATGGGGGACACTAGCTGTATGGTGCTATTATTTCTGCAGTATAGAGTATTTGAGCATTGGGGAGCAGAGTGGGCACAGTATTGGGGGTAGTAGCTGGATAAATATGTCAGGGCACCAAAAAAGGGGGGTGATGGAAAGTGAGGAATCTAAGATGTCTGTGTTGCAAACTCTGCAGAGACAAGACGTGGCTCAAAGATGTTGTCATGGTGGTCTTGGCTGAATGGAGAAGATGATGAAAGTAAACATCTGTATTAGAAGAGACCTCACTGGATGTAAGCAGGGGTGCACCACCAATGAGGCCAGGGGAGGTGATCGCTTCTGGCAGCACCAGGTAGGGGCAAGAGGAGGGCAGCTGAAGGCCCATGGACTGAAGGGAAGGGGTTAGGTTAAGAAATTGGCATTGGAGAGGGGGGGGGCATCATTTCAGTTTTCGCCTCAGGCAGCAGAAAGGCTAGGTGCACCCCTGGATGTAAGAAGTATGTGGTGATAAGTGTTAGGCCTCATGCAGACGACCGTATGTTTTTTGCGGTCCGCAAAAAACAAATCTGCAAAAAATATGGATGACGTCTGTGTGCATTCCGTATTTTGCTGAACGGATCAGCTGGCCCCTAATAGAACAGTACTATTCTTAACCAAATCTCTTTTTATTGGTCATGTCATGAAAAAGATACAGGCAAGTTGAATAATGGTACAATTGACAATGCACATCATATAAGGTGAAACATAACAAATGCCGATAATGCACATTACAGTAATCCTGTGCCACGGTCTGTATCCTCATTAAGAGGTAAGTATGACATCTCTATCCACACAAATGGACATCTGCAACTTGAATCCAATAGAGATCTAATATAACAGTAAAACAAATAAAAACAAATAAAAACATGAAGACAAGGGTAAGAAGGGAAAAAGGGGGGGGGGGGAACCGCTCTAACTGTCAGGAAACCTGAATTTCTTCCAAGGAAGCCACACCTTAAGGAACTTTGTTCGAGTGTGGGTCTCCCAGTGTGCCAGCTCCTCAAATCTATAAAGTTGGTCCACTTTTTCCAGCCAACTCGAAATAGTGGGAGGTAGAGTCTGCTTCCACAGCAAGGGGACTAAAAGCCTAGCAGCGGTAAGCAATATAGTAGGTAAATCTGATTTGGTTGGTGTAAATGAAGAGTTGGGGCACCAGAGTAGGATCAGCTTTTGATCCAAAGAAACAGAAGTGGAGCAGATTTTGTTAATTAAAGTCTCCACTTGGCTCCAGAAGGGACGTATACTAACGCAATCCCACCAAATATGTGAAAGAGAACCGATGCCCGCCCCGCACCTCCAGCAGACCTCAGGGATTTCCGGGTTGAGCCTATGAAGAAACTCAGGAGTCTTGTACCATCTGGTCAGCAACTTGTACGAGTTCTCCTGAATTTTAATGCATCGGCTAAAACCATGAGAGTGGGCCAAAATAAAAGCTCTCTCTGGTTCTGACAATTTGAGGGATAGTTCCTTCTCCCACGAGCTCAGGAAATGAGAGTCAGAGCAAGTAAAGGATAGTAGTTCCTTATACATCGTGGAAAAGGGTCTGCTGGAGGGCCGGGCCGACATCAGCCTCTGCTCCAACCAAGTGGGGGAGGCCAGATGAGACGTTTGTAGTTGCAGGATTCCTATGTCTCTCTTAAAACTATGGAGATGCAAGAAAGCTACTGATTTAACTCTAGGTAATTCAAGGATCCCTTTCCAATCCAACCCACCCTCTGCTGACACCACATCTTGCAGCTTATGATTCTTGAGCAGTGCCCAAACCCCTGTGACCCCAAGTGTTTCGGGGTGAATATAACTTTGTAATAGATATAATGGGAGCTCAGGACTAGGGAAGTGAAGCGTCTTTGAACTGTAAAGCTTAGACCAGGTGAATAGCACCCCTCTCCATAGTAAAGGCAGTTTAGAAGCTGTGGGGGAACATGGGCGGACACCCCACAGAATTAATTTCTCATTATCAGTGAGTAGCTTTCGTTCCAATTGTGAGCAGATGGTCATAGGCTGTCCTGAGAGGAGGCTCACTCCTCTGCACATAAGGTTAGCTTTGTAGTACAAGTGGACATCAGGTAACCCAAACCCTCCAAACCTCTTTTCCCTTGTTAAAATGGCGTAGGCCACCCTGGGGGACCGGCCTCTCCAAAGAAAGAGGGACATCATCCGGCGTACTTCCGTGAAGAATGACTGCGGTACCCAAATCGGTAGAGTCTGCAGAAGGTACAGGAACCTAGGGAGTATATAGGTTTTTAAATAATTCTTCCTCCCAATCCAAGAGATGAAAGGCATTTTTAGTGAATGGAGCTGTGTTTGAACAGCTTGAAGTAAAGAAAGGTAGTTGGAGGGAAATAATTCCTTAGGGTCTGCAGTTACCTTGATACCTAAAAAAGGTATTTCTTTAGAGGCCCACTTAAAAGGAGTAGAATCCTTTAAAAGCTGCACTATGTTTCCAGGACAGGACACATTAAGAGCTATGGATTTGGAATAATTGACTTTAAAATTGGAGATGAATCCAAAATCTTCAAAAATGGTAAGCAGTTTGGGGAAGGATACCCCAGGATTTGAAGTCATCACCAAAAGATCATCAGCAAAAGCCGCCGTAATATGGTCTTGAGGCCCAATGGTGATTCCCTCAATCTCAGGTGACTGACGGATTTTACTCAGCAGAGTCTCCATCACCAAAACAAAGAGAGTCGGGGAGAGTGGCCACCCCTGAGAACAGTACTATTCTTGTCCATAATGCCGATAATAATAGAGCATGTTTTATTTTTTTGCGGAACGGAAATACGGACATATGGAAACGGAATGCACATGAAAACCGGAACAGACACGGAAAGAAAATACGTTCTTGTGCATGAAGAATGGTGAATGGTCAAGCAGCAATGAGCGGAGGATGCAGGGAGGCGGTTTGTGAGGTGAACTGTCACTGACAGAGGTCGTACTATATCCGATCCCTTGAAGACGCCAGGTCTTTAGTGAAACAGAGCAGAGTTTGAGCATGCCATTTTTTAGCACAGTGGTACAGAGAGAAGCAAAGTTTTAATTCTGCAGTGACACAGGTGCTAATAGAGCATATGTAGTCTCATTACTAATTGTGAAATGCTCCAATGGTCTTGTCAGAGGGGCTGAGTGGGGGAAGAAGGAGTTATGTCAAAGTTCAGCTCTGAACCCAAACAACTCTGACCTGTTGCATGTGCTCTTGGCAGCTGAAGGCATCTGTTTTGGTCCCATGTACATGATGTTTTATATATATATTCAAATGAAACTCTAGAAGCAGCGGGACATTCTCATTACTCCTAGAGGCTCTGCTTTCTCTGCCACTGCTGCTCCCTGTCTACTTTGACAGGGCCTGGCAGTGAAAATGTCTGCATAACTGACCATGTCAAAGTGCAGAGGGAGCGGCAGTTACAGAGAGAGCAGAGCCTCTAGGTGTAATGGTAATACCTTCATTTGCATATAATAAAACATAATTTTTAACAAAATTTTTCTTTTATTTGCATATATATGTTTATATTTGCATGTGCGTTTTTTTTTTTTTTTTTTTGGGGGGGGGGGGGGGATTAGGTACATTCTTTGTACAGGCGCCCTCCGCTGACTGTGTCTGCCCCTGTGTAATCCTGTAGTTCATTGGAAGTCAGTTACAGCACCTTGAAAAAGTTTTCCACATTTTTTCAAAAACTTAAATGTATTTTAATTGGACTTTATAGGATAGACGAAAACAAAGTAGCAAGTATGTGTGAAGTGAAAAGAAAGTCCACTGTAATTTATTCTCAGTATAACTACAGCTGTTCTGTGAAGGCCTCAGAGGTTTGTTAGTGAACATTAATGATCAAACAGCATCATGAAAAGAAAGGAACACACCAGACAGGTCAGGGATAAAGTTGTGGAAACGTTTTAAGCAGGGTTAGGTTATTATAAAAAAATATCCCAAGCTGTGAACATCTCACGGAGCACTGTTCAATCCATCATCCAAAAATGGAAGGAGTATGGCACAACTGCAAACCTACCAAGACATGGCCATCCACCTTAACTGACAGCCCAGGCAAGGATAGCACTAATTAGAGAAGCAACCAAAAGGCCCATTGTCACTCTGGAGGAGTTGCAGATATCCACAGCTCAGGTAGGAGAATCTGTCCACGGGACAACTATTAGTTGTGTACTCCACAAATCTGGCCTCTATAGAAGAGTGGCAAAAAGAAAGTCAATTTTGTAAGCAAGGTATAAGAAGACCCGTTTACAGTTTGCCACAAGTTATGTAGGGGACACTGCAAACATGTGGAATAAGTTGCTCTGGTCAGATGAGACCAAAGTTTAACTTTTTGTCCTACACGTAAAACACTATGGGCCAGATTTATCATGACTCTGACAGCCCACCCACTTTAACATATGGCTAAAGTCAGTTTTATGATCGGCCCTTTAAGACTGTAATAAATGTGGTTTGACGGTAGCAGTTTATCCGTCAGTAAGCAGCTTTACAAAAGTCGCACATCTTTACGAAAAAATCGCATGTTTTTATGAAAAAGTCGCATGTTCTATTAAAAAGTCTCATAAGATAAGCATGGTCCTCACTGGAGTGAAATTGCGACTTTTTTGCGACTTTTTAAATAGTCCCAATAGTAAATCTGTCTAGAGAGTCATTTACATAAGAAAACACGCCCACTTTCAGAAAACTGGCGAGCATAGTGCAGAGCAGAAAAAAGTAGCAAATTTTTGCGCAGTTTTAGCTTTTGTGACTTTTTTGTGACTTTTTCACTCCATTATTCTGACCTGAGCTAATGATAAATCTGGCCCTATGTGTGGTGGAAAACTAACACTGCATGTCACCCTGAATACACCATCCCCACCGTGAAACATGGTGGTAGCAGCATCATGTTGTGGGGATGCTTTCTTTCAGTAGGGACAGGGAAGCTGGTCATAGTTGATGGGAAGATGGATGGAGCTAAATTCAGAGTAATCCTAGAGGAAAACCTGGTAGAGGCTGCAAAAGACTTGAGACTGGGACAAAGGTTCACCTTCCAGCAGGACAATAATTGTAAACATACAGCCAGAGCTACAATGGAATGGTTTAGATCAGTGATGTCCAAACTGCGGCCCTCCAGCTGTTGCAAAACTAAAACTCCCAGCATGCCTGGACAGCCTACAGCTATTAGGGCACGCTGGGAGTTGTAGTTTTGCAACAGCTGGAGGGCCGCAGGTTGAGCATACCTGGTTTACATCAAAGCATATTTATGTGTTTGAATGTCCCAAAGTCCAGACCTCAATCCCATTGAGAATATGTGGCAAGGCTTGAAAATTGCTGTTCACAGACGTTCTCCATCCAATCTGACTGAGCTTGAGCTATTTTGCAAAGAAGAATGGCGAAAAATTACAGCTGGTAGAGACATATCCCAAAAGAATTGCAGCTGTAATTGCAGTGAAAGGTGGTCCTACTAAGTATTGACTCAGGGGGGCTGAAAACCATGTATCATTTTCTGTTCACTTCACACATACTTGCTACTTTATGTTGGTTTATCACTTAAAATCCTAATAAAATACATTTGTTTGTGGGTGTAACGTGAAAATTTTTTAGAAAAGTTCAAGGGGTAGGAATGCTTTTCCAAGGCACTGTACACAGGAGAGACTGATATCCTGTAAACACATGCACTGCATGCTCTGGACTGGGAATCATATGACTCAAGTGCCTATATTGGAAGGGTTCAAAATGTATGGATGCATTTCAATCATTCTTTAAATGATTTAGTATATGTGATTGCTAAGGCCAGTGATTGGTAGAGCATTGAGCCTGGAATGGTGACACAGCCAACTTTGGACTTAAGGCCCTTAGCAGACAAGCGTGTGACACGCTGCGAGTCCGCAGTGCAGCTCCCGGCCTGACCTCCCAGCACTGACGGAGGTCACATAGCATTATATTGCTTTATGATGCTATGTAACCCTTACAGTCCTGGAATGTATTAGATGACACTGACATAATGCTGTAAGTGTCATCTAATACATTCCAGGACTGTAAGGGTTACTGAGCATCATAAATCAATATAATGCTATGTGACCCCCGTCAGTGCTGGGAGGTAAGGCCGGGAGCTGCACTGCTGACTCTCAGTGTGACACGCGCTCGTCTGCAAGGGGCCTAAAGGTGTTTTGCCACTTCAGCAAATAGCATTTATTATGCAGAGAAAGTTACGGTGGTTACGACCACCCTGGTTACGACCACCCTGCAGTCCAGCAGCAGTGGCTGTGCTTGTACACTATAGAAAAAAGTACCAGCTTACGTGAGCTCCCATGGTCCCGGCCACCAGAGAGACTGGCAATTTTTTCTTATAGTGTGCAAGCACGAGCACCACTGATGGATTACAGGGTGGTCTGGAACCATGGAAACGAGCAGTATATAACGTGATAAAAAAATGAATGCAGCCAGCAAAGGAGGCAATATGGATAATAACAATATAGTAGTAAGTGCTTTGTATTAACTTTCTCTACATGATAAATGGATGCGGACAGCACACATTTTTTTGTGGCCACATAGAAATGAATAGGGTTGCATTTGATCAATAAAAAATGCAAACCAAAAATACATTCATGTGCATGAGGCCTAAGTGTGTATACATAAGTACATAGCTCTCAATCACTGATAGTTGACCGGGGGGCGGTCTTAAAGGGGTTGTGTCACTTCAGCAAGTGGTATTTGTGTCATGATGGGGAGTGGGGGAAACCCCCCACCGTACAATGTAAAAGGATAAGAGATAGCTGCTAGGCCAAGAAGCCAGGAAAAGGGAAGCGGGTCACCTCCTATAGCGTCCCTAATCCTCTCCCTAACTCCTCGCTGTATGAGCGGACCTGGATGGTAGGACGGCAAATACCCTGGAAACCTGGGACCCTGAATCGCCCTGATAATCCCTCAGATAGGAACAGGGGGAGACATCCTGTTCATCCAAGACACGGAAGAACAAGAGTCTCAAAAGACTTAATAGCAGGGAAAAGGAGAGACCATACACATCAAGAGGATCGGCAGGTAAGAACACAAGACAACACACTTACCTGCCGAAGTCTCCACGACTGGAACCCGTGCATACATACAGGAGTCTTAACACCAAACAGTACGCTGTACCAGCAACTCACACGGGTATCCAGCACACCAGACTCCGCCAGGACCCCCATGCTGCAAGGTGCATGGCAGCCCCCGGCAGCGCTGCATACAGGCTAGTGGTTCACCCCTCTGGGAAACCAACCCCCTTCCAAAGGACACGACACACAGGGAAAACATCTCACATATATGCAGGGACAAACACCAACAACAGCCCAGACATGTAACAACAATCAAGACGAACAACACACCCTGAACATAAACCTACACCCAACATACAAGTGATGTAGGGTAAAAGGAGCATACAAAAGGAAGACACTTTATGTCCAACAAGGTGGCCCTCAAGGACTGGGTAGAATCACCCAGGAAAGGAGCAGAGCTCCAATATCAAACAGAATGTTGGAAAGAAATGTAATTTTTTTTTTTGTACAGATGGTTAACTCTTTCAAGGCCGGGTGATTTTCCATTTTTTACTCCCAGTGCTCCTAAAATCATTTTTATTCACATAGCCGTATGATGGCTTGTTTTGCAGGACAACATGTACTTTCTAGTGGCACCATTTACAGTTGCATACCATGTAGTGGGAAGCAGGAAAAAAATTATAAATGGGCTAGAATTATAAAAAAAAAACACCATTCTGCCACAGTTTAATGTTTTTGTTTTTATTATACTGTTTCCTATACAGTAAAACCAATCATTACGATTATAATGATACCCAACATGTATAGTTTTTCTTGTGTTTTAATACTGAAAAAAAATAAAAAAAACTTTGGAAAATAATGTTTCTTTTGCATTGCCATATTCTGATCACCATGATTTTTTGTATTCAATATGTTTTTATTATTTTCAGACAAGTTACAAACAAATCGAAAATATTGTAGCAAGTATCCAATCAGTACAAACATAAAAAGACTATATAGAAACACAAAGACATTGGTTGTCATATCTCACAATGAGTACAAAAAGCATAAACAAATCAAAAGAACCTGGTATGAGGACAGGGGGGGTAGGATAGAGGTCATCCCTCTAGGGAAGGCATTAAAGGGCCTGACTTTTTATTGGCATGAGAGAAACAGGTCATTCGTATTGCTAGTTTAGATTTTTCCCAGGCGCTCCACAACTTTGCAAATTTTGAGAAGGAGTGTTTACTATGGCTAAGGTGCATTCATAAAAAAAGTGGTGTTCATTTTTGAGAGAACCTCTGACAGTGAGGGAGTCTCTGCTGTTTTCCATTTGTGTGTAATGGTCAGCTTGGTAGACAGGAAAAGGTGGGCTAGAATCAGCCTGTGGCTGTTTGGAATAGAGTCTATCTCTATGTATAGTAGCACCAGTGCCAGGAGTCCGTGGCGCATCAGGCTGAGCCTAGTGCGCAGGCACCGGATCTAGCAGAGGGCCGGCCGGATCTGGCGGAGGGGTGGCGCTGAGGTGAGGAAAGCGTCATTGTAGACAGGGAGGGCGGCGATTAAGACTGGGAAAGGAGGCGCTGGTCACCAGATGGCCGGGCACCCTGTATTAACTGACGTCCCCTGGGGCACCTTAGGTAGGCGATTGACCGGTTATAAAAACCTGTTTTCTGGGCTAATAGAGCCACAAGCAGGTTTAATAAGGCCAGTTTAGGATTCATGTTATTAGTACGGACATGGGCATATGTTTAGCTTATAGGGCTAAAATCTCATGACAGAATCCCTTTAATAGCTCAGAGATGCGTTCATCCCTTTCTCTTTTAGCTCTGTGGCCTACCTCTGATGAATGCCTTGTGGGTATTCCATAGGATGAACGGATTTAGTACAGAGGCTTCATTGGTTTGGAAATATTGACAGAGTGCCTCAGAGATATTTGCTCCATATTTGGGGTGTTCTAGAAGGAAGGTATTTTTGTGCCATGGGGTATATGGTGGTGATGAGAGGGTTTAAGTTACACTTAATGTGATAGGGGCATGATCCGACCAGGTTATAAACTCTATTGTGTACTAAGAAGCTTTACATAGTAGTGCTCTATCTACTAGGAAAAAGTCAATTCTGGATTAAGAATTGTGTATGTTAGAGAAGAAGGAATAATTTCTTACTTTGTCGTGGTATATCCAAATGTCATATAGATCTTCTCCAATCAACAAGGGAGTAAGAGTATGGGGGTGTTCCCTAGCCGGAGACGAGGAGTCTATTGAAGGATCCAAAACGACATTGAAGTCTCCTCCCCACAAGAAAGGCATTTTTGATTTACTTTGTTTGAGAAAAGAGTTTTTTTTTAGGAAAGGAACTTGATGTCTGCTAGGAGCATAAACAAAAACCAAAGTATATATGATATTATTTAGAGAAGCCACCAAAGGTGTAACTTGAAGATTAGCCTTCTAAGATGATATACCTGCCACCAGGGATTACAACTGAGGATGGCCAACAGGACGCCCCTTTGTTTTTTAGAGGAACAGGATTGAAATATATGTGAAAAACGGGGTGTGTCACTCTGTTGGCATCCCCTTTGATTAAATGTGTATCGGTGGCGCAGAAGATGTCACACTTGAGAGTTTTTACCTCCTTCACAGAATGGACCTTTTAAAAGGGCTGTTAAGGCCTTTTGTATTCAGGGCTGAGATCTTAATGACCATTGATAAAAGGGTAAGAGCTTAGGTATCAGAGAGTATTGATGGTTGGGGATCTTGCAAGCATGGCCATTTAAAAGGCAGATAAGGTGATTTGGTCTGATCCTGGTGGCTTGACACAGCATCTATGAGAGAGATCAAAAGGTAGGTATACATGGGGTATTGGGGAATTAAAACTGTAGAAATCATAATAAAATCAGAGACTTGGCCAGCAGTACGTGCTGGCTAACTATATCGGGCATATCTTATGGCTCTGGGCCGGAAAGCAGCCACTCAGCGTCAATTTGCCCAGTAGTATTATAACCAAAGTCAATGATTAGGCCTCTTTTCTGTGATACTACTTGCCATTCAAATCGTAAGTGGGATGGAATCTTCAGATCCATGGTATTGTCCTCCATAGTGATGTTCCATGAGTCCAAGAGTGTTTTTCCCGACTCCAATGAGCAGATCGCATGAAGTGTCCCTTGATGGTGTATAAGGACTTAAGCTGGGAAACCCCATCTATATGGGATGCCGTGTTTCTGCAGGGTTAAAGTAAACGGGTCTATTGTTAGGTCGTGGGAGGTAAGATCAGAAATGATCACTTTCATGAGATCTTGAATGTATGGGAGCAGGTCTTTGGGAGCAATCCCTTTAGGGATTCCGCGAAATGTGATATTGTTCCGGCAAGACCAGTCTTCCAGATCTACTATTTTAGCTTTTAGATGGTCCAGTTCATTGCTTGTTGTGAGTGTTGATACGCTGGTTGTGTGAAGTCACAAAGTCTCCCATCTTGGAATCCACATGACTGACTCGTTTGTCTATAGCCACTATTGAGGTTTGTAACTGGGGGATGAGCGCGGTAAGGTCAGAATGCATTGACCTGCTAAAGAGGACTAGAATTTATTTTAAGAGGTTGCCCAATGCGGGCTGGTTGTTAGTAGGAAACTTCTAAAGGGAAACTGCTGTAAGTTCTCTCACCACTGTGTCTTGCTTCAGCGAGGCCTGAGTCTTGGGCCTCTGTTTTGCAGGGCTGGAGGAAGGAGAAGATGCAGTTAAGGTGTTCGGGCGTCCTTCGTGCGATGGTGTGGAATCGGGGTTTTACTGCGGCTGTCTATGAGGTGGGAAGGGAGTTCTGAAGGAGGACAGTGGCCTTTCTGTTCCTTCTGGTTGTGAGCCTCGGGTGTGTATGAAGTATCAGGGGAACCAGAGCCTGGCGTGTGCGGCAGGGCTGATGTAGTGGTGCCGCCATCATCGTCATTGCCTCGCTCCAGGAAAAAGTCGAATTTCCCCTGTTTTCTCACCAATCTTTTGCCCCTGGTCATCGTCGGAGAGGTTATATCTCCCGTGGTGGAAGAAATCTGGAGATTTTAGTTTGTTCTGTTCGTTTTGCTGTGTAGTAGTTGCTGGTATGGCGCCGGAGGTGAAGTCTCATGCAGCTATCTCGCTTGGCCGGAAGACCACTCCCCCGACTTTTTTATTTTTATATGTAGGGGACTGCGAGGGCTCATTTTTTGCAGGACGATCGGTACTTTTAATCACTTTTTATTAAAAAAATTGTGGGAGATGAAGTGACCAAAAATTGTTAATTTGCCATTTTTCACTTTGTATCCGTTTCGCAGTTTGCGATAAATATTTTTATGTTTTGACAGTATGGGCATTTTTGCATGCAGCAATACTCATGATTTTAATTTAAAAAATTATTTATGTATTTTTATTTTGGTTAAAGGTGATTAGAATTTTTATATATTTTTTAAATTTTTTAAATATTTAACTTTTTTTTTTTTTTAAATAGTTCCCCTAGGGAACTGTAACAAGCAATCATTAGATTTCTTCTCTAATAGACTGTATTTCATTAGCATTGGAGTCTTTTAGAATTGCACTGTGTTCCTATGGAGCCACAGGCATTCTCTCCATAGGAACTGGTGTCCGACAGCCCTCTACCATTCCTAAGTACAGGGGCTGCCGCACACTACATCCAGCTCCCTCGATCCTCGCCAAAGCACGGCCGGGAGCACACTCTCCAGGTCTTTAACTTTTGACCACGACATCTGAGGGGTTAAATGTATGCGACTGAAGTTCTCATTGATTGCATACATTAGTCCCGGGTGCCTGCTGTTTAAAACAACGGACGGCATTTTTAAATGCCTGGCTGCCAATGTAAATTTATGTTGGGCAGTCAGGAAGGGGTTAAGTATGAAGATATTAAAATATTAAAATCATAAAAATGCTTTTTGTAGGAAAAAGGTGTCTATTGTATTATATTACTTGCACTTTTACGTTTTAGTAGATCTCTTAAGGACACAGTTTAGTTTGGTACTTAAAGGGAACCTGTCACCTTCAACATGGTGCTTGGGCTGCATCTAGCTTGTTACACAACAGGAGAATCTGAGCAGATTGATATAAAGTTTTGTGGGAAAAGATTCTGTACAACTTCTAATCAGGGTTGCCAACCAGAATTTTTCTTTTTTCTGTATAACTCATTACAAAATCACGAGCAGCTAACTGTTTTTTACTGACAAATTGGAAAACCATAATGAATGATAAAGATTAAAAGTAATACATGTCTGCAGCTCCATATAAGAACTCAATCACCAGAATTTACAGTGAGCTGTAAAATGATCATAATTACCACCAAAATAATCTAGTCAAGTACCACCAACCTCAAAAAAGCATGGACACATCTTTTTTTTATGGACATAGGAGAAAAGTCACCTATTTTTATGGACTGTCCAGAAATTTCTGGACGGTTGGCAATCCTGCTTGTAATTTATATACTGTATTTAAATTCCTGCTCATTCTGGGCTTTAATTGACAGTGATTGACAGGCTTCCCTCTATGACTGTGTATACAGAGATAGCCGTCAGTCACTGATAGGACTGCCTCCTTGACGCCAAAGCTCAGAATTAACAGGAATTTAGATAAATTACATATTTTACTGAATATTTTCCCATAAAACCAGGGGTGGATATACTGTTGTACAGTTCAGCTTCACAGGGTCCAGCCTGGGGCTGAAGGGGTGCTCTGCACTCACCTATCTCTTTCAGCTGACATCAAGCAGGATTATGCTCCAGAGATAGTACTAATCTGTACTGAGAGGAGATGAGAACTCCAGTATAACTTAAGGACCTTTGACAATGTCATCAATGGGAGGAGCCAAAGCAGGAAGACTGTACAGCCAGCACTGATGTAGGGAGATGTGAGTTTTTACTAAAGATTCTAGGTGTATTTGTAGCAAAGCTTCATGTGTGTAATTGAACTGTATGTGTGTAGCAGAGCTGTATGTGTAACATCCCGGAGTATGTTACCAAACTCTTTCTCCCCGCTACAACATGTTAGGTGTATGTAAATTGTAAAGGTGTATGTAAAATGTAATCTAACATTGCATTGTCATTTTATGTATTTTCTAGGCCTGTTTTATATATATATATATATATATATATATATATATATATATTATGCTGTGATTTCCATGTGCACCAGCAGGTGGCAGCAGTATGTAGCAGGATCTTAGCCAGTTTAATATATCTAAGCTGGAATAGTTCATTCCAGTTTAGCCATCCCCTCTTCTGTGAGCAGAAGTGGGCTGGTCCCACGTCCTGTCTTATGGGGAGGAGAAGGAAGTTCTAGTTAGTGTACCAGCCACCCCTGCTTGGGGTAGGCTGTGTTAGTAGGAGCTCCCAAAAACAGGGATCCCAAGACAGGATCGTGCCTCGGCTGAGGCCAAAGATCACTCTTCCCAGTCCGAGCCCTTCAGCTTCGACTGTGGACAAGCAAGCAGCACCTCCAGAACTATAGACATCCAGGAAGAACCATTCCCTGCGAGCAGTCCTGTGAGTGCTTATCCAGAGTCCAGGAGAAGCTCAAATTCCTCCTCAGCTAGTCAGGCCCATACCAAGCAGAAGATAGACAGAACAGAAGATAGATACCTGCCAGATTCTCCAGGCATATGATAAGGAACAGAAGAGATATTGATCCCTGCCACCTATTGCCAACACCTGCTGGGACCCAAGATTATTGCTGTTACTCATGTGGATTAATGCTGCATTAAGTAAAGGCAAGTTGAATAACATCATAAGTCTGGATCTCATTTACTGCTACCAAGTTCCTCCATTACTCCTACTAGCAGCACTCATTTTATTGCAAGTGAGCCAGGATCCAGGAGTCCAGCCGTACCCAGGTAGAAGACACCGTTGACATTATACAGACACTATCACCACTCTGGCATTCCTCACCTGGTATGTGAGTTATAACATCTTAAATGGCCCTGCAACAGTACCCTGCACACATTTCAATTGGCATCACGAACAACTCATAGACTTATATACATCTATCCTGACCCACTGCATATTTGGCCACCGTACCAGTGTCCTGCTCATTGCATAAGTGGCGTCACGAACAGGATCGAGCTGTGTGCCTACAGAATCGGATCGAATTGTGTGCCTACCCCTGATAACAGGATCGAATCGAATTGTGTGCCTATCCCTGATAACAGGATCCGATTGAATTGTGTGCCATCCCTGACAAAGAACCGGATTCAATTGTGTGCTTAACCGGATCACTGTATTGCAAGTTTTGAGAATTGTCCAAAACCCTGAAAATTGACGTTATTGCCTTATTACTGTGCCAGAAAGCGCTAAACATGCTCTCCAGCAGTGTAGGGGTTCATTTGTCATTGTTAATTCGCCATATTCATAAAATGGCGCTTCTTCTTCATGTCCACAAGCGGGGAAAGACAAGAACGCCCTCTCAAGAGCGCAAAAATGCTGAATACGCCCCCCTGAAGCGGGAAAACTTAAGACTGCCCCCAGTGAACTTTCTATTGTGAGCCGAGGTAATAAAGACTCCTCCCTCTGGGCTCCACCCTCAGATCTGGCAGTTCGCTTATTCGAGGAGATAGAGAAGATGGTGTACCCTCGTCCCAAGTGGAACCAAATGTCCATTGGAGGAGAGCCAGTTTATGAGGAGTATCCGCTGGAGATCCAGGTCTCCCAGCTACTAAAGAGAAGCGGTCTCTCGATCTTTGGTACCTGCCCGGATGCAGTGGCCAAAGAACCTGTGCCTCTTACCTTGGCCGACGCCCCTGATGTCCTAGAGAAGGCTGCGGCTGACGTCCCAGTCCCTGCTAAAAAGAATTAGGACTTAATCAAGTTCCCGGAGGCTGTGGATCCCTCCGCCGGGTCAAGTGTCACTGCGGAAGGTGAAGCACCAGTCAAGATGGATGCTGACGTCGTGCCTGTTCCCGCCGAGGACGCCGCTGACGTCGCTGCACCAGCCATTGACAAGTCTGCATCACAGATGAAGATGGCACCCCATGATGGCAACCAGGAGGCACCAGAATCGGCCGCCCGGCCGCAACAACAAGTAGGAGCTGCCACGCTTCCTGAGGCCCTGGCCCGGTCCGCGTCTGCCCCTGCATCACATCCTGTGGCCCCAGCAACTGCCACCAGGCCTAGGCCTGCTCCGCTCAAGCCACCTTCTGGTGCGGAGGAGGTGGCTGGCGTTTCCACTCTGCCGCCCAGTTTCACTCTCATTCAGCCGGGGAGCCTGAACCCTGAAGTGTCCCGTGAAATTACCGCTTTTGCCCAGACGGCCTGGGAATACAAGTCCACCGTTGAGGAGTGGGTAAAGCAGGTGGTGGGTGACCCCCAGCCAGGGGATCCCAAGTTAGTCCGACGGACCGGAACCGTCCTGTGGTTCTCGGTAGAATGGGGAGTGAGTTTCCTTCAGGACAGCCATTCGGGATCCGAAGTTTTCGTGGGCCGGCACTCTGTAAAGCAACACTATCTGCCGCAGGCCCGTCACAATTTATACGTGGGAGATCAGGTGGAGTACACCCCCATGTGCTCCGTACAGGGCCCATTTGCTGCTGGTGTGACCCTGCTGGACAAGCCACTTATCCCTGCCGTCACCCCAGAGACCTGGCAGGAAGATCCAGGGTCTGGGGGCAAGGTGAGGTGTTTGCAGGATACTCCTGATGGCAGGCTACGTTTCAGGGTGGAACCCCAGCCGGAGCCTGCACCTCTCATCCCTGACTTGGCCGCACCACCAACTGACCTTTAATCCCAAAGTGCAGCCATATGTTCTGCCATGGAAGCAGCCTCAGGCCCCTGCTGTGTCCCTGCCTGAGCCCCTTCAGCCAGAGGTTCTGAGCCCCCCTGTAGCGGCCAGAGATTCCTGATTGCGGCAAGTTACTGCAGCATTTTCCAGGTTGTCAGCGCAGCCCATTCAACCAGCTACCACCAGAGGGCAGTGGCGCACCATAACTGCAGCTACCATGAGCTACCAGAGGCAGGAACGCCCTCTGATGCACTTTAGCAGCTCGAGTAGTGATGAGGACCTGGATACTTTCCTCTAAAAAGTGTCCTCTAAAGAAAAATAGTGACATTTGGGAGCCACGTTGTGGACTGATTCCTGACGGGTGAGGACCTGTTGGCCTTGTGTGTTTTTAACGTTTTATGTTTCAGGTTGCCTGGTTAGTCCTCACCCTGATGGTCATGCTCAGTAAGGACTCCCCCCAACAGCACTTAACCCCTTCACGTCCAAGTTCAGTGTTTTAGCCCCTTTCTCAGTTTACTTGATAGCCTTTTGCTCTTATGACATTTTATACCTTTGGATTACAATTAACCTTTATCCCTGTGGATTACAAATTGACTTTTATCAGTTTCCATAGGATTCTACAACTTTAAGCACCTCCAGAAAAAAGGACTCAAGTTATTGTTGAGTCTATCCTTGTATTAAAAATTTGCACTACTTTAAAAAAATGTTTTATTGCAACATAAAAGCTTGCACACAAAGAAAAAAAACTCAAACGAGATACCTGAGCTCTTTGTGATTTTCATGCTATTTAATAATTTTTGCACTTATTGTACCAGTTACGTGTTATGCAACGTTCAAGATAACATGCCCATTGTGTGTATTCTCCTTATAGGTGACGCAATGTGAATTTATGCACTAATTGTGACGATTGCACTTAACCATTGCACTTGACAAAATTGTAGCAACTTACTTAGGTGTGCCTTAACTTAACAGCTCTTATTCTCTCCCACCTTTATGCAGACTGTCTTCATGTGGACGTTGTATACTAATGGCATACACCCGGTAATGTATACCCATAGGTACCCAGGGTAGGACCAAGTGGTAAGTCCAGGCAGATCCAGTAACTTCACAGGTACCTCTGCTGCTTTGGGAATAGTTAGAATCCCTAGGCTGCTCCTTCCCGCTTGTTAAATGTTCAGGATTGTTCCCATTCTGAGGTGTCTCATTTCCAGGAGAGCGACGGGATTAAGCTACCCTCCTCCTGTGACATTGCCAGAAGATATGGAGACGATAAATACCTCCCCTTCTGAGCCTTCTGCCTAAGGTATGGTACCTCAAGCCTTAGAGCCTTACATTAGCTTCCCCTCAGTCATCATAGTGATCGTGCTACAAGCCAAATTTCTCAGGCTATGGTGCAGGGAATGTAATACAGGATAAAGCCACTCTTCCATTTGCTGGCATTGCATTACACAATGGTGGGATTACGGAGTAAAGACACCCCCATGCTTTCTTTGATGTTTTAGGGCCAGAACATACAGAATCAGTCAGTAATGTTTGCTTTGTGCAGTATTTAGGTTACCTGGTCATACCAAGAGAAGGAAACTGTGTGTTGGACACCTTACTCTAGCGGGCAGGAACCTGGGGAAAGCCGTTAAATGTTTTGTCTAAGTATGTCTTTATATGTAATTCACGCAGCACTTCATATTTATTGAGTACCCAGAGCTGATTCCTTCACCCTCCTAAACGTAAGCCGAGGATGGCTTAACTTAAAGTAAGGGGAAATGTAACATCCCGGAGTTATGTTACCAAACTATTTTTCCCTGCTACAACATGTTAAGTGTAATTTTATTGTCTGTCTATATAATTATATTGTCATTAATGTAATTTTATGTATTTTCTAGGCCTGTTTCTGTATTATGCTGTAATTTCCATAGGCACCAGCAGGTGTCAGCAATGTGTTCAGCAGGATCTTAGCCAGTTTAGTATATCTAGGCTGGAATAGTTCATTCCAGTTTAGCCACCCCCTCCTCTGTGAGCAGAAGTAGGCTGGTCCCATGTTCTGTCTCATGGGGAGGAGAAGGAAGTTCTAGTTAGTGTACTAGCCACCCCTGTTAGGGGTAGGCTGTGTTAGTAGGAGCTCCCAGAAACAGGGATCCCAAGACAGGATCAAGCCTCGGCTGAGGCCAAAGATCACACTTCCCAGTCCGAGCCCTTCAGCCTCGACTGTGGACAAGCAAGCAGCACCTCCAGAACTATAGACCTCCAGGAAGAACCATTCCCTGCGAGAAGTACTGTGAGTAACATATCCAGCCAAATTCCTCCTCAGCTAGTCAGGCCCATACCAAGCAGAAGATAGACAGAGCAGAAGATAAATACCTGCCAGATTCTCCAGGCACATAGTATAGGAGAAGAAGAGATATTGATCCCTGCCATACATTGCCAACACCTTCTGGGACCCAAGACTAAAGCTGTAACTCGTATGGATTTATGCTGCTATCCAGTAAAGACAAGTTGGATTATAACACAAGTCTGGATCTCATTTACTGCTGTCAAAGTTCCTCAATTACTCCTATTAACAACACATTTTATTGCAAATGAGCCAGGATCCAGGAGTACAGAGACACTATCCCCACTCTGGCATTCCTCACCTGGTACGTGAGTTATTACATCTTAAAGGGCCCTGCAACAGTACCCTGTGCACATTGCAATTGGCATCACGAACAAACCATAGACTTATATACATCTATCCTGACCCACTGCATAGTTGGCCACCGGACTAGTGTCCTTGCTCTATTGCATAAGTATGTAATTGAACTGTGCAGATCGCAGAGCTGTATCTGTGAATAGTAGAGCTGTATGTGTATAGCAGGGCTGTATGTGTGTATGGCAGTGGTGTGTGTGTGTATAGTATAGCTATGTGTGTACCAGAACATTGTGTATTGCAAACAAATACTTAAAAATACTTTAGCAGAAAAAGAAGCATGTCAGAACACAATAGAGCAATGGGAGACAGGAGACACATTTATTTAGATAGGTACATTTAATTAGGTGACCACATGCACTAATGTTGGTTGTTACAATAGTCAGCAGAGGACACAGTAAGAGTTACAGGAGCTGATCAAAACTACACCCCCTACACTACACCCTATACAGTTACTTACATTGACCCCTCCACTACCATAAAACACCAGTAAACCACATTCCCTTCAAAGAGGACCTAGAAAGTATATTTTCTGATTTTCTGTTGTCTAAATCTGGGGTGCGCCTTATAGTCAGGTGCGTCTTATAAAGCAAAAAATATGGTAGATATACTTGTGTGGCTGCTTCCAAAATTTTGTGGTGTTGCTATGGGGGTTGCAGCTGTAACAGTGCATGGCACAGCCCCCCTTGCAAATAGTGCATAGCTAATTACCGTATATTTCACTTTATAAGAGACAGTGCATCTTATAAAGTGAATACTAGTGAGCTCACTAGTCTGTAGGAGGCGGAGGAGTGAAGCTATGTGAGCTCTGCACTCACCCCTTCTCCCTGGTCTCCTCCGGGCTGTGTGCACTGTCCTGACTGCGAACAGCACCGGGAAGTACAGCACGCCCTATGACCTGACACTGCACGCAGTCAGCTGAGTGGAGCATGTGCAGGAGGAGCGGAAGAGACCAACATAGAGCAGCGGCAGAGCAGGAGAGGTGAAATGGCCTCCATTAAATCTATGATATACTGGCACCAGGAGAGGTATAGAGTGGGCTCAGCATGCATGTTGGTACCTGCATTCCCTGGATATAATGAAGGCTATTATGGCACCAAAAAAAGTAAAAGGCAGAGTGGCCCCAGCATGCATGTGGAACCTTCATTCCCTGAATTTTATGGTGGCCAGTATGGCACAGAACAGGTAATAATTAGTGTTAGACTCCCACCTAATAGAGATTCGCCTTGACGAATTTTGTAATTTTGTATTTGCCAAGAATCTAAAATTTATAAAATAAGCATAGCATTAGCACCAGGATATTTTCTATAACTATGGTACTATTGTACTATATTTGTGTTTGCAGAGTGCTGTTGCCTTGTATTTTTTCTTAGAGCATAGAGGGTAGAGGGTAAATTTATTTATTTTGAGTCTGATCTGAGGTCTGAAAGGGGTCTGAGCATCTGATATTGGGGTCTGAGGATCTGACAATGGGGTCTGAGAATCAATAAGGGGGAATGAGGATCTGATAACGGGGTTTGAGGATCTGATATGAGGGACTGATCTGATATGGGGGTCTGAGGATCTGATATGGGGGTCTGAGGATCTGATATGAGGGTCTGATCTGATATTGCGGTCTGAAGATCTGACAAGGGGGTGTGAGGACCTGATATGGGGATCTGAGAATCTAAAAAGGGGATCTGAGGATCTGATATGAGGGTTTGATCTGATGTGGCAGTTTGATTTGAGGATCTGATATGGCGGTTTCATTTCAGGATCTAATTTGAGGACTGATCTGAAAGGAAGGGGATTATTTTTTTTATTGTCACACATTATAGGGGCACATTCTTTGCACAGGGGCCCTCTGCTGTCTGTCTCTTCCCCTGCTACTATAAAATTAAAACTATATATCAATCTGCTCAGCACGGTTTGCTGTCCGCATCTTTTGCGGCCCCATTGAAGTGTATGGTTCCGCACCCAAGCAGCAAAAACTGCACCTCGGATGCTGACCAGAACAACGGTCGTGTGCATGAGGCCTAATCCACATCAAATCCGTACCTATTGATGCAGATTGACTGCACACATTTCCCTGCGAACACCTGCAGATTTCAGTGCGGATTGTCCGCACATAACTCCTGAACGCGTGCATTTACCCTAAGAGCCAGGTGTCGGCTGAATATTACAGCTGGCACCTACAAGCAGTGGCGCATGCCCAGCTCTTGAACACATTGCTGTGACATACTATAACGGCACAGAATACTACCTACCACTGCTCTGTGACATAATTGTATGTTACTGAGCATGAAGGGGGTTAACTCCTTAACTTTTTAAGGACTAGGCCTATTTTGGCCTTACCTGCACCACCACTTACAGTTACACCATGGTGTGCTGTAAGGAATATAGAGCTGGCTCATGCTCTGAGCCCATTCCATATGCGCTGCGGGACAGTTGTGTAATACAGCTGTCACCCAGCCTCAATGACTAGGATCCCCAATGATGCTGATACCGGTCATTTAACCCTTCAGATGCCATGGTCAATTGTGACCATGGCATCTGAGATGGCTTTCCCCAGAGCGATGTTCTCCCAGGACCCAATCTGGGAAGCCATTCATTCTTTGTAGTAGCCTTGAGCATTAGGAGCATAAAAACAATACTGGGATTGTTATAGAGGTGATCTTATATGGGCCAATAAACTTTTTTACCAGACGGCACCCTGAGACCCAGACAAGAAGAAAGCCAGACAAGTTCTCCCAAAACAAAGTTTGGACCTAAAGAAATATTTTTTTTCTTGTTTATACTGGATGCTTTGAGCTAACTGTGCACAGATCATGAATAATAACATCCACCACAGGACTCACATAGCTTAACCCAGAAACATAAAAAACATTAAAAAAACATAATTACAATAAAAAGGTTAGACACCACTAGAGGAGCTGACCTGATTGTTAACAGAAAACTCCGCTAGGGACTAAAACTTCTTTCACTTATTCTGACAGTCAGACACAAGGCAGCTTAAAAAACTGTTTCAGTACCTGGTTGACCCTTTCAGTTTGTCCATTTGTCTGAGCATGGAATGCAGATGAGAAGGACAATTTGATCCCCAGTGTCTTACTAAATTCTCTCCAGAATCTCAAGACGAATTAAACTCCTCTATTCTAACGGAATTAGATGACACATTTTTGAAAACCTATCAATGGCAACTCAGACGACCATCGGGAGGGCGGAAGGTCAAAAATAAAATCCATTGAGATGTGGGTCCAAGGTCTCTGTGGAATAAGCAAGTGGCAAAGTAGACCCGCAGGATGTCCCCTGGGTAATTAGGCACTTGCGCAAACATCACATGCCTAGACAAAGGCAACCACATCTTGTGACCAAGTAGGCCACCGGTAGGCACTGGGGACTAGTTGCTAAGTCCCAGTAATTCCCGGATTACCTGCAAGTACAGAGCAATGAGATTCCTCCAAAACTTTAAGGCGAAGATTTGAAGGAACAAACAATTTACCAGAGGGAAGATTAATGGGAGCCAAATCCTGACATCATATTGCAGAGGCAAGATCAGGATTAACGGCAGCAATGACAATACCAGGGGGAAGAACGTTACTAGGTTCAGTACTGATAAAATCACAAGTACCAAAACTATGCGATAAATCATCCGCTTTCACATTACCCGACCCAGGACAATAAGTAACAAGACAATTAAACCTGGTGAAGAACAAGGCCCAGCGTTCTTGTCTAGGATTCAAGAGCTCAGCAGTGTCCAGACATGTCAGGTATTTGTGATCTGACAGAAGTAATGTGTCAATTATCTGATTCAACCACCTATCAAAAGTTATCCAGGAACCCTGTTAAAGGTATAGGAGAAAGGATTGAGAACACACTACAACAGTTTAATTACAAGGACACCATAGACACCCAAACTGTCAACTTTGTGACTAAAAAAACATGTGTTACTAAGATAATTAGGAAACACTGGTCCCTTTTACATACGTCATATCCACAGATAGAGGAGTTTATATCCGCTCCCGTCTCGTGCTATAAGAGATCGAGAAGTTTATGTGACAAACTTCTCTAACGTAGGCAATCTTGCCAAAAAAACAACCCTAAAAATTTAGCAAACACCTAAAATGGAACTTTCCCTTGTTTGGGGTGTGCACAATGCACAAGCAGGATCAAAGGAGATTACTTAGTTAACCCATACAGTAATCAACGTTTCTACATCCATGGAATCTACAAGTGTGATTCCACCTTTGTGGTTTACATGCTTAAAGGGGTCCACCAAGGCAGATGTTTTCACCTAGGCAGCACCTCTCAGATGAGCATTGGTTGAGCAGGGCAAGGGCTTTTTTGTTTATGTTTTTACACTGCTAGGCAAAGGCTTCCGCCTAGCAGTGTTCCCGGTGAAGTCACCGGCACTGATGGGCGGGTATTAGTGCTGCCCTAGCTGTTTTCACTGCTAGGCAGAAGCCTCTGCCCTGCTATATTCTGAGCATGAAATCCTCTGATGCTCATGTCAGAGGGGCTGATCGGGGGAAGATGAGGATATGTCCGTGTTCAGCTCTTATGGTCCGCGGTAGCGAAATCCATAACGGAATTTTTAGATAATCCAAACCTTGTACGCCGAATTTTAAACCACAAGTTTGCTCAATACTAAACACAAGCTCTCAAGGGCAGGATATCACAACACAAATCCACAATCCATTGTCGTAACCTCATATTATCAGTACCAGCTCACCTTGAACAAATCAAACATCACCCTTCCCAACTTAGATTTCAGGTACTTGATTATGTTCCGCCACCCTGTTGAGGAAGAGACAGGGTGTCAATTCTGAAGCAGAGACAATCATTTCTGATTCACAGCTTGAATTCCATAACACCTTTTCCCTTACCTTGCCCCCTCTCCTTACCCCCCTTTTTCCCTTTTCTCCAACACCCCCTTCCCCCCTTCTTTTCCTCCTCACCCTCTTTGCATAAATATTACAAATTTCTAACAATACTTGTGGTTCACCAAATTACTATGATTTCCAAACATTATTTTTTCTCCATTTTTATGTGCCGGTAAAAATTAAATGCCTGCATTGGCCTCCTGCTGGCAATACCTGTAAGGCGTGTGGTATACATTAACCTTTAAGGGGGTTGGCCACTTTGCGGTTACTGTTGACCAACATGTTTGTAAGATGATTTTATGATACTTACTAATACAGTCTTTGTTTATATTCTGCACTATTTTCTATATTTCTCAAAGCATGCTCCCTTGTTGGCCAAGTCTTTTGTGCTATCTACACAGAGATCCTGTTCATAAAATGGCTGCTAATGGAGGGTCATATGACCAGCCATCTGCACTTGCTCTGTTGGGAGTACAGTGCAGGTGCACTGTGTTTGAATGAAGGAGACTGTGATTTGCCTGGTCACATGACCCTCCATCAGCAGCCATTTTAGGGACAGGACCTCACTGTGGGCAGCACAAAAAACTTGGCAAACAATGGTGCATATCTTATAAAATATAGAAAAAGGCACAGAATTTCAACAAAGGCTATATTAGTAAGTACCATATAATCATCTTATAAACACATTTGTCAACAGTAGCCAGAAAGTGGCCAACCCCTTTAAGGCAGCCCTAGATAGACTTCGTACAAAATAAAGTAGGAATTCAGCTTTGTGCAGGAGCCCTAATATTGCTATTTAATAACTTTTATTGTAATCAGTATCATTTATTTAAGTACACTTTAGAGAAGAAAAATATCTATCTAAAATATTATGGCACATTTAGGAGTATGGCCTATTATAATGGATGATCTAGTTACAATGTAGTTTGGATTTGGCGTTAGGTAATGAGCATTTCAGTGGGTAACGAGCATCTACGGAATATAAATGACATGGGTGGGTTTAGTAAAGCACAAATTGGCATGGGCTCTGCAGACTTTTTATTTTACTGTAGTTATCTATTCATCATTATTAGTATTCATTTTATCAGTTTCTATGGTAGCACTGTCTAATTCACAGTTTATTTGCAAGAGCCTAAAGGCATGCTAAACGCACTCATATACACAAGTGTATACAAGTATAGAGGTTGCTTTGTGCTAGCACTATTTTGCTACACTCCATTATAAGTCACTGGCCAGCATTGATTGCTCTCACCACCGGCTGAATTAGACTCTAATCCTGCAGCAATTAACATCATGTTAGGGTCAGGAAGGGTCATCGCCTCCTCTTGTTTTTACACAGCCTTCCTCTGGGTCCAGGGTGCTTTGTGTCACTTTCTTTGACATCCCTCTAGTGCACATTCAGCCAATGTGAACTGGTAATTGTAGGGGGTAATAAAAGGATATATACAACCAGTGATATAAAGTACATATTTTAAGACTGCTACCTTTATTAAGCTATAAGAGGTGTTCCGATAGCGCTCTTTCCTTGTTTTACCTAGCGTGGCTGCGGTATCGCAGCAAAACCGCACACACAACTGCTGCACAGATACACTTAGAAATAATAAAGGGATACCGCGCACTTAATGCCTCGCAAGAACGTATGGTCCTGCCTGTCAGGAAAATACCCGCAGTGTTATAGTAACTTCTATTTACCTTATGATTGTAGCCCTTCTTTTCCCGCGTGTATTTCCCTCTGTAGCTGGTTCGGAACCCACACTATCGCGGATCAGATTGACAGCTCCCGCCCGGCCGGTGGCACTGTGCTGTACAAGAAAAGGAGTTAGCGGCTTGTGCTCTCACGGAGCAGCTCGTGACGTCACTCCTGCAATTACGGATGGTTGCAGGTGCCAAGATTCCTCCGACGCGTTTCAGACAGATTGCTGTCCTTCCTCAGGGAGAATTACATGACTCTCTTCAGTGCCCTCTTTATATGAGCTCGCTCATAGCTTTTTAGTCTTTGACTCCTTCTTGTCCACTATATAGTGTGGTGTACTTGTGATGATGGAGATTTTTTATTATTTATTATTCAAAGGCAAACAGTTCTATTTCAGTGTTTAGGCCACTGGGTATTAGGGAGTTCATGTTTAGGCCTCTTTCACACGACCGTTTTTTTTTTCCGTTTTGCGGGCCGTTTTTTGCGGTCCGTATACGGTCCGTATACGGAACCATTCATTTCAATGGTTCCGCAAAAAAAACGGAATGTACTCCGTGTGCATTCCGTTTCCGTATTTCCGTTTTTCCGTTCCGTTTAAAGATAGAACATGTCCTATATTTGGCCGCAAATCACGTTCCGTGGCTCCATTAAAGTCTATGGGTCCGCAAAAAAAACGGAATGCATACGGAAATGCATCCGTATGTCTTCCGTATCCGTTCCGTTTTTTGCGGAACCATCTATTGAAAATGTTATGCCCAGCCCAATTTTTTATATGAAATTACTGTATACTGTATTTGCCATACGGAAAAACGGAACGGAACAACGGAACGGAAACGGAACCACAACGGAAGCAAAAAACGGAACAACGGATCCGTGAAAAACGGACCGCAAAACACTGAAATGGACATACTGTCGTGTGAAAGAGGCCTTAGGCTGAGTTCACACGAGCGTGACAGATTTGGTCCGGATGCGTTCAGGGTGCGTTCAGTTAAACTCGCACCATTTTGCAAGCAAGTTCAGTCAGTTTTGGCTGCAATTGCGTTTAGTTGTTCAGTTTTTTCCGCGCGGGTGCAATGCGTTTTGATGCGTTTTTCACGCGCGTGATAAAAAACTGAAGGTTTACAAACAACATCTCCTAGCAACCATCAGTGAAAAACGCATTGCATCCGCACTTGCTTGCAGATGCAATGCGTTATTAACGCAGCCCCATTCACTTCTATGGAGCCAGGGCTGCGTGAAAAACGCAGAATATAGAACATGCTGCGATTTTAAAGCATTGCAGAAGTGATGCATGAAAAAAAATGCTCATGTGCACAGCCCCATTGAAATGAATGGGTCAGGATTCAGTGCAGGTGCAATGCGTTCACCTACTGCATTGCACCCGCGCGGAAATCTCGCCCGTGTGAACGCAGCCTTAATATCCATTTGGTTTCAGCCCTGGACATTTCTTTAACAAAGTCACTTCCCCCTTTTTTTTTTTCCCTCACTATTTCTATCCCACAAAATGTTGAGCCAGTGAAATTTCCTTCTTGCTTTTCTTTATAGCGGCGTGATAACGGATGTCCCTCGGATTTCCCCTGGATATTGTATACATGTTCCCCTATTCTTTTCCTTAATTGTCTTTTCATTCGACCAATGTATGCTTTATTACAGGGGCATGTAATTATGTATTACTCCCCAACTATTGCAAGTGATGAATTGCTTTGTGTTCTGTTTGTATGAGCCATCACTATTAGTTATTTGCATTAGAATTTTATTACTTAGTGATTTCTTGCATCCCACACATCTTTTACAGGGATAAAATCCATTTGAACGACTATCTGTTTTAGCATGTTTCTCAATACTGTTGTTTGTTGCCATACATTTATTTGTAGATGCCATCATGCTACCTATATTTTTCGCTTTTCGATATACAAATCTCGGTTCTGCGGGAATCAATTTGCCAATTATTTTATCTTCTTTAAGGATGTCCCAGTGTTTTTTAATGACTTTCTTAAAGTGTGGTAGCTGGCTATTGTATGGTATAATAATTGGGGGAATCAGTGCTGCTGCTTCTTCTGTTTTTGTTTTTTCTATCTCCCTCTCCTCTAACATTGCTTGTCTATTTAAATGGCCTATTTCTGTTTTATGTTGTATTAATTTATCTCTATTGTAGACCTTAGATTCAAAATTATTTTGCATAAATTCTGCCTCCCTTTCATATTCCGCTCTTTCTGTGCATTTTCTCTCGAAAATAAACTGGCTCCGCAGTATATTCTCTAACCAGAGTGGTAAATGGCAGCTTTCCATTGCAATAAAGCTATTTGTATCAGTTGGCTTGTTGAAGGTTTTTGTGCATATTTTATCCCCTTCGATATATATTGTCAAGTCTAAATTTTTTTTTTCTTGTTTGCTGTAGCTAGTGCAGCCAGCCAGATGCAGGGGCAACACGTGAGGTGCACGGTGGACCGATGAGGGGCCAAATAATAACACACAGTTCATCAGTTTACTCACGGTTAGCAGATAGCCTCCCTGAGCTGGCAGCACAGTGTTGAGGTGGACAGCACGAAATCCTCCGGGGCATGCTCTGTGGTAGGGAAGCATCAGCCAAGATGGTGGTTGAGGTGCCCTTGATGTTAGGGGTGCTTAGGGAGCTTGTTGCGGCTGAGTCCCTTGATGGATTTTGTTGTGACGCCAGTACCGTTAATGGTGGTACAACCATTAGGAGTAATAATGAGGTAGACAGTGGTAAGATGCAACTCACAACTTTTACTGTTGATGACTTTGGTTGCAGCAGTACAAAAATGCAGTCTCCTGATGTTACAGAGTTGATTCTGCAAATCCACTGTTTCTAGGCTTTTCAGGTTTGACTGGTAGCTTAGCCAGATATTTTCTATATCAGTGTAATTTGGTGAGGTTGCCAGAGGCTATGGTATCCTTCACCTGAATATCCCAAAGGTCCTGGATGCCTGATTTGTGGCTTTTATCCTTTGGATAGATAAGTCTGGTCTTTGGTTCCTTTCTGGACTACACTTTCATTAGAGCAGAAGTGCCAGATCTGCACTCTTTCACTCTCTGAATAAACAGTCAACAATCACTGACCTGTCCCCTCTAAGAGACCTCAACTATGTCTCAACTGACTAGCTAGGCCTGAACTAGGTATATATATATATGACCTAAGTTTTATCCCCATCTAGTGGTGGGATGTATAAATTACACCTAATCTGCCTGGTAACAGGGATTTTGTAGATATAATAGTACAAAGTCATACAATACAACATAAGGCAATTGACAAGGTAAAACGTGCTTTTAAGCAGTGCCCACATACACGTAGTGGGACGCTGCACTAGGCATAAATTCTAAATAAAACTCGTTTTTATTTAAATTTTAAAAAAAGTCTTGTAAGCTTTCTCCCCCCCGCCCCAATATAAAAATGATGTTGTCGATAAAATGTCGCCATAGGACAAGGGCCACCCGGAGCTCGCCATCTGGGTGGCTATATTGATGCTCCCACCATCTTACGTACAGATTTGTGAACCCCGGTGCGAACCTTGTCCACATTGCGGTCCCCCATGTCTGGAGGTAAATACCTTCATTATATATAAAATAGTTGCTTCGTAAAATAAACATGATACATTCTCCTAGATACTCAATTTGTGATTCTGGCATTTCGCCCTTCATTCTTAAAAAATATTTACTTGCGTTGCATCCTTTTTGTTTTTCAATTATTGTATACAAAGATTTGACGTCTAGCATGCCAATTATATAGTTCTCTTTCCATTTGATAAAATATACAATGTGTGTTTGGTATCTTTTAGGTATGTAGGGAATGCCTGTGCATGCGGTTGCAGATGTTGGTCTACATATTTGGACAGTGCGCTTGTTAAACAGTCTATACCAGACACAATCGGTCTTCCCGGTGGGTTTTGTGGGTTTTTGTATATTTTAGGGTTGTGGATTCCTTCATTTTTGGACCGATGCTATGCTTTCAGTTCTTTTTTAAAACTCCCTGTTGGGTCATTTTTTAATCTTTTGTAGGTTCTATCATCTCCCAAAATATTCGTTTTTTAGGTGTGGTAGTCTTCCTTATTCATTATAACAATGCCCCCGCCTTTATCGGCAGGGCGGATAATGATCTTATTATTGTCCTGCATGGAGATGATATTTTTTTTCTCTTCCCTGGTGACATTACTAATGTATTGGGAGTTTTTTGGTTGTCGAGTTTTTCTTATCTCTTTTGTCACTTGGTTCATGAAGGTATTAAGGGCAGCAGAATATTCTTGTAACGGATGGTATTTAGATTTGGGTTTAAAATCTGTATGTCTAAATTTATCTATACTTTCTTTATCACTCATTTGTTCTTTTTTGTGTGTTTCTGCCCCTTTTGTATTTTTTCAGAGCTAGTCTCTGACACCTATGAATGCTTCAAGCGTATTAAAGAATACAGTTGGAGCAAATTTTAAACCCTTTTTTTTAAAATACGTTCTTCTATTTAGTGAGCATATAATTGCTTAAAGGGGTTGTCTGGGTTCAGAGTTGAACCCGGACATACCTACATTTTGACCCCGGCAGCCCCCCTGACTTGAGCATTGGAGCAGTTCATGTGGCTCCATGGGGCTGCCAGGAAGCTTGGTGATGTCACCGGCACTGACGGGTGGGCTTTAGCGCTGCCCTAGCCAGTATAGCTAGGGCAGCGTTAATGCACACCTATCTAAGCTGAAATTATATATCTTTTGGCCCATGGCCTCATCTGTATATTTCTCTTCTGTTAGTTTTTTTTTTTTCCTTTTGGCGAGTCCCCCCCCCCCTATCCCCACATCCCCTCTTTTGTTTCCATTTTTTCACACCTGGAAAAAATCCAGTTTTATTGTATTTTTTGCTACGGATTTTCTTCTGCCTTCATCTATGGTTCCTTTTGGAGTTTTAGTTTTGCTCATTGCCAGGAATATGGAGTATGATTTCATTCCTGCCATTTGCTCAAGGAGTGGCAGAGGAAATCAAACTCCACAGGGGGGCCCTGCTTCAAAGCGCAGCCAGATAGCAGAAAACTCCTAGCAGGCCACATTTGGTTACATTTCACACCTCCATACAGACAGCATGGATCCTGCAGGAAAACTTCCCTGCAGGGGGTCTAAGTCATTCCGCAGAACAAAAGCAACTATCAGACATCATAGAACCGGCCATTCATAAGGAATTATGAATCACCCATCCATAACAGGCATAAACCAGATATATATTTGCGACCCTGGCAAGATGTGGCCAAGATGGACAGGCTCCTGCTTGCAGTTGGGTGGAAGGATGCGAGGGAGTGGAAATACGGAGATCTCCCCACAGAAACCTAATAACGGTACCATGTGTGGACTCTACCTGTAGCCGGGCGGACCCGTTGTTCCCAGAACCATCTCCCTGTGACCTTCTGGTCTGGAGCTATGGGCCCTAATGGGTTTCGTGGGTCATTTGGCTGCCAGGACCAGGAGGGAGGGGGGACCCCACGCAGAGCCAGGGAGGGGCGTGGCTGACTACAGGTGAAAAGACCTATGCAGGCAGAGTCCAGCGTCTTTTCTTTCTCTGAAGGGGGGTCACGCTGAGAATCGTGTTTGGAGGGACCTTTAAAACTGCTGATATCACTGCCTCCTATGTGACCAAAGCCAAGGATTACAGGAACCATTATTCATCAACCCAAAGGACTCATCCATCTGGTAAACTGACTTTTTGCTCTGTTTAATCCTGTTTGTACCATACTACCTGTATTCTGCACATCAGACCACTGTATATATTCTCTGTTATATTGTGTACGGTCTAGTGAACCCTTAATGTGATTAAATTTATAAATTAATCTTGTGCTGTTCTGGTATCTCGGTCATGAATCCCCAAGTCCGTGTTTCAGCATAGTTATACGCTACCGCGGGTAGGTTTCTCACCCTATATAATCCTGCTAGCGGACCGGGTTATATCAAACGAGAAACTGGTGGCACTATACCTTGGCTAAGGAAGCGCTGTTTCACTGGGGCAGTGGAAAGGCTCTCTCAGCTTGTCAGGTTTGTGAGCGAGTGTCTCTAACCCTCTGCCTCTCTGTGCCCGCGTGGACAGGAGGCAACTGTGTAAACTGTACTAAGCTTACCTTACCTGCTCCTCCAGGAAGGCATAACGTCACGTCTTGGTAACCATTGATTATACCGTGTCTCGTGAGTTCGACGTGAGGTGCGGTATTCGTCACACTTATGTTTTCGCCTTCCTTGTTCTCCTCTTTTCCTTTTTTTACCTTCCCTTTTGGATTTTCTACCTCATTTGTTTTTACAGTTACAGCCATTTCAGGGAAAATAGAATCGTGCTAGTAAATTCTGAATTGTGGCAAATCAAAATTTTCCTGAAATTCGGATCGAATTCTACTTCACTAACTTCGATTTGCTCTGCACTAACCACCATACTACACGAAATTCCTATTCCTCCTAGTAACAACAAGCAATCATAGTGCAGCACAAAATAAATACCCTGACATACCATCCCACTGGGGATCTGCCCGTTAGGACAGATTATAGTCCAGGCCTGCCTGTCCTTTACTGTATGATTAGGTGTCTGCATATTCCATTTTACTTTTGAGTCCATGGTTTGGTCTACATAAGTGGAATGATCAAATAAAGCAAAATTCACCGCATTAAGCATTGTGTCACCATTTTCTTTTTCACCCCATACACTGTAGATTTCAATGTTGGAAACCCAGCTGAAACACGTTTTGTAACTATAGAAATGACTACTATCATTAAAGTCATTAGGGAATGGACACATGGAGCAGCTGCTGAGTGGAACACCTATTTGCAGCTGACAGCCGCCCTGATGTGCTTTTACGCAGATCGCTGTTGTTTTTAAACTGATTGTTAATGGCTGCCTAATGGTTGCACAAATTTGCAGGTAAACATCAGCTTTACACTAAAAACCATGGAGCTATTAGCAATGAATTTTGAAAAACACCACATTTTGTAGTAAAGTGACACATTGGCTTTGTACTTGGCCTTATCATTGCTGATCTGTGTTGCTAAACCCTTAATGGTTAGAGCATTCATTATAACCAGTACGTCTATGAACAACTGACATATACAGTTGCCATCCCATTGCATATTAGGTTTATTAGAAAAAAAATTAGCTATAAAATAATCAGACAAAAAATTTCTCCAAATTCAGCACAAAATGACAGCTAAAGGCCAAGTTCACACCAGTTATTTGGTCAGTTATTTCCATCAGTAATTGTGAGCTAAAACCAGGTGCCGGTCAAAATCACAGAACAGGCGCAGATCTTTCCATTATATCTTATCTCTGTGTGAGTTTCACTACTGGTTTTAGCTCACAATAAGGCCTCTTGCAAACAACCGTATGGCTTTTTCAGTATTTTGCGGTCCGCTAAAAAGAGATCCGCAAAAAATACGGATGACGTTCGTGTGCATTCCGTATTTTGCGGAATAGAACAGCTGGCCCCAAATAGAACATTACTATCCTTGTCCATAATGCGGACAATATTAGGACATGTTCTATTTTTTTGCGGAACGGGACTGCGGACATATGGAAACGGAATGCACATGGAGTAACTTCCATTTTTTTACGGACCAGCTGAAAATAATTGGTACAGCATACAGACCGCAAAAAAAATTAAAGGACACGGAAAGAAAATAAGTTTGTGTACATGAGCCCTAAAAGGAGTTTTGTCACTTCAGAAAATAGCATTTATCGTGTAGAGATTGTTAGTACAAGGCACTTACTAATGTATTGTGATTGTCCATATTGCCTCCTTTGCTGGCTGGATGAATTTTTCCATCACATTATGCATTGTTTGTTTCCATGGTTATGACCACCCTGCAATCCAGTTGCGGTGGTCGTGCTTGCACACTATAGAAAAAAGTTTTGGCCTCTCTGATTGCTGCGACCATGGGACCACACATAGGCTGGTGCTTTTTCCTATAGTGTACAAGCACGGCCACCATTGATGGATTACAGACTGGTCGTAAACATGGAAAGGAGCCGTGTATAATGTGATGGAAAAATGTATCCACTACAAGAGAATTTAGACTAGAACCTTCAGAATCACAGGTGCATATCCATGAAGCAAGCATGATTATAATAAAAAAACTAAATGGCTGCACACCATTATACAAACAAACAATAGAGCTAAGAAATGTAGGTCATTCTAAATAAAAGTGGTACAATACCTACTATAAATGAGTTAATAGAAGCTCTTAGCTCACATATTTGCTCAAACGTGTGTCAGGCCCATCTACCAGGCGTCAAGGTGGCTTCCGCAGATGGGTCCCTAACAACACAAAATATACTGCCTCTCTTTGGACTTACTACAATATTCAGGGCAGTGTATATTGAATATTGTAGGCTTAAGTCCAAAGAGAGGCAGTATATTTAGTGATAGGGACCCATCTGCAGAAGCCACCTTGACGCCTGGTAGATGGGCCTGACACATGTTTGAGCAAATATGTGAGCTAAGAGCTTCCATTAACTCATTTATAGTAGGTATTGTTCCACTTTAATTTAGAATGACCCCCATTTCTTAGCTCTATTGTTTGTATGTATAATGGTGTGCAGCCATCTTGTTTTTGGAAAAATTCATCCAGCCAGCAAAGGAAGCAATATGGACAATCGCAATACATTAGTAAGTGCCTGCTCTCCTGCCCACCGGCTGATGACTGACGGCTTCTACCTAGTGTTCTCCCTTTCTCTCTAGGAGAGAACTGCCAATCATCAGCAGGTGGGCAGGAGAGCAGGAGATTAGGAATAACCAGGACTCTTCTCAGGTAGATTTGACTCTTTTCAAGGCCTGGGCTGTAATAATTATGAGGCTGGTTCTCAGCAACCACTTACTTTTAGCTCATGAGTGACACACCGCTGACATCAGCATTTCTGTCACTATTTTATGCTGCCCTCAGTGACGTCAGCATAAAGTAGATGACAGGTTCCCTTTAAAAAAAAATGCTTGATTCTGTGGTAGTGCGTCACAAGATGTCTGTGAAGTCCATAACCAAATTCGAGCTAAGATGAGGGTGGAGCAATCAGTACCTCATATACTGTGGATATGCCAAATGTCAAAGATAAAAATGTCCCTTTAAGTCCTGGGGCCAGCACAGGAAAGGGGGTCCTACATGTAAAATGTGCAATTAGGTTTAACTCTTTCTTTGACTATCATGGAGATGGTCACTTTACATGATGTGATTGTCTGTGGAAACCATCTAGACAGCGCATAATAATAATAATAATAATAATAATAATAATACTAAATGTAATTACAATAATGGAGAAGACATTTTCCTAGACTCCCTGTCATGAATTTCATTGAAGACAACCGTTCTCAGCACCTTCCAACCAAAAGGACTGTTCTTAGAGGATATTATTCTTTCTACTGCATCATGTAGGCCAAAGGTTTAGTGTCCCTTCAGACAATTCATTAGTTAATAGTCCTGGAAGGCTGAACAGAACATTTCCATGGTAAGGGGAGGTAGAGCGAGGTTAGATTCAATGGTCATGCGGCCTCGTACACGATAATCATGCTCCCTGCACCCTCTGGCTCTATGACATTTTAGACATTGCCATTTAGGGATTGAGCTGCCATGAAACATTTAAAGAAGAGCTTGTGAAAATGTGAACATGGAAAAGCTCTGCAAAATATTGATTTACTGCCTCACTTCAACGCCAAAACCTCTCAGTCTGGCATTAGCCACGCTCTAATTCCTGGAGTCCTGGGCTTTCCTTACCTCCCTTTCTGAAGTAAGATCTCATCTTTATGTAGACTATGGGAAACTCTGCCTGTGATAATGCAAGGCAAAGCAGATTAATGGTTTGGATGCATAGCCTTACTTTAAGCAGGCTCAAGCTTTGTATTTCTGCCATTGTGATGTACAGCCATTCAAGGGCGTTATAAATGAGAAGAGCTGGGCTTTGACGCTTTATGTTTTTTTTTTTTTTATCCTTTGACAGCTCTCTGTTACTTGCTAGATTTAACATACTGTAATTTAAAGCTAGTTTTTTTACATGCAATTTTTCTTACTATGGTTATTCACTTTTGTAGCAATAGAGCAATGGAGAAAAATGGCATACAAACATCTGGCAAATACATGGTGCAAAACATGGCTGCCACTTCCGCCTACAAAAGTCAACGTGTAATCTGTGCACTAAAAATCACACAGAAAACGCACACACAAAAAAAAAAACGCTTGGATGCATGGAGCAGTTTTTTTAAAGCTTCACATTAATTTCAATGGGAGATTCAGCATGGATTATGATTAACCCAATATTAATCCAGTATGATTAAGACAATACTACATTTATACAGCGTTTCTTGTACAGTGTTTTCATACCTAAAAATTAAAAAAAAATAAAGTTTTTTACTGTGCATCGCCATATTCTTCATATTTTTGTCTGGCAATTTCTACCTTTAAGTATGATGACGAGAAAACATTGAGATAAATACTGCATTGGGATAAATACATTAATATTTTATTAGTATGAGCATTTATTTAATTTTTTTAAGGTTTATTTTTATTTTTTTATGGGGAAAAGAGTGATTTTATTTTTATTTTTTTACATTTTTAAAAACATCTTTTTACACATATTTTAAGTCCCCTTAGGTGACTTTAACAAGCCGTTGTTACATCGCTTGTCCCATAGACTGCACTGAATTACCATTGCAGCCTATGGGAGTTGCACTATGTTCCTATGAAGTCCTGCCACCTGCAGGCCTCCATAGGGACTACTACTGTGGTAGCCTCAGATTTTTCGGAGGGACCGAGGCTACTACAAAGAAAAACAACTCCCCAATCGCTGCGCTGGGGTGCTGTTCAGGCCCTGGGAGTGCTGCACTCCTGGGGAAAGCCATCTCAGATTCCAAGGTCACAACTGAGCACAGTATCTGAGATGTTAAATGCCGCCATTATCACTGATAGTAGACATTAGCCGGGGTGTCTGCTGTGTGAAACAGCAGAAACCCAGCAGCTATGGGGACTGCTCTGCTTGGGAGTGGGCACCATCTTTAAAGACCAGACTTCTGCCATACATGTACAGCAGAGGTCCCAGAATGGGTTAAACAGGTTGTTACTGCTAGGTACTACCCGTTTACACATAGCCATATATGTCGCTGTCACTATGACATTAATCATGCTCCCTTTCCATGAAAGAGTTTGAAATGGTTTGAATACAGTCTTACTAGACCTCAGAGGGTCATAGACAACGATTCAATGTAATCTGAGCACTTTTGTTTAGGTTCTAACCGATTAGTTAGAATTGGACCTGAAACTAATTTTAAGAAATACGCTCAACTCTAGTGACCACCACATTATACTGACAATTGTGCAAAGAAATAGTGGTGACCTCGCTGTCACATGGACCATAGCTTTATTATGCCACTCCAACCCCGACCAAACCCACCCCTGCCCCAGGCAAGTTAATATTCTTATAAAAATTATAAAGGAGGAGGAAACACTAGTCAGATACAAGTGACTTCCAGTGGGTTATAATAGAAATGGAGCTATAGTGCATGTGGCCTTAAACACAACAAAGGTTAACCGCATGTTTTATTATGACATTTTACAAAATGGTTTAGAGAATCTATCACTAACTCTTTCAACAGCTGTGTCAAGACTGTGTGTGTTCTGTACCAGAAACACACTAAAGACAATAATGTTTATCTTTTTTGACAATTTATGTGCATATTTTTGCAAATATGTCAATAGGCTGAAATACAGGTAGATGGCATAAAGAGACTTAATAGGATTGTTTGCATGCCTGACTATCCGTTACACCCATCGTACTTGGAACGATGAATTAATGCTTAATGTCTACATGGTTGACTGCAATGATTTTACTTTAGTGCCCTAATTCCACCTTAAAGGTAATTGTAAACGAGTTTTAGCAAAGTAGTAAGTACATATGTGCAACAGAATTTATAGCAAAGCGTACAGGGTGTCTAGAAAGATCTACTGATATAAAATAGCCTTAAAAGTAATTATCTTCAAAGTCTTTTATTCACTAGAATACCCCTAGCAAAGAGAGCAAGTGCAGTGGCCTCATACCCCTAAAACTGGTTTGTTTAAAATCGCTGTCTTGTGCCACTACTATGGGACTCCCTCAGCAACCTGTTATATTGGCGGCCCGTACCCGTCACAGTCCCTCTCTCCCGGTCAGCCACTCACTCCTCTCTATTCCTGCTCCATCGGCTTGGACCTGACAGCCTACCTCTGCTTCCTTGCAGTGAGCCATCTCCCTAGCAGGCTGTAGCCTTCTTCTTGCTGGCTAGGCCTCTTTCCTCTGTCCCCTAGCGCATGTTGAATGCACTCCTGGCTCTTAGAGTGTCATAGCGAACCCACTCTAATTAACACTAGCCAATGGCTGATCACCGTTGAGTCCCGATAACATCACTGCTCCTGCACTGGGTCTAACACAATAAAGTGATCATGTGAGATCAGACGCAGGAGATCATGGTCATGTCATTGCAAACTCTTGCTGTGGTCTACTGCCTCATAGGCTTCAGGTCTAGTGGCCTGAGCCCTATGAGGGTGAACTGCCACAAATACGGCTGTGATTGCACCACCCCTTATGGGTAGCGAGGTGATGCTGTTTGCGGCAGCCTATCCCATCGTCCCGGCCTTGTGCACAGGCACATTGTTTGACTGTATCCTTAAAGGGGTTCTCCGGGAATTTATTATAAATATATTCCCAAATACCTTTTGCCTAGCGAGCAATCATTAGGGGGAATAAGATGGCTGCCATCCTATTAGTACACAAACAAAACTGTCCCAATCACACAGGAGGACAATTTACTTCAGAACACTGAGCTAAAGATTTGCCTCAGCCTCCTCTCCCCTTGTCAGGGATTATGAATACAGTTTAATATGATCTTCAGCTGAATGTCTGTGGGAAAGGAGTTCATGAGGAGACGAAGTACAGAGTACGGACAGGACAGTCTGTAGTAATGGAGACTGCATGAATTGCTAATTGCTCATTGTTCACATCCCCACCCTCCTCTCAGTACTTCATGTCTTCTCATGAAATCCATTCGTACAGAGATTCAGCTGAAGTTATTATGATCTGTATTTAGGATTATAATCCCTGACAAGTAGGAGAGAAGGATAAGGCAGCTCTATAGCTCAGTGTTGTGAAGTAACTTGTCCTCCTGTGTGATTAGGACAGGTTTTGTGTGTACTAATAGGACAGCGGACATTTTATTTCTCCTAATGATTGCTCCCTAGACAAAATGAGCCATTATAATTGATTAAAGGTATTTGGGAATATATTTATGATAAAGTAATATTTAAGTAATTTTATTTTCTTAATTCCCAGAGAACCCCTTTAAGATGTGGGTAAAGGGAGCTTAGTCTGTAATGGTCCCTGTAAAGAGAAGAGATGCTGGTTGCTGAAGGATAATGGACTGGGGAAGAATTTTTAATCAAATGGTACAAATGAAGGTAGGGATACTGTGTGATGAATTGTTGGGCTGCAAAAGTATGTAATTACATGTGTCTGCTGTTGTTCAACGATGGGTTAAATCAAAGTGGAGAACATAAAAGCATAGTAATGTAACACACTTTCTAGACATCCATTATTAACACTGCACTAATCAATTTAAAGTTTTATAACATACTGGATAAAGCTATAGCTTCAGTCTTATTGGTCAAGTGCAACACTCAACTGAGAAACACTGGAAAAGACTGGAGGGAATGAAGAGCACTAGTAAGTGGGAATATTCTTCTCTGAAGCCTTAAGGTGCATGTGTACCCCCAAATAGCTGTTGGCAGAACACGAAAGCCATCAGCTACTCTTCCCAAATCTGAGTGAGCATGCAAGCGAACAAGCAAAGGGAATATGCCACAGCCAGACACCTCTGGCATCAGCTTATCTCCTGGGGAAACAAAGGGATTTTGCGTGTTAGAATCCAACAAGCCCAATCTTTCTCTCCCCCGACATCTGCATCCTTCTGGATACCAAACCACTAGACATTCAATACTACAATATTAATAAAGGGTATTAGAGGTTGAGGCACTGGACCACCGAAAACTAAACCACTGGATAATGACTACAAGACAATCAGTGAACAGCATGGACTGGGTCACTATATGGCAGGTTTCTTGTGGTCACTTGTTTGTTGCTGAACATTTTCCCCTATAGAAACTTTTTTCCCTCTAACATAATGTATCTGATATTGAAATGGAGGCCACTGACCATGGCCACTATGACTTCCTGTCATCAGGGGTGCACCGCCAATGAGGCGAGGTGAGGCGATTGCCTAAGCCAGTAGCAGGGTGGGCCCAAAGGGGGCAGCGAAAGGGCCATGGGGAATAAGCACTTCCATTGTGGAAACGCTCATCTCTGTATATTGAACTGCCTCACTGTACTCAGGACAGTGATACAGATGCGATGGGGCACGGGAGAGCGATGTCTCCCTGGCCCACCGTTTCCTCTAATAGGCTTTAGTCCTAGTTCCTGTAGCCTATCAGAGGTGTCATCATTATCGTGCTGCCTGAGCCGCGGTGCATACAGCTCAGGGCACAGACTAGAAGTAGTCTGCGTCTTGTACTGCATCGCTGAAAGCAGAATGGAGGTAAGTAGTTGAGTTTATTATTTGGCAGCATGCAGCACCGCCACAATGGGGTGTAGGTCATTATTTTGTAACTGGAGAAAGCACTTTGGGGACAATGCGGCTGTGAAAAGGAGCATTTTTGTACTGACACACGTTATAAGGGGGCATTTTTTGTACTTAGCACTCATTATAAGGGAGCATTTTTGTACTAGCACACATTCTAAGGTGGCCACTACGGGGAAATTTGTTCTACAGGGGGGCACTAGAAGTTTTCTTTTTTGTACTGGCACACACTAGTATTGAGCGCGAATATTCGAATTGCGAATTTTTTTCTCGAATATCGCAACTTCGAGATTTCACGAATATTTAGAATATAGTTCTATATATTCGCGAAATCAAATATTCATTTTTTTTTTGTTTTTGTTTTTTATTGTTATATTTTTTTCTTTCCCACTTCCCTAAAGTAGTTCTTACCTGTCCTTTGGATTCCTGGCTGCTCCAGTCAGTGCCCGTTGCCGCTTCTTCCGACTTCCGTGCTCATGGAGCGTCCCCATCACCATGGGAACGTCTCCATATACTAGAATGTACTGTCGGATTTGAGAATTACGTTGAAATCGCAATGCGATTATTATAACTTGAATTAATCGAATTGCGATTCCAACTTAACACTGCTATATTCCATATTCGTTAATTCTAGCCTGATATGGAATATAGCAGTGCTAAGTTGAAATCGCAATCCGATTAATTAAAGTTATAATAATCGAATTGCGATTTCAACTTAGCACTGCTATATTCCATATTAGGCTAGAATTAACAAATATGGAATATAGCAGTGTTAAGTTGGAATCGCAAATCGATTAATTCAAGTTATAATAATCGCATTGCGATTTCAACTTTTTACGTATATTCTTAATATTGCTCTAACTTCGTCTTTTAGAATATTCGTAATATTCTAAAAGACAAAGTTAGAGCAATATTACGAATATTCTAAAAGACGAAGTTAGAGCAATATTAAGAATATTCGTAAAATACACATATAGATTGTAATTTAGCTAATATACTGCTATAGTAATTTTTTTAATAGTGTACATATTTTACAAAACTTAAATTCAGAAGAGGCAAAAAAAATTTGAGAAAAAAATGGAATATAGCACTATATTAGCTAAATTACAATCTATATGTGTATTTTCCGAAATTTCGGAATATTGCTCTAACTTCGTCTTTTAGAATATTACGAATATTCTAAAAGACGAAGTTAGAGCAATATTACGAAATTTTGTAAAATACACATATTAGCCTAGCCATAGTCAATTAGTCAAAGAAACGTTGCCTTATACTATCAAAAGAAAAATCGCAATATTATTTGCATATTATTCGCGATAATTGGAATAATTACGAATATTCGATTTCGACAAATATAACACGAATATTCACTCGAAATATCGCGAAATCGAATATGGCACCTCCCGCTCATCACTAGCACACACCAAACTAATTTAATCAGTTTCTATGAGGAGGTAAGTTCTAGACTTGACAGCGGTGAATCAATGGATGTAGTGTATCTGGACTTCTCCAAAGCATTTGACACTGTACCACATAAAAGGTTAGTATACAAAATGAGAATGCTCAGACTGGGAGAAAACGTCTGTAAGTGGGTAAGTAACTGGCTCAATGATAGAAAACAGAGGTTGGTTATTAACGGTACACACTCAGATTGGGTCACTGTCACTAGTGGAGTACCTCAGGGGTCAGTATTGGGCCCTATTCTCTTCAATATATTTATTAATGATCTTGTAGAAGGCTTGCATAGTAAAGTATCGATTTTTGCAGATGACACTAAACTGTGTAAAGTTATTAACACTGAGGACAATAAGGACAAGAGGACAGTATACTGCTACAAAGGGATCTGGATAGATTGGAGGCTTGGGCAGAGAAGTGGCAGATGAGGTTTAACACTGACAAATGTAAGGTTATGCACATGGGAAGGAATAATGCAAGTCACCGGTACATACTAAATGGTAAAGCACTCGGTAACACTGACATGGAAAAGGATCTAGGAATTTTAAAAAACAGCAAACTAAGCTGCAAAAACCAGTGTCAGGCAGCTGCTGCCAAGGCCAACAAGATAATGGGTTGCATCAGAAGGGGCATAGATGCCCGTGATAAGAACATAGTCCTACCACTTTACAAATCGCTAGTCAGACCACACATGGAGTACTGTGTACAGTTCTGGGCTCCAGTAAACAAGGCAGACATAGCAGAGCTGGAGAAGGTCCAGAGGAGGGCAACTAAAGTAATAACTGGAATGGGGCAACTACAGTACCCTGAAAGATTATCAAAATTAGGGTTATTCACTTTAGAAAAAAGACGACTGAGGGGAGATCTAATTAATATGTATAAATATATCAGGGATCAGTACAGGGATCTATCCCATCATCTATTTATCCCCAGGACTGTGACTGTGACGAGGGGACATCCTCTGCGTCTGGAGGAAAGAAGGTTTGTACACAAACATAGAAAAGGATTCTTTACGGTAAGAGCAGTGAGACTATGGAACTCTCTGCCTTAGGAGGTGGTGATGGTGAGTACAATAAAGGAATTCAAGAGGGGCCTGGATGTATTTCTGGAGCGTAATAATATTACAAGCTATAGCTACTAGAGAGGGGTCGCTGATCCAGGGAGTTATTCTGATTGCCTGATTGGAGTCGGGAAGGAATTTTTTATTCCCCTAAAGTGGGGAAAATTGGCTTCTACCTCACAGGGTTTATTTTTATTTTTTGCCTTCCTCTGGATCAACTTGCAGGATGACAGGCCGAACTGGATGGACAAATGTCTTTTTTCGGCCTCATGTACTACGTTACTATGTTACATTATAAGGGAGCATTTCTTGTACTGGCACACATAAGGGGATATTTCTGTACTGCTACATATTATAAGGGATCATTTTTGTAGTGGCGCACATTGCAAGAGGGAATTATTTTACTGGGAAACATTCTAAGGAGTCATTTTTTGTAATGGCAGACATTATAAGGAGGTCATTTTGTACAGGCTCCCATTATAGTGGAAAGTATTACTACTGGAACAATGAGGGCATTATTATTTCTGGGGCAAAATGAGGGACATTATTACTATTGGGTGCACTGTTACTACATAGTGCACTCTGGCAGAGAATTATTACTATTGTTTGGACTTTTGGGAGAACTGTTATATTGGGAGGCACTCTGGCACAGTATCAGCTTAGCACAATTATTTTTGGAGGACACTATGCTAACGACACTATAAGTTTCAGGGACACGATTTACTGGGCACAGTTATTTTTTAAGGCACTTTGTGCCAAGGGGGCGCTATCTGTGTGCTACTAGTATTTTCAGGGGATTATCTGTTTCTCCCTCCCATTGTATTAGGGATCTTACTATAGAGGTATGCATGAGTCGGTTCTTAGCACCTATCAGACTGTGTTCACATACGATAGGTAGTTTAGCCCACGCCACACTGAGATACCTTGACGGGGTGCGCAGGGCTCTGATATGTTCCTGACTGGAAGATATTGGCTAAATTCTCAGCTTTTAACATCAGCGTGAGGGTCTGGCCAGTATGGTCAGTCGCATATTATTGTGGTGCACCTTTTTTCAGTGATTTATGTATTTTTATATTTTCATCCACACATTATTTCATCTTGTGTAGGAGGATGTTTTTGTGGTACATGTGGTCCGCTGCCGACATCCTCCATTTTATGAATTTTTGCTGGGGATTGCCGTTAGCAACGGATCACTTGCCGAGGAATTGCTCCCCAGATTATAAACACGCTACAGTGTTTGGGGTTGAGCATTTCTTCCCATTTAGGCCACTTTATTCAGTGATTATCTGTTTCTGCAGTATAGTATTTGGTAACACGGCAGGCACAGTATTGGGAGTGCATATTGGGATATTAAGAAGGTGGGAAGGAGGATGGAAAAGTAGGAAACTAAGATGTCTATTTGTTAAACTCTGCAGAGACAGGAGTTGGCTGAAAGAAATCATCATGGCGGTCTGGTCTGACAATTTTCTGGGCTGCTTGAGAAGCTACCACTCTTCAGTAACAGTGGACACAGAATTTTTTGTATAAATTTATTTTGCCATGCTTGTCACTCATGTTGGGGAGCAGTGGGGGTCAGAAATGGTTCTATTAACCACTTCAACCCCCCTAGCTGAAACACCCTTAATGACCAGGCCACTTTTTACACTTCTGCACTACACTACTTTCACCGTTTATTGCTCGGTCATGCAACTTACCACCCAAATAAATTTTACCTCCTTTTATTCTCACTAATAGAGCTTTCATTTGGTGGTATTTCATTGCTGCTGACATTTTTACTTTTTTTGTTATTAATCGAAATTTAACGATTTTTTTTTGCAAAAAAATGAAATTTTTCACTTTCAGTTGTAAAATTTTGCAAAAAAAACGACATCTATATATAAATTTTTCGCTAAATTTATTGTTCTACATGTCTTTGATAAAGAAAAAATGTTTGGGCAAAAAAAAAAATGGTTTGGGTAAAAGTTATAGCGTTTACAAACTATGGTACAAAAATGTGAATTTCCGCTTTTTGAAGCAGCTATGACTTTCTGAGCACCTGTCATGTTTCCTGAGGTTCTACAATGCCCAGACAGTACAAACACCCCACAAATGACCCCATTTCGGAAAGTAGACACCCTAAGGTATTCGCTGATGGGCATAGTGAGTTCATAGAACTTTTTATTTTTTGTCACAAGTTAGCGGAAAATGATGATTTATTTATTTTTTTCTTACAAAGTCTCATATTCCACTAACTTGTGACAAAAAATAAAAACTTCCATGAACTCTCTATGCCCATCACAAAATACCTTGGGGTGTCTACTTTCCAAAATGGGGTCACTTGTGGGGTAGTTATACTGCCCTGGCATTTTAGGGGCCCAGATGCGTGAGAAGAAGTTTGAAATCAAAATCTGTAAAAAATGACTGGTGAAATCCGAAAGGTGCTCTTTGGAATGTGTGCCCCTTTGCCCACCTAGGCTGCAAAAAAGTGTCACACATCTGGTATCGCTGTACTCAGTAGAAGTTGGGGAATGTGTTTTGGGGTGTCATTTTACATATACCCATGCTGGGTGTGAGAAATATCTTGGCAAACGACAACATTTCCCATTTTTTTTATACAAAGTTGGCATTTGACCAAGATATTTCTCTCACCCAGCATGGGTATATGTAAAATGACACCCCAAAACACATTCCCAACTTCTCCTGAGTACGGCAATACCACATGTGTGACACTTTTTTGCAGCCAAGGTGGGCAAAGGGGCCCACATTCCAAAGAGCACCTTTCGGATTTCACAGGCCATTTTTTTTTTACACATTATGATTGCAAACTAATTCGCACACATTAGGGCCCCTAAAATGACAGGGCAGTATAACTACCCCACAAGTGGCCCCATTTTGGAAAGAAGACACCCCAAGGTATTCCGTGAGGGGCATGGCGAGTTCCTAGAATTTTTTATTTTTTGTCACAAGTTAGTGGAATATGAGACTTTGTAAGAAAAAATAAATTAAAAAAAATCATAATTTTCTGCTAACTTGTGACAAAAAATAAAAAATTCTAGGAACTCGCCATGCCCCTCACGGAATACCTTGGGTGTCTTCTTTCCAAAATGGGGTCACTTGTGGGGTAGTTATACTGCCCTGGCATTCTAGGGGCCCTAATGTGTGGTAAGTAGTTTGAAATCAAAATGTGTAAAAAATGACCTGTGAAATCCTAAAGGGGCTCTTTGGAATGTGTGCCCCTTTGCCCACCTAAGCGGCAAAAAAGTGTCACACATGTGGTATCGCCGTACTCAGGAGAAGTTGGGGAATGTGTTTTGGGGTGTCATTTTACATATACCCATGCTGGGTGAGAAAAATATCTTGGCAAAAGACAACTTTTCCCATTTTTTTATACAAAGTTGGCACTTGACCAAGATATTTCTCTCACCCAGCATGGGTATATGTAAAATGACACCCCACAACACATTCCCCAACTTCTCCTGAGTACGGCGATACCACATGTGTGACACTTTTTTGCAGCCTAGATGCGCAAAGCGGCCCAAATTCCTTTTAGGAGGGCATTTTCAGACATTTGGATCCCAGACTTCTTCTCACGCTTTAGGGCCCCTAAAAAGCCAGCGCAGTATAAATACCCCACATGTAACCCCATTTTGGAAAGAAGACACCCCAAGGTATTCAATGAGGGGCATGGCGAGTTCATAGAATTTTATTTTTTTGGCACAAGTTAGCGGAAATTGATTTTATTTTTTTTTTCTCACAAAGTCTCCCTTTCCGCCAACTTGGGACAAAAATTTAAATCTTTCATGGACTCAATATGCCCCTCAGCGAATACCTTGGGGTGTCTTCTTTCCGAAATGGGGTCACATGTGGGGTATTTATACTGCCCTGGCATTTTAGGGGCCCTAAAGCGTGAGAAGAAGTCTGGAATATAAATGTCTAAAAAATTTTACGCATTTGGATTCGTAAAGGGGTATGGTGAGTTCATGTAAGATTTTATTTTTTGACACAAGTTAGTGGAATATGAGACTTTGTAAGAAAAGAAAAAAAACTCTGCTATCTTGGGCCCAAAAAATGTCTGAATGGAGCCTTACAGGGGGGTGATCAATGACAGGGGGGTAATCAGGGAGTCTATATGGGGTGATCACCCCCCTGTCATTGATCACCCCCCTGTAAGGCTCCATTCAGACGTCCATATGTGTTTTGCGAATCCGATCCATGTATCCGTGGATCCGTAAAAATCATACGGACGTCTGAATGGAGCCTTACAGGGGGGTGATCAATGACAGGGGGGTTATTAATGACAGGGGGGTGATCAGGGAGTCTATATGGGGTGATCACCCCCTTGTCATTGATCACCCCCCTGTAAGGCTCCATTCAGACGTCCGTATGTGTTTTGCGGATCCGATCCATGTATCCGTGGATCCGTAAAAATCATACAGACGTCTGAATGGAGCCTTACAGGGTGGTGATCAATGACAGGGGGGTGATCAGGGAGTCTATATAGGTGATCACCCCCCTGAAATTGATCACCCCCCTGTAAGGCTCCATTCAGACGTCCGTATGTGTTTTGCGGATCCGATCCATGTATCCGTGGATCCGTAAAAATCATACGGACGTCTGAATGGAGCCTTACAGGGGGGGTGACCAATGACAGGGGGGTGATCAATGACAGGGGGTAATCAGGGAGTCTATATGGGTGATCACCCCCCTGTCATTGATCACCCCCCTGTAAGGCTCCATTCAGACGTCCGTATGTGTTTTTCGGATTCGATCCATGTATCCGTGGATCCGTAAAAATCATACGGGCGTCTGAATGGAGCCTTACAGGGGGGTGATCAATGACAGGGGGGTGAGCAATGACAGGGGGGTGATCAGGGAGTCTATATGGGTGATCACCCCCTGTCATTGATCACCCCCCTGTAAGGCTCTATTCAGACATCCGTATGTGTTTTGCGGATCCGATCCATGTATCTGTGGATCCGTAAAAATCATACGGACGTCTGAATGGAGCCTTACAGGGGGGTGATCAATGACAGGGGGGTGATCAGGGAGTCTATATGGGGTGATCATGGGTGATCAGGGGTTCACAAGGGGTTAATAAGTGACAGGGGCGGGTGTAGTGTAGTGTAGTGGTGTTTGGTGGTACTTTACTGAGCTACCTGTGTCCTCTGGTGGTCGATCCAAGCAAAAGGGACCACCAGAGGACCAGGTAGCAGGTATATTAGACGCTGTTATCAAAACAGCATCTAATATACCTGTTAGGGGTTAAAAAAATCGCATCTCCAGCCTGCCAGCGAACGATCGCCGCTGGCAGGCTGGAGATCCACTCGCTTACCTTCCGTTCCTGTGAACGCACGCGCCTGTGTGCGCGCGTTCACAGGAAATCTCGCCTCTCGCGAGATGACGCACGGATGCGTCCAGGAGGAATAAATCCACTGCCTCCTGGACGCATCCGTGCGTACAGCGGTCGGGAGGCGGTTAAAGGGGTTATCCCATGACTAATGTAAAAAATGAAAACCAGACATATAGTACATGCCAATCTCTTTCTAACAAATCTATAACCAGCCCTGTACCTCACATGGATCCAGAGCTCCCCCATTCATTGCTCTGCTAGATTTATATCAAGCTGACAGCTCAAAGGGAGTGTCTGTGCTGCTGCAGCTCAGGGGGCGTGTCTCAGCTCTTCCTATCACAGCTCAGGGGGTGTGTCTCAGCTTTCCCTATCACAGCTCAGGGGGCATGTCTCAGCTCTCCCTATCACAGCTCAGGAGGCAGTTGAAGCAGGACAAATAAATAAGAAAAAACAAACAGCAGGTGGCGATATACAGATACATGTTATTGAATAACTCAGTGGCTATGCTAGATTCTTATTACATACAATTACAAAAGTATTCAGATCTAGTTGCTGGTTTAAAAACTGTAGAATATTTTTTGTGAAACAACTGCTTTAAGGACGACTTTTTGGACAGTACCATGAAAGTGAAGGCCAATCCTGTTTAACACAATGACAAGCGTTTATCAGAAGCTATGAATTGTGCCACTGAGTCACCAGGTGCTAGATATTACATCCATCCAGGGTATGGTTTGTTAGTTTTTCCGCTGGTGACGAGAACTAGACATTATATATGCATCAGGAAATTGTCACCTTGGTACAGAATACTATTATAATTTCCTTAAAGGGAATCTGTTACCTCCCAAATCTGTTTGAAGGTAAGCATACCTCCATGTAGGGTAGGTGCCCCAATACATAACCACACCTTGCTTGTAAAGATTTCTAACCTTTTTATTTTTATTTTAAATAAAGTTTTTGGTGCAGTCTGAATGTGGCCTCTCCATTTGGTGCACCATCTCTCCCCCAGTAATGCCACCCAGCGCCTCCCCTCTTGTCTAATTGACAGTCCCTGAGATTGAAGAGTTGGTAGCAATGATGCAGGCAAAGCCAGGGGCACCGAACCTGATTTTTAAGGTAACAGACTCTGTTTAAAGGACTTATATGTTGGACTGATATGTAGGCAAAATTTAGAAGTGCAGTATCATCTAAGACAGGGGTCGGCAACCTTTGGCACTCCAGCTGCTGTGAAACTTCAACTCCCATGATACCTCATTCTCTACAATAGGATTTCTGGGAATGGCTGAGCAAGTGTGCATGCTGGGGGTTGTAGTTTCACCACAATGAAACTACAACTTGGAGAGGTTGCTGATCCCTGCTCTAAGAGTACAGTCATGTTTAATGGTTGTCAGAACCATTGCAGTCTATGGTAATATTCACAGAGCCATTTTTTTTAACGGGCCATAAAAATGGCCATAAAAAAACATGACATGTCCTATTTTATCCATTCTCACAGCCTGACAGCCCCCTAACAACTGAAGGGGGGTCGTTTTTAATTGTCTTTTTTTTTTTTTAAATAACTGAAAAACTGACAGTTAAACCGGTTCTCATGCCTTTTTTTCACTGTTGAGTGAATGTAGCCTTAGGTAAGTTCTTCAAAGAAATACTTTCAAAATAATTAGCTTTACTTATGTTTTACCAATTTTGAGTTATTTTGCTAGATGAGTCTCCTCCATTCATGTAATTCTGATGGTTTCCTGTTACCAGAGAGCTGCGGATTGCAAGAACCCAGATAATGATTACACAATTAGATTTCAGCTCTTAGGTCACACGTTTCACGGCAGACTGAAGCTGAACAGCTGTCTGTTTCCAAGGACAAGCTGCAGAAGTTTGATAGTGGAGAGGGGAAAATGACATTAGAAAAGTTACAAACAGTAGCAGAGGAGAAGGAACCCTGACTTATACTAGGTAAAGGTATGCCAAAAGTCCAGTCTGGCTAAAGGACATCTACAAATACAATTGACATGCAATATACTATATGTTGTTAGCATTTTTATTTAGATTTAAGATGCTACATTTTAAATCTTATGCATTTTTCATTCCATGCCCAGTTTTCCATAATTATACAATCTGGTTTGGAACAATGGAGAGGAAAAATGATGTTCTCGAAGTTGTGGAAATGGACAAGACGTGAGGGGTGGCTTAGAGGATATGAACTTTGTAGGAACTTCAACCAGAACTTCAACCAGATACTTCAATTGCCTCCATCCCACTGGTAGGTTAATTTCTATGAAAATTGTCATTAGTGTGCATGTAACTTAGATTTGAAAATTAGATTGTGGGCCCATTGGGGACAGGGGCTGATGTGAATGCTGGGGAATGTGTACAGGTAGGTCATTTTAGATATAGGAGTATCATATTGCCATTACAGTAGCCCATTACAACTCACAAGGCTGTATTAACCTTCTCTGTATCCCGTACACATATTTCTTGCCAAACAGTCACTGGTTCTCAGAAGAAGAAACAGGGAAAGGCTGCAGAGATCCAATCCCATTATGTGGATAGAACGCAGACTTCATGTTTGCCAGGCATATTGCTACTTTAAGTTATTACATTAAGGATTTTATTTACACCGGGATGAGCTCATATTTCTTTGCAGGAGTCAAGATTGGTGTTCCGATACGCCTGAGTGAGATGTGCCTAATTTATGCCTCTTAATAAATTAGGTTCATATCTGGCTTTTCATGAGCGTTGGCATAGACCCGAAAGATAACTTCCGCTAGTTTCTGGCATACAATATAGTAAATCTGGGGCAATATAGGAGGCTACACGCCCCTAATGTTAATGGGAGTCTGTCACCAGGTTTGTGCTGCTAGGTTCTAACATCTCGAGCACATGCCGATGAGTCCTGATATTCATGAGCTCACGGCTCTCCCCGCCCACCCGCCTTTGATTGACAGTTTTTTTTCCATATCAATCAGCAGCAGGTGGGCGGGGACAGCAGGAGCTCATGACTATGGGGACTCGTTTAGCACAAAATTTTAGCAAAATGGCTTTGTCAATTAAAGAAAGTGACCCAGTATTCTGCTAAGTGCATCTGTCACTAGTTTATGTTGCCCTTAGGACACCTCAAAACTGGTGACGGATTCTCTTTAAAGCATTGATGACTCTCCCTTATTGTCATACATCTCCTTTATACTCCTGATACAGAAATACCTGTAAGTCTGTCCACTCCCTACAAACACTAATCACCAGCCAGCAGGCCTACAAGCAATCTCTGAGAAATTTCAAAGAAAGCAACACATATAATACACCCAGGATTACTTATCATCTTAGGAGATGACATATTCATGTGTATCAATAAGGCAATCATAAAACTGGTTATATCATAAACCCATTTATATTATACCCGCCAACATAAATAACCAACTCTAAAGGGCACTGTTCACACTAGCATTATGTCTTCCATTCATAATGACCATTACAGCAATGGTAAATCTATTTTCAAATGCTTCCCAACAAATCCTTCCAGATTCCCTTGACTTATAATAACGTTTGCCACGTTTCTATTATTTTTGAAACCAAGAATAGCTCGGCATTAAAATTCCACAATTTTTGCCAGCAAAATTACTTTAACTTCTGATGAGGAAGACTCTGCTATGCTCTTTAAAGGGGTTTTCCTAGTGTTTTATACTGATATCCTATCCTCTGGATACGTCATCAGTATCTGATCGGTGGGGGTCTGACTCCCTGGAAAAGACTTTTCTGCTGACTTCTACGGCCTCTTTGCAGCTTACGTTAGGCCAGTGACGTCAAATTTATCATTCATATGGCCTACGAGCAGCTCACTGCTATTTAGGTGAATTGGGCTGAGCTGTGATGCCAAGCACAGCCGCTATCCAATGGATGGTGCCTTGCTTGGTAAGCTGTAGTGCCCACTGCCTCCTCAAAGAGCTGATCAGTTAACAGTGTTAGAGCCCTGCAGATATGATATTGATGAGGGTAGGTCCTGATATATCCTGAGGATAGGTCATTGAAATCAACTGAAAAAAAAACTTTAATTCTGGCTAATGGCTGAATTAGGATATGTTCAGCGATGTTGGATTTGTCTGTAGCCTATAGTATATGGTTCACATTGTTTAAAGGCAGTCAAGTATAACTGTATGGAATACTGTTCAAATAGTTCATAAAGTCCCGTGTAATGTAAAGCCTAATCCATTTTATTTTCTGCATATAACCTATGGACAGGATTTTTCTCTTTAGTCTCATGCAGGGATTCTGTCATGACATTTGAGGCCTATAACCTAAACATATGGCCAGGTCCCCACTAATAACCTGAATCCGAAACTGTCCTTATTAAATGTGCCTGTGGCTCTATTAGAACATAAAATAGGTTTTTATAACCTGTCATTCACCTACCTAAGGTGCCCAAGGGGACGTCGCTTCATACAGGGTGCCCGGCTGCAGCCATCTCCGTCTGGTGCCCAGCGCCGCCTTCCCACTAGAAATCGCTGCCTTCCATTTCTATAGAGCCACCTTCCTCACCTCAGCGCCGCCTCCCTCACCTCAGCACCGCCTCCGAAATCGTCCGCTCCCTCAGCCAGATCCAGCGCGTGCGCACTAGGTATAACCTGATGCGCCCGTGCAGACTCCTGGCAGCGGCCTCGTTGAGCGCAGTGCGCATGCGCCGGCCGGCGCACTTCGCTCAAACCTGCCTTGACCGCCCTATTGCAGCCATCCTGTATGAAGCGACGTCCCCTTGGGCACCTTAGGTAGGTGAATGACAGGTTATAAAATCCTGTTTTATGTGATAATAGAGCCACAGGCACATTTAATAAGGACAGTTTCGGATTCAGGTTATTAGTAGGGACCTGGCCATATGTTTAGGTTATAGGCCTCAAATGTCATGACAGAATCCCTTTAATATACTTCTTAGATACTTTGTTTCATTTCCTAATAGGAGACCAATTTTAAAGGGGTTGTCTCACTTCAGAAAATGGCATTTATCATGTAGAGAAAGTTAAAGGGCTTCTGTCAGCCCACTAAACCTTTTTTTTTTTTTTGCTTACTTATAATCCCTACACTGCGATTTATGGCTACATGATCTAATTAATCATTTTGGTGATTTTGTTAAAAACATGCTTTTAAAATATGCAAATTACCTTGCTACCAGCCGCATCCTCCGATCCTAAAGACGCCCCCTCCGCATTGTGATTGACAGGGCCAGGGAACGGAATTGTTCTCTGCTGGCCCTGACTGTTTGCATTCAAAATCTGGCGCCTGCGCCGCGGCCGTACCTGTCTTCAATTGGCGCAGGCGCACTGAGAGGCGGCCGCTCCATCCTCAATGCACCTGCGCCGGGTGTAGATGTGACGTCATCGGCGCAGGTGCATTGAGGATGGAGCGGCCGAGCGAACGGCCGCCTCTCAGTGCGCCTGCGCCGATTGAAGACAGGTACGGCCGCGGCGCAGGATTATAAGCAAGCAAAAAAAAAAAAAAAAAAGGTTTAGTGGGGTGACAGAAGCCCTTTAATACAAGACACTTACTAATGTATTGCTATTATCCATATTGCTTCCTTTGCTGGCTGGATTCATTTTTCCATGGCATTATACACTGCTCGTTTTCCATGGTTACAGTCTTTGCTGCAGCACAAACACAAGGCGGCGGGGAGGAAGCTGCTGCGCATGTGTGCCTATGTGCGCTTCTATGGTCCCAGTCACCAAAGAGGCCAGAGCTTTTTATTTTAGTATGCAAGCACGACCACCACTGCTGGATTGCAGGGTGGTCGTAAATCCTGATGTGATGGAAAATAAATCCAGCCAGCAAAGGAGGCAATATGGACAATGACAATACATTAGTAAGTGCCTTGTATTAACGATCTCACAATTTTAAGTCTCACATCTGTATGTCCTGACAGCTGTATTTCTGCATTCTCCTTGTGGAGGTAAATGGAGCCTGGAAGTAATATATGCATAGTGATACATAAGCTGCATTATGGATTATTATTTATATCTGCGATATGGGAGAGAATGTAAATGAAATTACAGAAGTGTTACAATTCATAAAAAAAGAAAAAGAAATCTTCCTTTACTAGCTTTGTACAATTTTGGGCATAAATACATCCACAAAGGATTTTAGTTTTTCCCAAAGTCCAATATGAAATGAGTTTGCTGGTCCAGATGTACCAGAGTATGGAAATGAAGTGAAATTGGCTGGGATCTCCCTTTTTAGCTATCAGTCCAGATGGAATCTTGTGCTTTAGGACAAAAGGGGAGTTATTGATTTGAGGTCAAATAGCATGCATGAGGTCTTAGGGAGGGGGTGGGCGGTCAGTCTTTGGGCGACTGAAACACTCCTTTCTGCCTTGTCCCATAAGTCAGAGGTCATGGGAAAGGATCAGATATTAGGTAACACCTCACACCCTCTGGAGGTTCCCTATCTAGCATTTTTAACATCCTGCTGATCCAGTGTCAGCTCCTGCTTTTAGTAAGGAGGCCAAAAATGATGGTTTGGCTGGCACTGAAAAGTGAAAGTAAACTGAAATTTCTTTAAAACATAATATCCATAATGGCTGTTGGCAGTGACAGAAGGTATAGAACATGAAACGCTTCTTAAGTAAAGTAATTACATGCACTAAATTACTGATCAAGTTATTAAAAATATTCATTTTGGGACCAGTTTTCGGAAATGCAAAAATATTTTTTTTTCAAATCCGAATTGATTTGTGCCGAACCGAAGTCGCTCCAATTGCCCTGAAAGTTGGTATATAACCCCCTCTAGCCTCCTAGGACTCATAGTTTTAGAAAAACTTGTTATTTCTTTTTGTTAATTTTTTATGAATTTTTCCCCTCCCTAAAGCTCTGGAACTGCAATGACAGCAATAGCAAATGATGTCTGAGTGACACTGACATACGTAGCTATGGGCGCTAACATACAGCATGTTTGTGGTATGCTTTTTCATATTCTAAAGCTTCCAAAAATTGTCCCTTATCAGGGGGCAGATGATGTTTAAACACACAAAAAAAAATTAAAAAGTGGCTTGGGGGACCAAGCGTCCAAAAATTATACTTTGACAGGGTCGAAAATGCCTGCCTGTACGACATGCACAAGTATTGAATGTCAGAAGAAAAAGTGTCTCGTTGTGAACAAGCCTAAAAAAAAATGCCCTTTTTATTGGGAGCAGCAGCAGTGCAGTGTGGAAAGGGTACGGTATGGATATAGTGGCAGCAGCAGTAGAGCATGGAACATACAAGGCTGTCTATGGGTAGTAGTGGCAATAGTAGTAGTAGTAATAGTGATGGTAGATGCTTTGCGTTAATGGTGATGGGAGTAAGGGATCAACAGCAAGGCGCAGCAGCAACCATGTTGGCAGGCAGGCAGCAGCAGCCTTACGGAAGATGGTGGTAAGCAGGTGGGAAGACAATGTAATAAAGCAGCACGAAATGCCAGCAGAATGCTTGGATGTATAGGGAGAGGTATAAGCAGTAGAAAGAGTGAAGTGCTTATGCCGCTGTACAGAACACTGGTGAGACCTCACTTGGAGTATTCTGCGCAGTACTGGAGGCCATATCTCCAGAAGGATATAGATACTCTAGAGAGAGTTCAGAGAAGAGCTACTAAACTGGTCCATGGATTGCAGGATAAAACTTACCAGGAAAGATTAAAGGACCTTAACATGTATGGCTTGGAAGAAAGACGAGACAGAGGGGATATGATAGAAACTTTTAAATACATAAAGGGAATCAACTCGGTAAAGGAGGAGAGAATATTTAAAAGAAGAAAAACTACCACAAGAGGACACAGTTTTAAATTAGAGGGGCAAAGGTTTAAAAGTAATATAAGGAAGTATTACTTTACTGAGAGAGTAGTGGATGCATGGAATAGCCTTCCTGCAGAAGCGGTAGCTGCAAATACAGTGAAGGAGTTTAAGCATGCATGGGATAGGCATAAGGCTATCCTTCATATAAGCTAGAGCCAGGGACTATTCATAGGATTCAGATATATTGGGCAGACTAGATGGGCCAAATGGTTCTTATCTGCCGACACATTCTATGTTTCTATGTTTCTATGTTGCAGCAGTGGCATAATGGAGGCAGCATGCAGAAGATAATGGCAGTTAGGCAAACAGATATCAACAGTGGCAAAATGGGACACCGCCAGCAAGGCTGAGGAGTGTGAAAATCCTCCTGAATACAGGCTTGTTTCATTTTGACAAAAGAGATATTTTGGACACTGGCGGAGGCAGCGCTGAAAACCCTTTTAGAGATGACACTGGATGCTGGGCACGAAAGAAGTTAGAGAGTATACTGTGCCAGTTTGGTCCACTGTTCCAGTCTGCCTGCCTGAACCTGGTCATTGAGGCGGGCGCTGTCGACTTCCTGATTGGCCTCAACCTGGCGCAGCACATGGAAAAACTGCTCCATCATGTTGAGGAGACTGAAATGGCTGCTACTGCTGCTGTGGCTTCTGCTGCTTGCGATGGTGGCAGAGGGGTGACTCTGCGAGGGGCGAGAGGGGCCTCCCTTTCAGACACGCTGGTGGCAGGTGACTGCTTGCAATAAACTGCGTACACAGTGTTTCCTGGTAGTAATTTAATTTGTCCTTCCTTTCTGCGTGTATGTGCTCCATGCAGGGAGCATTTATTGCTTCTCCTTAATGCAGCGTGGCCACTATGGTCCTGCCATTGTTGTTGATCACCTTGCCCAGGTGGAATCGGCGGGGTGAAAGCCAGCAGGATATTTGCTGCTTGATGCACTTTAGCAAGTGATCAGCTGTGTGGCTCCTCTCACCCAGGCCGATCAGCTAGCGGCGCTTCACTTTACACATATGATAGCAGAAAGAGGGTTTGGGAGTGACACCCTGCCTTGTTTCTGTTGGGGACAGGAGAATGTCCATGGAGGAGGACGTGTAGGAGGCGGATAAGTGCCTGGTGTGGGAACCAGTCCGACACAGACACGGAGGTGTCTAAAGGACCTGGTCTTCTTGGTGTGGAACTGCCTCGTCGCTGACCCAGCGGGCCGTGAAAGACATTTATTGTCCCTGCCCGTAACAGCTTCTCCTGGTGTCTACAGTGGCGTGCACCTTGCTGAACAGTGGGATTTAAACAATTGTTTTGAAAAAAATGAACATCTGGTCAGAAGTATAAATAATATACAGCAGAATTAAATTTTGGTAAAGGCACAGAATAGTGCCAGCATTACAACATCTAAGTGATAAGGCAGCAACTGCACCACCAGCAACCTGGCCAGGTGGAAGGTTAGCTTGCACAGAAGCTAATTGCTGGTCAAGAATAGCTTTTTCATGGCCACACATTCCATAATGGATGCCTCACAGGTTTTCCCTACCAATAATCACAGTAAAAGGGCACTGGACGCCAGTAACACCCCACAAAATCTCACCTCCATTTTAGAGATGCTCTGACTCAGTCCTCTAGCCATGACAATTTTGCCCTTGTCAAAGTCAATCAGATCTTCAGGCTTGGCTGTTCACTTGCTGCCTAATATATTCCATCAACCAGAGGTGGGATTAACATTTTTAACAAAAGGTTCCCTAGCAGGGGCCGACTGACTCATGGGGCCCCGGGCAATTGGAGATTATGGAGCCCCTGTGTCCCTGCCCACCATTAAGCCACACCCACACACAGCACCACACACATATCGTGCCGCCAATATCACCTACACTTGGTACAGAATTTATCTTCACTATGTTTCTAAGGAATTTTGCCAACAGGGTGAACAATACAAAAGAGCCCCCCCCCCCCTCCCCCCATTCATGTTTAAAGGGACCTTACTTTCTAATGAAGAGAATAAAACACATTTTAAAAGAATCAGTTACCCAACGTAAACCCAGTGACTTACAGGCGACGTCTTCACAGATTTCAGTTTGTTCCCTTTCCTTTCCTTTTCTTTTGAGTTTGTTTCCAGAAGCTCAGACGTGGCCACGCGTCCTTGGTCCATGCCCCAATGGTCAGTCCGCCCCTGTTTCCTAGTCTACTTCAAATACGCACCGTCACAACACATGTTTACATATACATACAACATATACATGCAACACACATACACATAAATACACCTTATACATGGTACACATACATAACTACACCATATATACATTACACACACAGACCACCCAACTTTTAAAAAGCCTAAGGAGCTAAACTATCATGAAGCGCGCCTCAACAAGTTTTTATAAAGCACTAGCCCACACCTCTTACTCCACCCAATGTCTATGTGTACATGTCCCAACCCTGCCTAGTCTCTATTGTGCCATTCACACAGTAGCTATGCCAGATCTGGGATGGTTGGGTGGTATACGTATTCAAACAGACTATATAGACACTACACTCACATAATCACATATACACCATACAGCATATAAATTACACATAGGCTACACTTACAGCAGATTTACCTATGTACATTTTATACACATTTGTACCTAGAACTAAAGACATATTTGCATACACATTATATTCAGTACTATCCAGAATATAGCGCCACATACCTCTTACATCCAGTGACTTCTTCTCTGATGTAGACCTTCTCTTTACTAATCTTCTCCTTTCAGACCAGACCGCCATGATGATTTCCACCCATCTCTCGTCTCTGCAGTTTGACAATAAGACATCTTAGGTTTCTACTTTTACATCATCCTCCTACCTTCTGAACACCTCATCCTGCCACCTCAATACTGTGCCCGCTGTACTCCCCAATACTATACTACAGAAACTGTACAGGTGCGGACACAGACAGCAGAGGGCCGCTGTGCAAGAAATGTACCTTCCCCCCAAAACCAAACTTATAAATATAAACATACACGTGCAAATAAAAAACATCTTGTTAATATGTTTACAGTATGTATATACCGTATTTTTCACTTTATAAGACATAAGACGCAGGGGAAATGGCCGTGCATCTTATAACGCGAATACTAGTGAGCGCTTCCATTATGGTGCCAGGAGCAGGGAAGAAGCACAGCAAGCGCTTCCGGCACTCACCCTCCTCGGTCTTCTTTGCCGGTGATGGCGCTGCACTGTCCTGACCCTGTACAGCATCAGGAAGTAGTGCGCGCACTATGACCTGACGCTGCACGCAGTCAGGTGACAGTGCAGCGTGGGTAGGAGAGGTAAGGAAGTTTTTTGTTTTATTCTGATCTGAGGTCTGATGGGGGTTAATAATAAAGGTCTGATCTGGGGTCTGATAGGGGTTAATAATAAAGGGCTGATCTGAGGTCTGATAGGGGTTAATAATAAAGGGCTGATCTGAGGTCTGATAGGGGTTAATAATAAAGGGCTGATCTGAGGTCTGATAGGGGTTAATAATAAAGTGCTGATCTGAGGTCTGATGGGGGTTAAAAATAAAGGGCTAATTTGAGGTCTAATGGGGTTCTGACATGGAGGGCTGATATGGGGTCTGATATGATGTCCTGATATGGGGGTCTGATCTAAGTCTGATTTTCCCGCTCTAAAATCTGGGGTGCGTCTTATCATCTGGTGCATCTTATAAAGCAAAAAATACGGTATATTTGTTTCATACTAGGTCACGCCTCTAACTGTGCCCAAAGCATAACTATACACAATCTGTCCCCTTAATGCCCCCACATAGTAATTATTTCCCCTTTGTACCCCCTCACAGTAGTTATGTCCACATATGTGCCCCCTCACAGTAGTTATGTCCACATATGTGCCCCCTCACAGTAGTTATGTCTACATATGTGCCCCCTCACAGTAGTTATGTCCAGATATGTGCCCCCTTATAGTAGCTATGTCCAGATATTGTTTTCCCTTGACAGTAGCAGTGTGATGTATGACACTACATTGTGCTGCTTCTTTGGAGCAAGGGCCATATTTAGATTTTATGCTGCCCTAGGCACTTTAGTGCTGGCTTCCTCCCCCCCACTAAAGTTCATATTTTTTAGATAGCTGGCGGTAAAATGCTCCCTAGGCCTTCAGCTATCCCCCAGGACTCCCTTATACGCTTGCACAATTAAAAGGCTGACCTGTTGCATGTGTGCTTGGCAGCTGAAGGCATCTGTGTCGGTCACATGTTCATACAGAATATACTCACATTGCTGAGAAAAATTATGTTTTATTATATGCAAACGGGGGCATTACGATTACTCCTAGAGGCTCCGCTCTCTCTGTAACTGCCGTGCCCTCTGCACTTACATGACCAGTTGTGATGAGATTTTCACTGCCAGGCCCTGTCAAAGTAGATAGGGAGCGGCAGTTGCAAAGAAACAGGAGTCTCTAGGTGTAATGGCAATGCCACTGTTTCTCCTAAAGGCTCATTTGCATAAATTAAAACGTATAAACATGGGACCAACACAGATGCCTTCAGCTGCCAAGTGCACATGCAACAGGTCAGCCAGTTTCATAGGTTCAAAACTGCTGATAGATGCCCTTTTAAAGCAGTTGTCAGGGTTCAGAACTGAACCTGGACATATCCTCTTCTGCCCCCACTCATCCCCCTGACATTTCATACTCCGATGTTCTCCCTTGTCCTGCGCTGTAAAGCGTAGGGCAAGGGCTGTTTCCTAGCAGTGTTCCTGGTGACATCACCGGCACTGATGGGTGGCTTTACAGGCTAAGGCAGCGCTAAAGCCCGTCCATTAGTGCTGGTGACATCACCAGGCTCACTGCTAGGTGGAAGGCCCCCCCCCCCCCATAGTACCCCTATAGTGTCCTCAGTACTAATAAGGCACCCCTAATAGAAATAAGGCCAATCTATAAGGCCCGCCAACACTGCCCACAGTATTTATAAAGTTCTCTGCAGTTCACCCTGTAATTATAATACCTCCTACCGTACCCCCTGGAGTTATAATCTTCTCTGTAGTGCCCCAATAAATTATAATGCCTCTCCTCTCCTACAGTCTTCTATGCAATACAGTCCCATGTAAATAATACCAGTCCTCTCCCTCCAGTCTTCTATACAATACAGTCCCATGTAAATAACACCAGTCCTCTCCCACCAGTCTTCTGTATGATACTGTCCCATCTAAATAACATCTCTTCCTTACAGTGTGCTATAACATACAGTCCCATGTAAATAACTTAAATCCCCTCCTTCAGCCCCTCCAACACATAGTCCCATGTAAATAACATCACTCCTTACCCTCCAGTCCTCTATAATATCCAGTCCCATGTAAATAACACCAGTCATCTCCCCCCAATCTTCTGTAACATTCAGACCCTCTAACATACAGTCTCAGTTAAATAACATATTTCCCTCCCACTAATCAGGGAGGAGGTTTAATAAAGGAGACCCACATTTCACAGCATTTCTCTGGCTCTTACAGGTACATTCATTCCATGTCACCACAGGTCTCCACTGCTGAACCCTGCCTTTTGCTGCACTGGTCACATGATGGTGACCTCATCACAGGTCCTATCACCACTTACAGTGTTGAAAACATCACATGACTATGATGTCATCACAGGTCCTTCATCTATGGAGTATAGGCAGAACGGGCAGCAGATTCACAGTAAGTCCCCCATAATGTGTGCAAGTATTAAATACCCCTATATAATGCCCCTAGTAAATACCCACATAGTGCTCCTCTCCTCTTCCCCATAGTGCCCCCATAATGTGCCAGTATCATATTTCTTTATTAGTGGTTTTTATCATAAAAAATAAGGTAAGAAAATTACTGAAAGTAAGTGGTGATACAGAATTATTGTCACAAATGGGATATTCCATTGACTGTACAAATTATGTGAAGCTCAGAATTATCTTGAAATAACCTAACAGCTGGATATTATCACTAGAGATGGGCGAATTTCATGTTATGAAATACGTTCACGCTTCGTTTGGTGGTAAAAGCAGAATTGCGGACCATAATGCAATTCTATGACAGAATGCATAACGGAATGCCTTTAGAGATGACTCCCCAGCATAACGGAAACAGGATGGATCCGTTATGCAGGCCATAGACTTCTATTATGACGGAATGAATAACGGAATGCCTCTAAGTAAAACACCAGTCATTGGCTGCAACGTTGCACGTGTTCCTGTCCGTTCAAGTTTACATGCTGGGATTGAAGGGCAGTGAAGACAGCAGTGGACCCATAGAGCTGGGACCAGGTATTGGGGAGCAGGTAAATACATTTTCCTTGCTGGGGGTATTTAAAAAAATCATATGAAGTTGAACAAATTTTACAACGTTACAAACGCTATTATAGTTTTCCACTTATCCCCATGATCAGTTGAAGTAGCTAGAAATGGTTGTGTTAAGGTCAATTGAGCTGCCCATCAGGGTCATAACTATAAGGGGTGCAGAGTTTGCAGCTGAACCCAGTCTTGGAGCCTTAGGGAAACCAAAGGACCCACTGCCATATAATAAGACGCCAACATTAGAAATAGCACATGGTAGGAAGTTGGTCTGCTAAGCTTTTGCATTGGGCCCAGAAACTTCAAGTTACAACTCCACTGACCATGATTAGCGAATACTGTCAGGGAAAGCTGCCAGAAAGTGTTCAGTTAAGTCAATGGGCCGTCCATGTAATCTACAGTTCAGATGTTCCCTCTACAGTGAGAGAACATCTTTACAATAAGACATCTTCTTAAAATAACACTGAATCCAAAATACTCTTTTGTGAAGATATATATTTTTTTTTTTACATGTATTTAAGGGGTTATGTCACTTCAGCAAATGGCATTTATCACGTAGAGAAAGTTAATACAAGGCACTTACTAATGTATTGTGATTGTCCATATTGCCTCCTTTGCTGGCTTGGTTCATTTTTCCATCACAACATTGGTTTGGACTCAATACTCTGCCGACCTCAGAACTTGATGGCAATGTATTTCTCCGGGGGTTAATACTCAATAACGTTAATAGGGATAACACGAGAGAACACTGAAGCAAGAAATTGCCCATTGCAAGAAGGGACAAATCTAGCGAAGCAGACTGGTCTGGGTATGGACAAAATTGATTTCGGCAGAATATAATTTGGCAAGAAAAGCTAGAGTGACGACATGATTACAGCATGTGGCGCAGGCTACTGTAATTGTATCTTAAGCTGACAGTTATGGTTGTGATTGTAACTCTCATTAATGTCTATGAAAAGTCTCGATCAAACGTAGTGTTGCATGTCGCTATTTTTAGTGTGATGTGAAATCCTGGACTTTTTCCTGTTTTATTGTGCAACAATTCTGAATCCCATTTAACCGAATTAGAAATTGAGCAACCGAAGCACAGAAACAAACACTTTTTAAAGAAGGTAGTTTACATAGATCTGATATTTTTATGGTAATTCACCCATAACCATATTATAAAATTCCTGGATGTAAATAGTCACTGCAGAAGTTATGCTATTACAACTACATTGCTAGGACAATTGGGTTTGGGTTTAAAAATGGTGACGTATGGACGACAATTGTAAAGATGTAAATGTCCATCTTTAGAGTCATAATAATTTCAGGACCTGGAGATCTTTATTGGTGGTTTGAAAAACTGTGATGTGGAAATGGGCTTATCGTACAACACTTCAAAGTGATCCCTGTCACAGCCAGCTGTTCTTTGAAATATAAGTATACAACTGCTAGCTCCCTGTTAGAGCCTGATGGGCCCCTTGATAATTTTCCTGCCCCCTTGTCCTTCTGTCAATGGAACAGGCCAAGGGGGGGGTTAGTAGTGATGATGGTGGGCTACGCTGTGATTGTCCTCTCACGTCACATATTTTGAAGCTCCACATTACACCACATGCAGTCCAGGTGTCACCCATGGCTGATAAGAATCCATTTCAATACCTTAGTGCCACTGCAGGTTTATCCTCAGGGTCATACCCTGCCTGAGCTGTCATATTGACCATTAGGACTAGGGTAACACATTTTTACATTGACAGATCCACTTTAAAGATACAAATATGGCATTGTACTGCACAACATAGGAAACTTAAACCATAACCATTGCATCTGGGGAATGAGAATTGACCCAGTACAGAAGTTGGTGTAAAGAGTCATTCCAGTGGATTTATGTCATTCCGAAGAGAAATCACTGTCTGGGATATCCAGAGTGTCACATCTGGGCCACCAGAGGAAAGATCTGGGTCTCTGAATACAGCATCTGCAAGACCCTGTCCACCCCAAATGAGACCTCTCCCAATTTGTCTGGACCCCATTTAACTTCAGTGGCAATTAAACTCAAGGGAGTCTGCTCTTCCCGATGGAGCATACCACGGCCTTGCACATGGAGAAGCTAATTGCTAGGGAAGGTAATCGGATACACTCCCAGATTATTGCTATGGACTATGAGTTTCACTGCTGGGACTTCTCCCAGTATTATTTTCAATTAATGCAAGAGACTGCCGTGTTATAGAGACTGCCCAATGGTTATGGCCCTTGCAGTTGTTGTTTTTGTTAAAATTGTAGAGACTGCTCAAGATATACAGCGTTGTATGAAAAACCTTTTGCATTTGTCACTGCTTATATTAATTTTTCTGTTCTTTTGCCCAGTCCCTGCATATTATAAATCTACCTAGAGCAGGAGTTCCTAAAAAAACTCCTTGTCTGATAGACCCCTGGTACGTTATTCCACCATAGCTGAAATGGTAGAGGATGCGCATGCATGTTGCAGAGATCTTTTACCAGCTGCAGCTTCCTATCACAGAGAAAACCACTGCTGAAAACAAACAATGGTATCTCAGATAAAATATTCCAGAAGGCAAGTGGAAATTGATTTCATGGTTTGATGAGAACTAAATACAACTTCCATGTCATAAAAAGCCTGCTATATTTGATTTATGCCAAATACAGTGTGCCACCAAGCACATACCACCTAAAGCTTGATGATGGCTTCAAGATACCATAATAACACTTCTCATTAAAAGGCCAGAAAGAATCAAGGCAGTAAAAGTTGTCATAAGTTGCTCTACATAATACTGTAATTAAGGGTTGACTACTGTAGGTACTTGTGAAGAGAAAGTCTAATGATATCATTTTGATCCAGTGGTGTTCATGTTAATAAAATATAAAAATGGTCTAAATGTCGGGGGGGGGGGGGGGGGGACACTGTAAGTCTGTTTGTTGTCTAGCTGAACCCTCACAATGTCTACTAAGGACAGTGAAGACAATTTCAGTCACAACGAGACTAACATCTATATGCAGAAATTACAATCTGAATATATATATGAGAGAATGTTTGGTGGACCTTGGCAAACCAAAAAACATCTGAAATGTAGGGCAGGGAAGGTAAGCATATATCCCCCTTAATAAGTAAGGAGACTACACAGCTAATTAAAGAAAACTGATTATTTATGTTTTACTTCAATGTATGTCATATCGATACAATACACCACCTGTTGCTCTGCATATTTGTGTGATGTTGCATTATTGTATGTATTTTGCGATCTCGTTGCTGGGCTTGTGGGTTGTGGGCATTCAGTTAGCAGCACCAGGCTCCGTCAGAGTATCTGATAGTCAGAATAGTTTGTCTCTAATAACTAGTAAGCAGAGGAGATGCCACCGTCAGGAAGAGCCCGCCATTGATGTGGGTATAAGGTTTGTGATGCCAGTGGGCTTGGCCACAATTATAGGAGGAGCAGAGGCTGTCCATTTCAATATCACCAGTGAATTGAAGGCAAGAGTGAACATTAGCTAAATTTAGGGAAGTTTCGCTCGACTAAGAGGCTGGACTAGCTTGCCCATTGCAAGATGGTCAGCTGAAAGCTAAAATATGTGAAGTGAGACCTGAGGAACACTGCAGATTGGGTTATCTGGCTCATGTTTTGGATGCCCACAGTCTATCACCTTAACATCAGGAAACAGACCCTGAGGAGTCATGGAGCTGATAATTAGTTGACCTAGAGGAATCATTGCCACCTTAGAGTAGTGTGCTGGGATAATCTTAGCTGTGGAAGTGAGCATCTTGAAGAACTCTCTGGGGGCTGTTGCTGAGGCAGCATGGCTAAGCCCTTTTCTCTGCTTGGGAGTAGTCAGTGCTGGGGCATTGAGAGACGTCACAGTGAGAGAAGTGGCTCTAGGAAGGGAGCCAAAGTAGCTGTGTGGAGGAGGGGATGTGTGCATCATTTGTGTGAGGAAGACTGGTGGACAGCATGTAGAGGAAGGTTGGCTGCCCACACGCCTGCGGTGTGGCCTGAATAGAACAGTCTTGAAGCATAGTAGACTAAATAAAAGTATGATAGGTGGGACTCGGAGAAGAAAGGATCCTAGAAATGCTGTGAGAACAATAGGAGCCACTTTCACATATGCACATTGAAAATTGTCTTATACAGTTGAAGAAGAGTTACTGGTTACCTTCAACTGCTGAAGAGCAGTGTGGAGTCAGTATTGTCTGTAGTTTGGTTTTTAGACAACATTGGCTTGAAAGCCCCTGTGAACTCAAATTACATAATATAACGTGGTCTCAAAAAGAAGGAAATGCTCAACCCCATATGAAGTTGTGCATTTATAACCGGGTGAGCAAATCCTGCACATATGGTCCGTTGCTAAGGGTGATCCCCAGCAAGAAATGCGTACAATGGAGGATGCCCGCAGCGGACCACAAGTGCCACATAGTCATCCTACACCAGATAAGATAGCCAAATGTGTGGCTGTAACACATGTGAACTCAGTAGCAACCTGAGAGAGAGAGAGAGAGAGAGAGAGAGAGAAGAGCAGTTAGATCCTAAAGACTGTTCAAGTGTGTTCTGGAATGTTCAAGGAATATCACAATTTAAAGAGAACTGCAACCATCACGCTGCTGTGTCCTATATGAGAGTAGTGATGAGCAGCATATTCAATATTCATTTTCACGATATTTTGCAAATTTTTGGCCTAATATTCGCCATAAATTAGCAAATTCTAGAATTCATGATCTCCAGTCATTATTTTCTTGATTGCGAAAATCGGCAATGTGATATGCGCATATTGCGCACGCAATACAGGTGTGGCTCACTTTTGCTATATTTTTCAAGCTGCTAGAAGTTTCCTGAGACTGGAGAAAATGGTTATCAAAAGACAAAGACACTAATCCCTATCACAGCACAGTAATTCCTATCACACTACCTAACACCCTGCACTGGAACCTATCAGCTACACTATATCACTATCTAACCTCCCACTAACTATCTGTATTATATATATGATATGAGCCAACTATCTAATGTAATTGAATAAGGATCCAGATGACTCAGCTAAGCACAGAGCACAGCAATGTCACTGCTCTCTTTCTCTCAGAACTGCAAAAAACTGCAGAAAATGACTGCTGGGGAGGTTCTTATATAGTAAGGGGGAGGAAACTTTCCTATTGGTTGCTAGGGATGTTGCTAATCTCAGACAAAGATATTGCAGCCTTCTCATTGGCCCACAACCAAGAAGTAGGGAGGGTACTGCTGAAAAAGAAAATCTACAGTATTCGCAATCACGAAAATATCGCACTATATTGTAGATCTTCACAAATTCTCGAAATGCCAAAATTTGCGATTAGAATATTTGTGATGAACACCAAGCGTATTGCACCTCTGTATTGTGAAGAAATAAACCTGTCTTGGTATGTCCAGGTGTAGCAGTGTTTGCATTGTCATCTATTTCTTTCGGTCACCATAATAAACTAACAGGAATGTCCCCTGTAGCGCTGAGGAAAACTTCTCTAATGGCATGAGAGCACTCAACTTTGTTAAACTCATCTCTGCCATGTTTGTGTGTTTTGAAATGTAACCTGAACATTTCATTGTCAATTTGTTGCGCTGGACTTTGCTAACAGAAAAGAAAACCCAGAGCACTAACAAGTAAACGTATGGGTCAAAACTATTTGTCACACGTCTCAACAAATCACTTCTAAAAGCATTTGGTGAAACAGGTGTCAATGAACTGAGGGTCCGCACAGGGAACAGTGTTACACTTGCAGAATTGCTGCAACAAATCTCAAGAAATGCCATTCCTATTATTGTTTCCTGTGCTGTAAATCTCCCGGCAGACAACTGTTGTGACAAGTTTATTAGGAAGGGAAGCAGGTTTATGGTGCTTGCAGACTACTATATAGTTGTACTGCTTACAACAATATTGCTAGCTCTTCTGTGCATGGCAGGCGGGTGGGGGGAAAAAGCTGGAAATGTATCATTAGCCCTTTTCTTTTAAATAAGAACTACCATTAGTGATGCGGTCAAATTAGAAGCAATCTTTATCTCCAGACATTAAACTGTTGTGATTTTGTAAGCCAAGTGGAACTTCTACAATGAGAAAATTCCTCCAGTCATTCTTCAACACATAGAAAAAAAAAATCTTTACTAGGAGGATCCCCTGAGGCCCAGACTTTTTAATTTGGCCAATCCTGCTGGCTTCATGTCTGTACCTCCAGCCAATGTTCAGGCCTGGTGTGTGTCATGTGCTAACATCCACCCCTCCTCTCCTGCTGCTGCCTTTTCAGAAGACAGAAAAAAAAAATCTCCAGTTCATGTAAGGTCTGCAGTTCTCAGAGATGCACAATCTCAGTCTCCAGTAGACCCTGGTCTTTTCTTACATGCCGGAATGCCTGTGTGATCCCTGTATGGACAGAAGGAACTGTAAGTACAACACCCTTAAATACAAACCGTACTTCTATATCCATTATTCATTGTAAAGACCTTTGTTTTTTAGCTGTAGCTGTTTTTTTTTTTATAATGGAACTCCAAAATCAGTGCAGTGCTCAGCCAACGTACTAAGGTCAGGAACATTTCAGGGGACAATATCAATGAAACATTGTGAACCTGTAATACAGAAATTGATCAGGTCATCATTGGGTTTAGACTATAATTTTGTTGTGTTCCTACAGTACCTAAAGCATCTGAATTTCACCGGCATGTCCTGGCAGCAATGGAGTTAATATGCTCCATTCATGAATGTTCAACTGATACACTATGCTTATAGTATTTCTCAAGAACACCATGCTCCTGTAGGTTGCACTTTTTTAGATTTGTATTTTTGCACGATATGATTGCACAACTGTGAGTCAACAACTCTAATGTACAGGAGGGTCTATGGAGATTGTGGTATATGTTGTGGATATAGCGCTGCGACAATGAGTTTCTGGTTTAGTGACTATAGAGCTATGACTTTGCAATGAAAAAACTATTAGGACACATACTATATGCTGAAGACACATATCCTATGATGTGGTAATGGGTCTTTCATCTCAGTCTAGCAAATAATCTATAAAACTGTCTCATATCAACACAATTTCTGTGACAGGTTCAGCTGAGAATTGATGGCTCCTGGGAGTTGAGGAGTTAATTGTTTGGTGTTCCTGGTTGTGGTTGCCTGCGATGAGTAGCAGTTTACTCATATCTTCTTTCATATGGAAGTATTATGTTGTATGGGATTTTACCATCACAGATCATGTCAGAAATCAGTGCAAAAATATTCCTCGCACCAACTTAACGCACTTACTGTGGCTGATGGTAATGCAGTATTACGGCTGTTACACTGACTGTAAAATGTTGTTTTATACCTTAGAAGGGCTTCAAGCAGATCTATTGAGAACATGATGTAATGTAGGGTGTGGTTGCATTGAGCAATGATGGCAATTGTAAGATCAGCAGAAGAGAGATAATATAGGAGAGAATACATAAAAATTGGGAAAGAGTTATGCTGGACGTTATACGTGTGTATGACGCATATGATACGGGTGCCTATATAACAAATAAATAATCCTATGCCTAGTGAGGGACATCATTGCAATAGAACTCACTTGAAAAAGAGGAGTACTTAATCCATATATTACAGCTCCCTCCTCTTTTCTTTGTCTGTTTAGTGTTCCCGTCTGCCTTCCCCCCACCCCCTTCCATCACCCACTAGGTTGGAGACACCTGAATGCCGACAGAGTGATCCGTAGAGGTTCAGACTGTCTGGAATGTAGCCATGCACCCAGACTTAATGTTTAACCATAAAGCAGACAGTGCTCCAATGCCTGCCTGGGAATCCTTCTCTACTAGTGGCTTTGAAAATTGGATTTCACATTGGATAATGTGTGCTTTCTATGACACTACAATATAGAAGTACCCACAATATTACATTTGTATGGTTCAGGTATATATATCTACGCAAATATATTTGGTGGTATATATGGTGTATGTGTGCTGTATGTATATTTGTATATATCCCACCAAATTGATTTGACTCCCGGTGAACATATTAATAATGCTCGTCTAGAAAACCCTGACTCCTTTAGGACGCATTTAGGATTCTAAATTTCCATCTATGATTTCCATCATTGTTGGTTGTCCTCATTATCTCTCGCGGGCATACCGTAACTGCATTTTCTTCGGAAACTTGGTCTTCTCTTAATATGTCCCAAATAAACTAGTCCCTTCGTCTGGTCTTTTCACTTGGGTAAAGTTGAATGGATTTTCTCCTCTTTCCCTTTTTTCTTTATTGCCCTGGACAATTCTGACCTTTTTTTTTGTGGCAGACATGTAATAATCACATTTGAAGATCTCATCTTTATTGCACCAAGTGTCTGTATGCCTATTTCTCTAAGGGCTTATGCACACGACCGTATGTATCTTGCGGTCCGCTAAATGTGCGGAACAGAACGGCTGGCCCCTAATAGAACAGTCCTATCCGTGTTCGCAAGGTGGACAAGAATAGGACATGTTCTATTTTTTTTGTGGATCGGACATACGGAATACACACAGTATTCTAACTCCCGTTTTTTTTTTTTTTTGCGGATCCATTGAAATGAATAGTTCCGCATACGGTCCACAAAAAAACCCAGAATGGACATGGAAAGAAAATACATTTGTGAGCATGAGGCCTTTTACTACTAGTTCCTTTTATGATTACTAATTCTTACAAGTAGGCAAACGTACAGCGTGTGTCCATGTATGTCCATATGTGTTTAGTATTGTTGTGTATATCTTTGTACCTCTGTGTTTGCTATTGTGTGTGTCTGTAGATGTATGTGTGTCTGTGTATGTCTGTGTATATGTGTGCATGTGTGTCTGTAGATGTATGTGTATGTCTGTGTATCAATGCGTGTGTGTCTGTAGATGTATGTGTATATGTGTGTATGTCTGTAGATGTATGTGTATATGTGTGTATGTCAGTATGTATGTCTGTGTATCAATGCGTGTGTGTCTGTTGATTTATGTGTGTATGTCAGTATGTATGTCTGTGTATCAATGCGTGTGTGCCGGTGTATGTCAGTGATCTTTCTTTTGGGATCTGGTAAAGTTGGTCCCCTTTACAGTCAATCTTATACAATTGGATCCTCGCTGCTCCTTTTAATATAATCGATAGACGAAATAGAAGACATGGCTTCCTCCAATAATCTGTCTGAGGAATTCCTCCTTTGCTTCTCCTCAGTCCTGCCAATCACTGCGCACCGTTTCTATTAGCAACCACACTATCTTGGATCTCTCTGTAGATTCTGATCCAGGAAAAAGAAACAAGAGCACAATAGCGAACTGTACTTGGTGGCAGCTAAACCACGCAATTTTACTTTCAGAATAATAGTTACAATACGTGAAAAATAATACAAAGTCGAATCTCAAGATTGCCCAACCTGGATTTCGCACCCACTTCATCAGATGTGTGGCGAGAGATCCAAAGGTAGTGTGGTTGCTAATGCCAACGGTATTTAGTGATTGGCAGCATTGTGGAGAACCAATGGAGGCATTCCTTGGACAGATTATTGGAGAAAGCCATGTGCCTTCTATGCCTTCCATCGTTTATATTGAAAGGATTGTATTGTATATGTATGTTTGTGTCTTTACAGTAGATGTATGTTCATGTATGTCTGTGTGTATGTCACTATTTTAATCAGACCTTCCAAGTGTCCTTCTTTTGGAGGGACAGTGCCTCTTTTTGACCCAAGTCCCCCGTCCCTATTTTCGATTTTTGGATTATTGCATTTACAATATCGATCCAGAAAGTGTTTGGCTGGTTCCTATGTGCATATTAGAGCCCTCCTTGTATATTATTTAATTATTCAATGCAATTTGAAGTTTATAAATTTCTATATTCCGATCATTTTTGCACTATTTCGCAAGAGAAAACTGTTGAAGTCTATAGCTATGCAGGGAAAATGGACCTTTCACACAACGAACCACAAGTGTCCCTCTTTAAAGGTCCAAAAAGTTGGGAGTGCATGTATGTGTATATCATATGTATCTATATGTCTATATTTGTGTCTGGGTACGTATGTAGCCATACATCTATTTGCATCCTATAGTTATAATGGCTGATTTTTATTTTTCAAAATGTATAGAAATGATATCATTTATTATGTCTACATAATCTTGCACATACAGGGTGCATTGAATTGACAAAAAATAAAACCTGGGATATCTGAGATCCAGATGTAAAGTTTCATTGTCTTCACCCTTCTTACCTGTCCCGATCAGTGTCAGCAGTGTGTCCATCCTTTGTCAGACAAGCATGTACTGAACTACAGATGAAAGCACTGGGTGTAATGGGTATTAAATATTTCATACAGTACAGTTAACATCAGCATCAACATAAATAATGTGCTACCAGATGCTGGCGTGAAAGCCTTTAGGGGATCCATTTAAATATGTAGTCCTTTCATCCCCTGGCTTCAGCAAGTTCCCTTTATCGAATGATTTAATCCAGAGAGTTGTGCAGTTCCTCTGAAAATGATAACTGATTGAAGATTGAAGCACAAGGCAAAATAGAGCCAGATGACTTTTCTTACTGCTGTGATCTCATTACCCTATGCCTGCTAGGTAGAATTTAGTATAAAAGCAGACATGGGGAGGACTCTGGAAGAGAAAACAGCTAAGATATGAGAAGCCATAAAGAAACCTATTGTGCCATTGTTTGATTGTGTGAGCGGAGGTATGATACGGAATGTAGGCAATGAAAGCAATCATTACTTTGTCTCTATATACAACTTGTTTCGATATAGCACTGTAAAATGTTTTACTTTATTTTATGGTGTGTATGGAAGGTATGGCCATTTTCATTTTTGAAAATGACTGCTGCTACTGGGAGAAATGGGCGTGCACGTGACTTATGAAAATGAAGTACCCAGTGCCTGAGCGTTTTATGAGTTCATGACTTTGTATGATTTTGATGACTGAAATGGGGTGAGGTTAAGGACGTTGACGCCATACACCCTGTTTGCTTTGGCAATCGCTCCGGTGAATAACACAAGCAATCATATTTAATAGTGTTTCCGTCAGTTCAAACATCAGAAGTGTCCAGACTGTGGTATTTTCTGACCTATTATCAATATGGATGTGAAGAAGTGGACAAATAAGAAGGAAAGGTGATTCAAACATTAAAATAGTAAAGGTGTTTTTTTTTTTTTTTTTACAGTTAAGCAGGTCATACACATTCGAATAATGTTCTTGGACCTTCCAATTTTGTCTGGACTAGCCAGTCATCATGAAGGTTTCCTTATTTTCCCCCAATGTCAGGGAAAGACAAATTCAACAAGCCCCATTCTCTTGTTCTCATGGGAGATAAAATGCAATCAGAGGTGTCTGGCGGTGGCTTTTCTCTTATCACCAATCAGAACACATACATGCTAGGCCAAGTTGACCAGGCATGTATGTAAGGCAGGTTGAGAGGGATAGCTGCTGGCCAAACAGGCTATATAAATTACATATATGACCAGTGTAGTACAGTTGGAATGCCCTACTATACTTTGAAATTTGTCTCATGGCTAATGGCGTTAATAGCACTCATAAAAAAAAAATTCAAACTACTGTATGAGATCAAGAAGGATTTTTTTTTGCTCCCTCATGCAAAATTGGGTGCAGGTGGCCAGTAGGTTTGTTTTGCCTTCTGCTGGAGCTAGGTTGAACTTGATGAACCAGTGCCTTCTTCCAACCTAAGTAACAGAAGAAGGATGGAGAGCTTTGAATTTCGATGTTAGTGAAGATCTTGAAGAATACCACGAATAGTATTGAATGTAGCAAACATATATTTGGCCAACATATTATTGGACAGATGAGACATTAGAAAAGATAATTATCCTCCTAGCAACCTACCACAGATATCCAGAGAACGTCACTGAGAAGTATGAAGATCTGAATATTAGACAGAACTTTCTGGAAATAACTTAGTCATGTTGTCAGTGTTTCGTAGCAGTTTAGTTCCTTTGTTATAATGATCATTGCTGAGATCACAGGGGTAAGAATGTGCAACTTTTACGACACGGATACTGACCCTGATGTATAAAATTTCTTCTATAAGTGCTTCCACAAAGGCATGATATCCCATTCTGTGCACATAAGCACAGGGAGGTAACTTAACTGACAGGTCTGTTTTTCTTTCAGGTTCACGTGTCAAGTTTACCTATGACTGACACAAAGCAGACAAGTAAACCTTCATTTGAAATGTGTAGACATCTCAGACAAAAGGCATGTTGTCCGAGGTTGAAATGCAGTCATAGTGTCTATAGGCACTCAATGTTGTCACACAGCTGTATCTTAAAGAAGTCTGGTTTACAAACCCCATTTTCAAATGCTCAATTAGGGATAGGGAATTCTGAGTTCAAAGAGTGGGGTCTTTTGTTCAGGACCCCTCTCTCTTAGAATGGAGTGTGGGTACAAAGAACGGTTATCACTCTGGAGGTCATAGCATGTATTTCTGTGTAATTTCGCCTGAGGTGGGGCTGCTGGGGAATTGGACAATTATTGCCAAGTTTAGTACCAGGTTACAGCTGATGGGTGGGTGTCCTGGCAGTAGGGCATCAGTGGGACATCATGTGTGATTCTCCATCTATCTTTCCCAACAAAAAAACATCAAGAATAAGGCTATTAGTATTTCCAGGAGCACGAGTATTTCCATTTTTGTCCATTAGAAAGAACTCCTAATGGTGTAGCTTGCATTTTTATAATTAAACTTTGCTGTGCAAAATAAAAAAAAAGACTCTAATGATCTGGTGTATTCGTACATAATTATCAGAACTACTTTACATTAAAGATAAACTCTAGTGAAAGTGTAACAGGCGTAGAGTGACAATTCCACAGCAGATCCAGCATTTACTCTCACACAGCATCAAAATGTCTGGTCTCATCTTCTAAGAAGAGTGTGATGCCAGCTTAACTTTCAACATCCGTTTTAAATATACTCAAATTGAAAAGGACCTTCCTTAATATCTTAAGATGACAAGAAATATGTACAGCCACAAGATAATAGGAACAACTGACAAAAGTGAAGGTCCAAGGCACATGATACTTGGGGATATTATTTTACTAAGTATTTGCTCTTCTGGCCCAAGTGTTGGATTACCAAAGAAGACATTCGAAGATTACACTGTCCATTAAGATGTTACTTTTCATTATAATTTCTTTTTTTTTTTTTATCCTTTTTTGGACCATTTGACTAAAAATGCATCCCTAGTGACAATATTTGACGTTGAAATCTGTCCCGGGAAAAGGACATTGCCCATCTGCATCTTGGAAAGCTACATTTAAAGTAAAACTATGAATTAAAATGTATTAGTTTATGAGAGATGACATAAAGATATGGGGCAGGAAAAATAACTGGTCACTACATATATAAATAGGAGTTCACAAATAGGAGGAGTTAAATTGGTATGTTTTAGGATTCTAAGTGAAAGGGCTGAATAATGGGGAGCTTGTTCATTTGGTGTATTACGGGTATAAAATGAATCTGCTAAAGTTTATTTGCAGTGGGCCATAAAAGATTAAAATGAGGTCTTTCTGCTGGCTCAGCAGCCCTGCTCCTCGCTGACTGTGTGGGGGGAGACTTGCTCTTTTATTCCCTGCAGCTTGTTTTTTTTCACTTTGTGCTTCACTGGTGCAAGAGAAACAAAGATTTCAGAATCTTCATAAGTGATGAACGACGACTGGTTTAGGAGTGTTCTTTGCACATATTGTGAACTTTTGCAGGGTGCTATAAGTAACTTGACACATCACATAACAAACACAAAAACTTGTCGTCTGCTGTTTTAACAGATGGCTGCTTTAAAGTGCCACCGTCTGTTTTACAAAAAAAAAAAGGGTAAATGAAATGGTGTATGTTTCTGAAAGAAAGTGCACTGTAGACACTAAAAGAGGTTTAAAATTCAATCTCAAGGTTCTACTAAAGGCAGTAAAAGTAGCCTAAGAGAGCTGAACGAGGACTGGAATGTAGATGAACCCACCTGTCTTGGCTTAGAGCCCTAAATATGGCCTCTTTTACATGCCCATGATGATATCTGTGGCAAGAAGATGTTTCATCCATGATGATGCCTGTGACAGGTCCGTTGTTGGTCCATGTATCAGTGTTTTGCCCTCCGTGTGTCATCTGTATACCATATATACCAAGGCTGACAAAAGGATTCCCAGATTATCTCCTTCCAATGGTCAGTGGAAACCACTGACAGAACATGGCATTTAGTTGCAAATAGTTTTCACAGGCCCATAGACTTTAATGGGTGTGTTTGGTCCTCATCACAGACCAAAGTAGTGTATGTCTTCATTGTTTGACCAAAAAACACTGTGTAAAAAACACTGGATACATGTGCTGTTTGTGGAAAAAACATACAGCACATATCTGCGATTTACTGATGCGTGAAAGAAGCCTAAATGTCTAGCTCTGTGAAGATTTCCTACACAAGGGCATAAAATGTCCTCCATCCCCCGAACCACTGTGCAAAGTGCATACAACTGTAAATGATCATGTGTTAGTTCCTCATAACCTCACATATTAGGATTTACCCTGTGGGCAACTAGGGTAAAGAAAAGGGTATAATACTGATGGTAGCCATTCAGATGCCTACTACTACAAGTCATGGTAAATTTGTATCACTACCTCAACTTCTGTGACTTACTTTTTCTCCCATTGGCAAATACTAACAAGTTACCTGAAAAATGATCAAAAACATCCAACCATTTCTTATTTTTAGCATATTTACAGTATATGACCAATATTGCTTTTTCACAACTGGTCAACCTAAGTGGACCTCACACATGAAGCATGCATGTTCAGAATTTGACTGGTAATCTACACTAGCATATTTAAGGATTTTATCATTAGCATAACCAGCAGGTGCATAGGTCCCCCAGGCAGGGGCGTTGCTTGGTTCTCAAAAGATCTGGGGCCCAAGCCCCAATGCATATAGCCCAATTATCTGAGTTGACCAAACGCACTCCCCCCAACCAAACCCCCACCCCTGGAAAACACTAGCACTGAAGACATTTTGCTGTACTTGCTATACAACAGCACGTACCACTCACATCCACTTCCTTCCAGGTAACGTCTCCTCTGATGTAGATCTTCTCTGTCATCATCTTCTCCATTTGGTCCGTACAACTTCTCTCGGCTGCGCCTCATCTCTGTACAGTGGGACACAGGCACATCTTAGCTTTCTCACATTTTTATCATCTCCCAACCTGGAGTCCCCACTGTGTTTTCCTGCTGCTCGCTGTACCTCCTAATACTCCCAAATACTATCCTGAAGGAAAATGAGTGCCCCCCCATAGTAATAGTGCTCCTCATAGTCCCACCAATAGTATTTCCCTTCTAGAACGCCCTCATTAGTAATACTGCAACCTACAGTGCCTCCAACAGTGATACAACTTCCTGATACTGTCTAACCTTTTTAACACGTGTATGTGGTGTGGCACGCAATGTCCTGGGATGCTAGGGGACCTATGCACTGCTAGAACTAGGAGGACAGGTGCTGCAACCTCTTCAGACCCTATATTTGCACCCCTATAGTTTAGTTCAAAATTTTTTGCTTATAGGTGGGCAGCATTAGTATTGTGTGATGACAGTTATAGGGTTATTTAAAGGGGTTTTCTGAGATTTTAATCCCCAGGACAGGTCATCGGTATCTGGTCTGACACCTGGGACCTCCGCCGATCAGCTGTTTGAGAAGACACCAGCACTCGTAGTAGCACCATGGCCTACTCACAGCTTCTCCTAGGTCACTGACAACACTTTCACAGTCACGTGTCCTAGGCGCAGCCAAGCCCCATTCAATTAAATGAGGTTGAGCGCGATACCAAGCACAGCCACTATACAATGTACAGCGCTGTGCTAGGTGAGGTGCGAGAAGGCTTCGATACTCGTAATAGCGCCAAGCCATGTCAAACATCTGATCGGCGGAGGTCTCGCATGTTGGACCCCCACCAGATACTGCCGACCTATTTTGATAATAGGTCATCAGTTATAAAATCCTGGAAAACCCTTTTAATTACGTTAGCTTCTTTTTTGAGCCTGATTAAGCTAAGAGCAGTGTGTACCTTTGTGAATGGCATAGCTCCAGATCACAAATGACCATACTGACTATAATGAGGTCCTTCACTATTTTCCTTCTGTATTGTATGTCCTATGCAGCCGCCGACTTATCTATGTAGGACATATCTAGGGGAAAGTAATGGCTTGCTATAGGTTCAAAGCAGGAAGAAATAGTAGGAGGGGACCTTTAAAATTAAGGATGGCAGGTAACATAAGTGACTCACCAGTTAATTCATGTGTCCTTAGCAGAATGTCTGGTATCCAATTCTGGAAGGAGCTGGCATCTAGCAGCATCCCTGATACCATGATCATTTACGTATAATGGCTATCAACAAAAACTTCCATTTATTTAGACAACTGTCATATAATCTGTACAACCCTTTGAACTCATAGAAGTGTATGTTTTTCAGCTTATTTTTGCATTAATTTCTTCTGCTGTGCTCTGTTTTCTTCTTTTGAAATGCGCCCCCCCCATGACAGTTTATGTCTCATTCACATGAGAGAGCTTGTTTCAATGACATCTTTCTTCATGAACTTATTATACATTCAAATGCATTAAATCAACAGCACATTTTCAATTCTAATTGGACTTGTGCGCAGGGCTGAAGTAGAAAAATAAGAGAGTTCTTTGTCGGCTGTCTGCCCTGAGTCAATTTTCCTTTGTCCTCTTTGTGTACTTCCCATGATTTCATACAAATTACTAAGCATTTGGAAAATAAAATGATAAATAAAATATGATAGGCAAAACAAAAGCTCAATAAATGCAACAAAATATCAGTGGGAGGAAGAACTTTTAACAGTGTCACATTGTGACTCTTGGTTGAGAAGAGGGCAGTAGTAAGTTAACCCTTTACCTACAAAATGAATACGTTATCTTTCTGAACACCCTATTGTGTTGATATTGTGAAAAGATGACATGTGATTTCATTTGTTATTGTCAGTGACTCACGGAGCAAGCTGTTGTCCCTCTGCTGAGCATGTCATGTACTAAGAACTACCCAAAATGAATTTACCAAAATTCCTTTGGGTCCGATTTGGTCAAATTGACTGGCAGATTTGATTCAATTTAACGTGACTGATTCCCTTTCATAAAATGCCACTTTGAAACATTGTTTAGTGTCTTTTTAAAATGCCAGTATTACTATCTATTATTCAATATAGGATCTTATATATGAAAATCTGCGCAGGCAAAAACTAGAGGTGTTGTCCATACTGACCTGTGCAATAACAGCTCGCATTTTACCTGGTTAAAAAATAAATGGAATTGTAATAGGCATAGGTATGGGTAACGCCGCTAGTTCTACTGTGTGCACTAGTTTTTATATGAGGCCCAATGCGTGCCTATACTTCTATAGCAGAACTAGTGTGCCATTAGTGTCAGGGGAAGTGCTAGGGGACATGCTTTTAGAAATTGGTTTTCTATATAGAGAAAGAGAGAGCGTTCAATCAACATCAAACTTCCATCTTCGAAAATCATTCACACAGATGTATAAGAAGCAGAGATCTGAGGTGAAGCTTGCTGGTTCCTTCTACTGACAGCTTAATTTACTGTGTCTTTCCCTTTGCTTTCCTGCGGTATTGAGGTAAGAAAAACTACCAGTGAGGGTATTCTCACACACAGAAGATTTGTCATAAAAATTTCTAATTGCTTTAATTGTCTTTGCCAAATATGTAAAAGCCAAATACAGAAGACAAGCAGCGTCTACATGTTTCGGGTCACCACATCAGACCCTTACTCATTCCTATGTATCATTAGGAATTGCAAACCACATGGACCAGATCATATGCAGCTGGGAAAAAGAGAATACACATATATCATAATGAACCTATGCATGAATAAAACCTGGAACAAGATGCAATCAATAGCATGTCGTTTATTGAGGCCATGTTAGGGACATGTATTAAAGGGGCCATCACATGACTAATGTAAAAAATGAAAATCAGACATCCTATAGTACATCACAATCTCTTTCTAACAAAGCTAGAACCAGCCCTGTACCTCACATGGATCCTGAGCTCCCCCATTCATTGCTCTGCTAGATTTATATCAAGGGGAGTGTCAGTGCTGCTGCAGCTCAGGGGGCGTGTCCTTGCTCTCCCTATCACAGCTCATGGAGAGTGTCTTTTCTGCTGCAGCTCAGGGGGCGTGTCCATGCTCTCCCTATCACAGCTCATGGGGAGTGTCTTTTCTGCTGCAGCTCAGGGGGCGTGTCTCAGCTCTCCCTATCGCAGCTCAGGAGGCAGTTGAAGGATGAAACTGAGCATGTGCGGCCATCTCAGTGAGCAGGTCAAAGAAGTAAGAAAAAACAGTGGCTATACTAAATGTTTAATTACATGCAATTACAAAAGTATTCAGATCCAGGTGCTGCTTTGCAAACTGTAGAATATTTTTCGTGGGACAACCCCTTTAAGCTGGAACATCCAGAAAGACTCCATATCCAGGACCTTCCTGCAATGACCCGAATTACAATATGTGGGGTGTACTACCAATGGAATACCACATACCACATTATAAAGCTCAAAATCTCTACGTAACCATACAATATACCACCACAGGTTGCTCCTTTACATGTTCTGCATGTTACGGTTTCTGCAATGCCATGCTGTCCCATAGGCTAACATTGTGTCATAATGCAATACAGTTAAGATTGCATACACAATTATTATATACACTTAATGGTCATGGAGCCATGCCCTAAAATGTGTATTTATTCAGTATGCCATTTGAATATTCACTTGCTAAAATACAGAATTCTTTGCAGTCTTGTCTATGTACTCGAGGTTCTCATTCTTTTGGGTACACTGGAGTCCACAGTATTCAGTATAAGCTGTTGGAAATTTGCTGCTCTGACATTATCAAATTACATGGCGATTATCATTTTAGAAATCAGCTTTTCTATTGGGGTTATTTCAGGCAAACTTTTTTCCCTCTCATTTCCTGCTCTTTTCGGCGTCTTATCTTCTTCGCACTGGATTGCATATGAATTTCTTGTCTATGTTTAACTTTTTAATCAGCAGGGATTTGCATGTGGTGACCAGACCCGGCTATTTCATTCAAAATGCCGTACATGTGATAAGAATCAGCACAGGGCGTAGGACACGTGGATACAAATGATCATGTAGCACACAATGGGCCTCCTACATAAATGAATAGAGGTGCCAGGCTCAAAGCAAAGAATCACATTCCTGATTTTATTTTTTCTACAGCTGACTTCAAATGTGATCCGATGGTAACTTGCAACATGACTGACAATGCAGTAGTTTTTATGTATTAGGTCCATTACTTTATAGGCATGTGCTGGCCAATAAACCCATCTATAAGGCATATATACGGGGAGAGAGGGGAAAGCTACTGAAACCCCGTCCACCCACTATGTCCATTGGCAGAATGATTGTAAAGGTAATGTCTTAATTCTATTTGCAAAATCATCTGGCCGCAATTGGGCTAGGTTTTGGCCATTTGTTACAACATGTGACCATGCCCTAAGTGAAAGACTTCTACTTAAAGGGGTTGTCTAGTACTAGAAAAATATGGCTGCCTTCTTCCAAAAACAGCACCACCCCCGTCCACAGGTTGTGTGTGGTACTGCAGCTCTGCCCTATTGACTCCCATAGAGCTGATCTGCAATACCAGACTCAACCCATTGATGGGGGTGGTGCTGTTTTAGAAAAACAATTTTTCTGTAATCCTGGACAACCCCTTTAAATAATGAAGCTAAGCAAACTGAGCTCATCCCATGAGCAAGAACATTATAAAATACATGCAGTTTGTTCTTACAAAATGCTACAAACCGGATTCCCAAAAAGTTGGGACACTAAACAAATTGTGAATAAAAACTGAATGCAATGATGTGGAGATGGCAAATGTCAATATTTTATTTGTAATAGAACGTAGATGACAGATCAAACGTTTAATCCGAGTAAATGTATCATTTTAAAGGAAAAATACGTTGATTCAAATTTTCACGGTGTCAACAAATCCCAAAAAAGTTGGGACAAGTAGCAATAAGAGGCTGGAAAAAGTAAATTTGAGCATAACGAAGAGCTGGAAGACTAATTAACAATAGTTAGGTCAATTGGCAACATGATTGGGTATAAAAAGAGCTTCTCAGAGTGGCAGTGTCTCTCAGAAGCCAAGATGGGTAGAGGATCACCAATTCCCACAATGTTGCGCAGAAAGATAGTGGAGCAATATCAGAAAGGTGTTACCCAGCGAAAAATTGCAAAGACTTTGCATCTATCATCAACTGTGCATAACATCATCCGAAGATTCAGAGAATCTGGAACAATCTCTGTGCGTAAGGGTCAAGGCCGTAAAACCATACTGGATGCCCGTGATCTCCAGGCCCTTAAACGACACAGCACCACAAACAGGAATGCTACTGTAAAGGAAATCACAGAATGGGCTCAGGAATACTTCCAGAAACCATTGTCAGTGAACACAATCCACCGTGCCATCCGCCGTTGTCAGCTGAAACTCTACAGTGCAAAGAAGAAGCCATTTCAAAGCAAGATCCACAAGCTCAGGCGTTTTCACTGGGCCAGGGATCATTTAAAATGGAGTGTGGCAAAATGGAAGACTGTTCTGTGGTCAGACGAGTCACGATTCGAAGTTCTTTTTGGAAATCTGGGACGCCATGTCATCCGGAACAAAGAGGACAAGGACAACCCAAGTTGTTATCAACGCTCAGTTCAGAAGCCTGCATCTCTGATGGTATGGGGTTGCATAAGTGCATGTGGCATGGGCAGCTTGCATGTCTGGAAAGGCACCATCAATGCAGAAAAATATATTCAGGTTCTAGAACATCATATGCTCCCATCCAGGCGTCATCTCTTTCAGGGAAGACCCTGCATTTTTCAACAAGATAATGCCAGACCACATTCTGCATCAATCACAACATCATGGCTGCGTAGGAGAAGGATCCGGGTACTGAAATGGCCAGTCTGCAGTCCAGATCTTTCACCTCTAGAGAACATTTGGCGCATCATAAAGAGGAAGGTGCAACAAAGAAGGCCCAAGACGATTGAACAGTTAGAGGCCTGTATTAGACAAGAATGGGAGAGCATTCCTATTTCTAAACTTGAGAAACTGGTCTCCTTGGTCCCCAGACGTCTGTTGAGTGTTGTAAGAAGGGGAGATGCCACACAGTGGTGAAAATGGCCTTGTCCCAACTTTTTGGGGATTTGTTGACACCATGAAATTCTGATTCAACATATTTTTCCCTTAAAATTGTACATTTTCTCAGTTTAAACTTTTGTTCCGTGATTTATGTTCTATTCTGAATAAAATATTAGAAGTTGGCACCTCCACATCATTGCATTCAGTTTTTATTCACGATTTGTATAGTGTCCCAACTTTTTGGGAATCCGGTTTGTATATACATTCTACTTGAGACACAATTAAACAATTCTTCTCAAAAGAAGGATGGAAGTCCACTAATAAGGTATTTAGTGTCAATGCACCATTTTCTAAATTTTAATTAATAAACAGGTTGCAAGCATAATTCTCCATATGTAGAGCCTGTGGCTAGATGACACCATACAGGGACGCATACACCTTGTCCAGGGGAAAAAAAATACATGGCTGTGTTCTTCCAGAAACAGCACCACCCCTGTCCACAGGTCATGTATGGTATTGCAGCTCTGCCCTATTGACTCTAATAGAGCTGAGCTGCAATACCACATTCAATCCACTGACAGGGGTGATGTTGATTTTGAAAGGAGGTAGCCATGTTTTTCCAATCCTGGAGAACCCCTTTAAATGACCTAATTTCTCATATGTGGTCTACAGAAGGCTAGTTAATGCACTCTGCTATTGTACATCTAGTAAACTATGGAATTTCATACTACGTCATCTTGTCGGCTGTTTCTCTGACTCCCATAGGTTTCAATAAAGAATCTTTAATCTCCCCAATATATAGTTGGAAACGTTCTAGTCCCCAGTAACTGAAGAGCTCTCGTGGCCTGCAGACACATAGAAATAAGGGTTCATGCACACAACCGTATGTATTTTGCGGTCCGCAAAAAAATAAATAAAACAAATGGATGACATCCGTGTGATATCCACATTGCATCCATTGTTTTTTTGTGGATCCATTGTAACAATGCCTGCCTTAGTGTCCGCAAAATGGACAAGAATAGGACAATCATGTTGTATTTTTTTGCGGAGCAGACATGTAGACATACGAACACGGAATGCACACAGTCATTTCGTTTTTTTTGCAGCCCTTTCGAAATGAATGGTTCCGCATACGGGCCACATTTGTGTGCCCTCTCCTACTGTGTCCTTCTCCCATACCATGTAGATTGTAAGCCCTCATGGACAGGGCCCTCTCTCCTGTACCAGTCTGTAACTGGTCTTGTTGATGCTTAGTGCAATTGTCTGTATTATGTATGTGCACCGCTTATCACATGTACAGCGATATGGAATGAATGGCACTTTAACAATAAATAATAATAATGAGCCCTAATTTAGATTTTAGTTGGACTTATTTCAGGAAACAGATTACTTTTTCACTGTAAGTAAGTGTGTTACATAGAACATATAAAGTATATGCCTGCACAGTCATGCAGTTCAGGGCCAAGGTTTTAGGCTTTAAGTGTTAAGCCTTATTCACACAGTCAGTGTTCGGTCAGTGATTGTATGCCAAAACCAGGTGTGACTTAGAACAGGTGCAGATCTTTCCTCTACACCTTATGTCTGTAGAGGATCCATTCCTGGTTTTGGCTCACAATCACTGATGGAAAACACTGACGTGTGAATAAAGCCTCAATAGTTTATTTTTTATCCATTAATAAAATGCTAAGTGAATGAACAAAAGAGATGGAAATCAAATCAATATTAGGTGTGACCACCCTTTGCCTTCCTAACAGCACCAGTTCTTCTAGGTACTCTTGTGCAGATGTTTTTGAAGGAACTTGTCAAGGAGGTTGTTCTAAACATCCTGGAGAACTAACCACAGATGTTCTGTGAATGTAGGCTTGCTTGGATCCTTCTCTTCATGTAATCCCAGACAGACTCATGTTGAGATCAGGGCTCTGTGGGGCCATATCATCACTTCCAGGATTCCTTGTTCTTCTTTACGCTGAAGATAGTTCTTAATGACATTGGCTGTGTGTTTGGAGTTGTTGTCCTGCTGCAGAATACATTTTAATTTAAACTATTAACACTTCTATTTTGAAACCTGCTATTTCCAAAACCTGCCTAAAACATTTGCACATTACTGTAGCTAGGCCGAGTATTATTTTTGCACTGAGCCCAGGTGCTTCAAGCTACTTGCCTGGTTGAACGTTGCAAGTCTAAGATTTTTTTTATTTTATAATCCAGAGAGAGGTGATTTTTTCTTAGAATATAAACTTGCTGGCACGACATTTTTCCTTCCCTACCAACGGTCACCTTGTTCTCCCATATTGTCACCTAGATGTGATTAGACAGCACCATCAATCAGGAAGATGAGCCGAAACCATTTACTCGCAGGCATTCACTTCTTCAGGATAAAGGTCATTATTTTCCCACTGCACTCAGATAAGCCAACTAGTCAGTGTAAAAGGAGGAAGAAATGCAAACATTTCAGAGGCGCGCTGTGGACCCCTCATTTCTCTAGCAGAAGGGTTAAGTGCTGGGTCTGGTGCATTATGGGTAACACTCTAGTGAAAGAAGGGATAGACAAGGAATAAGGTAACACCCTGCAGGGATTCTGTCTGCCAAAGAAAGGCCTGTTTATTCTGTATTTTAATGCCCTGGCTTGACCTCTAACCTTCTTGTCTTTGTGTAGCCAGGTGCAGGTTTCAGTGGAGGTTCATGCACTATTAACTCTTTAGTTTCTAGAAAGTCCTGCATCGCTCTTTAAAGATTTCCACTGAGCGCCTCTTATGTTCTCAATTCTTGTAAACTGAAAATTCATTTATTTAGTACAGTTTAACCATTTTTAGAAGGATTCCTGCATTACACTTTACTGATATTCATTTAGTTGTATTATTTTCCACATGGACACCTGAATAGACCAGGCTCCAGACTGCTGTCCATGAAGTAGAGGCTTACGAGCCAATGGTATGTTCAATGAAGTTCTTATACCAAAGTGATAGGTTGCTAAAAAGCCATAAAGTGGTGATAAGACAGCCACCACTTCTCATATTCCCTAGTTCTGTGCAGTCGTCAGTGTCGTGGTCCTTGCTTGATATTGTGCATGTTAATAAATTGTGCAATGTGATAAAATAATGCATCAAGCCATAACAAGCCACAGCAAAAGTACTGGAGGTTTGTGTTAGCTGAGGCAGGTTAGTGTTAAAGAGTTGGTCAAGTTTAGAAGTTATCCCATATCCATCAAGATAGGGGATAACTAACTGGTTGCTGGGGCCGTCTGACTGCTGGAACCCCCATCGATTCATAGAATAAAGGTCCCTTTTTCCCGATTTGATGGAGCGGCAGGTTGAGCATGCCCCCTGCTGCTCCATTCGTTCTCTATAGGAGGTAGCCGAGTGCAACAAAGGGATTGGTGAGGATCCCAGAGGTCGGACCCCCACCAATGAGTTGTCCTCTATCCTGTGAATAGGGGATAACTTCAAAATTTGGCACAATCCCTTTAAGCTTAAAAGGGTTGTCCAGTTGTCCACGTTAAATGAAAACTCATGCAGTCACGCGATGTAATAAAATAACAAAAGAATCAATACTCTTCTTCACGGTCCTCCCCGCCTCTTTTTGTTTTCCTGGCTCAAGCAGTGACTTTCCTGTCACACACATCATGCAGCCAATCATTCAATCTGAAGGCACCATGTCATAGAGCAGGAGATTGATATCTATTTTTTGTGGGAAAAGATTCTGTAAAATTATAAATTTTTACATTTCCATCTACAGCCCTGTGAAGAGCTATTGGTACAGGAGGGAGACGCTATCAGTGATTGACAGCTATCTCTCTATGCACACTTATATATCAATCTCTGATAACTCCTCCCTCCTGTACCGATAGCTGTTCACAGGAGGTGGAAAAAGCTAAGATATTAATGTATAAATAACAGGTTTTACTAGATCTTTTCCCACAAAATAAATAAATATATATATATATATATATATATATATATATATATTAGTACAGAAGCAGCCAGCAGCACTCCAAATTGACAAAAGAAAAGTGTAGTTTATTGACCCAAAGTCAAGCGACGTTTCAACAGCTTGTTGCTGTCTTTATCAAGCATGCTTGGTAAAGACAGCAACAAGCTGTTGAACCGTCGCTTGACTTTGGGTCAATAAACTACACTTTTCTTTTGTCAATTTGGAGTGCTGCTGGCTGCTTTTCTACTTCCAGTTCATTGGACCTAGGTGCTGGTCCACATTGGCCGGACGTGCACCCCTAGTTTACACAGTGTGCTGATTCCTCATTTTCTCAAGGCTATATATATATATATATATATATATATATATATATATTGGGGATTCGCTCTGGTAGACAGGGTTTGTGGACGCAGTACAGAGGCAAATTACCAGTTCTTAAATCAAACTTCCGTGTTTATTCACACATAAAGCAAAACCAAAATGTCACTTTTTGCAGTCTTGGTGTTAGTTCACACACAATGGAAAGTCCACATAACAAACATCACCTTGTTGGCAGTTCTGCCTCCAGCAGTCAATAGCAGGCATTTAGGGGGCTGTTTCCCTTACAGATGGGTCTCAGCCTCCAGCACGCCACAAGCCTCAGATCCCAGCACACACACCTCCTGAGCTCCACGGTCAGACTGAGGTAATCCTCCTCACCTGGCAGTGCTGGCTGTTTTTTTAAGCCTGCCCATGTTTTTATTTAACTCGGACAACCCCTTTAAAAATAGACATATTTTGTGATCCTTGTATTTAGTTATACTCATATTTTGTCTATGATTATGGATGTTTAATGTAATATCTTCCAGTAGTTTTGAATTCTGAAACATTGGAGATGTCTTAACGAAAACAGGAAGCCAGGAGCACTGCTCAAGCCCCAACGTGCATGCACTCAATTCCCCCAATCTCCACATCCCCTATATGCCAAAGACAAATTTTACATACTAGGCCTAGTTGTGCTGACAGAACATATAGAGGATTCCAGGGCTGATCAAAATCAGAAATCGGCAAAGTATAGTAGAGTTATATCTAGTGACTTACATGTCATGTCGTCACCCCATAAAGTAATAGTGTCTCCAAACTAACTCTACCAATCAGAGTAGCCCCTCATAGCAGCTTGAAGCATGTTGCCAACAGTAACTGCCCACATAGTGCACTCAAAATAGGAATACCAATTTGAGTTCCCTTAAAGCTCCAAGCAGAGTGCCCCCACCAGTAGTACCCAAGTAGTGCCCCCATAATAATTGCACCAAGCATGCTACTTTAATGGCGCACCAACATGGTGCCCCTCAAAATAATTTTGCCAGTCACAGGACCCCCATAGTGCAAGGCAACTTGTCCCCAACACGGACAGTGCCCAATGTCACCCAAAACACCCCCTAAGAACATGTCCTCCATAGTACACTTAACCTTAATAGCAAAAATAATAATGCCTAAACCCGTTGCATCAAGAAAAAAATAAAAGAAAAAAATACACACGTAACCATGTATCCATGTGCCCACTGGTGCAGGCGATGGGTCTCTTCTGGTCCGAAGACTGAGCAGTTTGCAAGAGAGTGCAAGTGGATGAAACAGATTCAGAATGCCAGTGAGAACAGAGCTTTACACAGTGTTGGCATGGAACGCTGCAATTGACTAGAAATATAAACTATGGGGGTCATAAAGGGGATTTGCAGCCAAATCTGCGACTTCTTCCCCATCTATGCCACGTATGCCAGTTCTAAAAAATGGAGGAGTGGTGATCAGATCAGATACTGAAAACCTAATGTGGTGTTAAAGGGGTTGTCCACTTGACCTATCCACCCGATAGGTCATTAATATAAAAAAAACCATCTAACACTGTACTGTCTAGTATATCTTTTCAAATAAGTATTTCTATTAATTTACTATGGTGGAGATCTTACGTTACAGATTGAATATATATATGAATGAGTGTACATAAGAGCATTTTCTTCATCATAAAGCTTCAGTAGACTGAGTTGGGATTGTGGTCGGGGGCCTCAGACTTGCCTACATGGTAAATTATTGTTGGCGATTATAGGTTAGTATGCACAGTATGCAGCTGATAGATAAGCATCTGTTTGACGCCAGACAGTTGTAGTGGTAATGAGCCACTTCGAAAAACTTCTCTGTCAGTTTTGGACAAGCAGGAGACGGGTATTAACATTTTCAGTGCCAGTTTGTCTGCTTTTTTAAGTAGGGAAAAAATCCACAGCGTGCTGCCTTCATAAATAAATCCACTCACGGAACGGAGCGCGCACTGTGCTCTTCTTCTGCCTTTCCTGCAAAATAGTTTTCCAACACATTATGTTACTATTGTAAGGCCTATAATGAACAGTCATTTCTACATTTTGACACAAATTAAAAGATTAATAAAGGGAATTTCTGGGACTCTTGTTTGAAAATCTCCTGCAATAATGAGTTCCCTTTAGACACTGCGAACATAGAATTCTGATGGCAGAAAACATAGTGGATTAGCCAGTTTGTGTTTTTTTTTTCAATTTTTTGCATTCTAAATCACCTTCTTTGTCCACATATATATGTTCATTACTTGCTCTTGATTATATTCCTTTACAATGGTAAGAAGTTTGATCAAAAGTGCCCCCCTTTTTAATGTACGATTGCATGAACCAGTCCCTTTTGCACTATGGTCTGTGGAAAATGAGTCTGCAGACAACATGCGTTCTTAGTAAACATATTGAGGGTCATTTATCACAGATGGGAGACTTTGACATCCCCAGTGCTGCTGGAGGATGAATTTGAAGCACAGGCCCAGATTGAAATCTACTCCCGCTTCTAGCAGGATTAGATTTCTATCATCATTCACTCCAGTAAACTGGGGTAAATGATAGTGAATTTGTCAGGACTGATAGTCCCACAGTAATCCACACCACCGCCTCTGCCACTGCCCCTTTTCCGTAAATGGGGGGCGTAGAAATGACTCGCACCAACATTTAGGGCAACACGGTGGATCTGTGGTTGGCTGGGGTCCTAGGTTCAAATCCAACCAAGGACAACATCTGCATGGCGTTTGTATGTTCTCCCCATGTTTGTGTGGGTTTCCTCTTATTTCTTCCCCCACTCCAAAGACACACTAATAGGGACCTTATATTGTGGACAGCTTGATGCTAATGTCTGTAAAGTGCTGCGGAATATAATATAAGTGCATAAAATAAATAATGGCATTTAAAAAGTTTCAAGCCACAGGTTTGTGACCTTTTTAAGCCGGTTTCTGGCATACTGGGGTCTAGTAAATGATCCACAATGTATGCATGTCCATAGACCTGAACTTCACACAACTTTTATATAACAATTGAATAATTAAAGGGGTTGTGCCAAGTTTGCAAGTTATCCCCTATCAACAGGATAAGGGAAAGCTAATGAATCGCTGTGGGTCTGACCGCGGAGACCCCCCCCCCCCCCCCCCCACTGCTCCCAAGAACTGGGGTCCCATTCCCCTGATCTGATGAAGTGGCAGGACAGACATGTGCCCAGACACTCCATTCAGTCATTGTCAAGGGGTTATCTCACAAATGTAATAAAAAAATATCTAGTTACGGTAATGCACACCATTTTTAACTACATCACCACAGTGTCATTTTTTTTTTTTTTTTTTTTTTTTCCCACATTATCTGGAGGTCTTCTGACTGTCCTTTCTGTGGGCAGCAGTAGCTTGTCACATGAGACAATCACCTACAGTACATCTCCCATTAGTACTCTGCTCTTGTTAACCTCTTCCTCCCCTGCACGGAAAATAGCTCCTCACTGACTATAGCACTACGGTATGTAATGCCCCCACCTCAATTTCCTTCTCCTCTGTCTAGAAAGGTATAGCTTTATACTTCTATAAAAGAAGTAGGGATGTAGGAACTTTTCTGAGATCATTACCCCAGGAGAAGAGATCAGGGAAGCTACTGAGCATGTTAGTCTGAATGCTGGAGAATGTGGACCAGAAGGATAAACAGCATGGGGGCGATACTAGAGAGGAAAATGTAATGTATATCTCATAAAGACATATCAGAAGTTTTGAAGGTCTGAGTGCTGAAACCACCACCGATCCCAACTTTTGATATGTTGGGATGGAAGTTTTGTGAAAAGTTAGTGACACTTTAAAGGGGTTCTGCACTTTGTTTTAACTGATCATCTATCCTCTGGATAGAGCATGAGCTTCTGGTCGGCGGGGGTCCGAAACCTGGGACCCCCGCCGATCAGCTGTTTGAGAAGCCTTCTCACTGTTTACTGCTGGCCCAGTGACGTCACGACTAGTATCAACTAGCGTGGGCGGGGCTAAGATCCATTCAAGTGAACAGAGCTTAGCCCCGCCCATGCTAGTTGATACTGGGCCGGTCACTGGGCCGGCTGTGAGAAGGCCGTGGCGCTGCTGGAGTGCCGCTGCCTTCATAAACATCTGATCGGCGGGGATCCCAGGTGACTGACCCCCGCCGATCAGAAGCTGATGATCTATCCAGAGGATAGATCATCAGTTAAAACAAAGTGCAGAACCCCTTTAAGGGGCCGTTTTAACTTTTTTTTTTACTATACATTTAAGCCATGATCAATTTTGTCTAATAGTGCACAAAATGTGTCTGAAGCACATAATACATGTGGTGTAGTAGCAAGAAGGGTAATACACTTCAACTGATTTAGAACACATACATAGCGTCCCATGCGAGAGCTCCTTTGCTCTAAGACTCTGGCTCTTTAGCTGTTGCAAAGCTAGAACTCCAAGGGGCCACAGGTTGCAGACCACGGATGTGCTTGTTATATTATGACCAAAAAATGTGTAAAACCAATTCACATGTTATGCCCAACATGTGAATTTCTTTATTCTGTTTTTTTGCAACTAATATTTTTCCTGGTCCCCTTGATAATTTTTATCCGATCAGTATTTTCCTGTGAGTTATGCCCTATCTGAATTAGGCCTCATGCACACAACCTGATCCATTTTGCGGCCCACAAATCCATAAATACAGAGGATCTTCTAGATCCGGTCGTCATTATTTTACCAGTAATCTGCACTGTCAAAGACTCCCAATTCCCCTACTTATTGCAGGAATGATTTCATTGGCTACAGAATTTTGGGACTTGCTGTTTATCTGATTCTTTACATACTACCTAACTGTATCCACAGTGATCATTTATCCTAACAGATGAACTATTACCATTCCTGACATTCTGGAGTTTATTTTCTTAGACATTTGCTTTGTGTTATTCCTCCCATAAATGTATGAATTTATTGTCTGCAGTGGCAGACTTTGTAGGTACGCACCTCCGAATGGTAACACTCAGTTATCAATATGCATACGTTTCTAAGAATAATAACAGGAGCAGCACAACACAGTTATAAGAAAAGACACTTAAGAGTTATTATTTTATGGGGAATACCATTATTTACTACATCAAACATGTCAGGGGAGATGTCGGAGGGTCTTTAAGCGTGAATAAGTGTCATTTTACAATTATGTCTGCATCTGTTAACATTGCAGTAAAATGAGAGCATGTCACAGACATCGATGTGGGGCTTCCATTACAGTTTGACATTAGTTAGGCATCAGTGAGAATTGTATATGTATAGCTGATTGTACTGTATGCAAATCCAGCTAGTATTGATGAATCCTCACAAGCAAAATGATCATCTTTTTTATTTTGCACATGCTCAGTTGTGCCTGCCTTTCATAGTGCTGGAGGTCTCCTGTCCATTGGATCAATCTAGTTTACAGAATCGTGACCAAAACTGCAACCCAAGTTAAAGTTGTGTATTCAGGAGTGGTTAAGTTATGCTTGTATATTTAGAATTTAATCTTATTTTTATTTTTTTCATCTAAATCCTAACATTTCATTAGCTTTTTTAGCTGCTGCTTGGTATTGAGCAATGTTTTTGAATGTGACTTTTTGTCCAACGTTGAGCCTGTGATATGATGACATTGTATAACATATAATAACAGGGTAGCATTAGAACTACTTTTATCAGTCATTGACAAGGCTCAATAAGGAATGGAAGTTCTAACGCTCTCACAGATCTGTCTCGTGACCACCAATGCCCAATCGACCCCACAGCATTACAACGAGGTCTGTTGGGTTAAGTTGAAGTGTCAGAGTGTATGGAGCACTATTTATTAGGGAGATTGTGAATGGTGCCTTCGACGGTGTATTTTTCTCCTTTGCAATCAACCAGAGTTGAGGTGTCATTTCCATGACTGCTATAAGGAAATGTAAATTTGCGCACATTTTCTCTCCTATCCTTGGGTGCCCCCCCCAAAAAATAAAAAATAAAAAATAATAATAATTAGATGCACTGGTAAAAAATGTACACTTTTTTTTATGCTAAATAAATGTATATCATATGCTATCAATTCTTGACCTATAAATATGTTCCTCTTTCTAGGTAAGATGCTGGTCTGCAATTGAAATACAAGATATGGCGGATTACCTGAGGTGAGAACTAAACACTTCTCAACAACTCACATTTTAATAAGAAAGCGTGCACAGAAGCCAATTTTCCTCAATTCTAGAAAAAACAAAATTCCTTCCCAACTCCAAGTCAGGCAATTAGTACAATCCCAGAATCAATGACCCTTCCCCGAAATCTAGTAACTATAATTTGTAATTAATACACTCGGGAAAGGCATCCAGCCATCTCACCACATTTATATATTTCTGGAGGTATTGAAGCTTTCAAGATTTAACAATTTGAATACAACCAAACTTCTCCAAATCTACTGCGCATGAGAACTTTACATTTTAACTATGATATTCGTCATATCTTTTAGTACTGTGGAATGAAGTCTTGACTAAAGGCATAAAATGTGTAACAACTAAAGCGGATCTCTCTAGACTATTATCAGCAGTAGTATATGAACAGTACTGAGGGTAAGGATGTCCCTTCCTGTCCTAAGGGATCATGGGACAGCAGGCTTATGGTAAACCAGGAAGTAGTATTTAAGCATAGGAGATAAGAGGAAACTGCAAATGAGGTAAATTAAAAAGAAATAAGAAACAAAGGAGAAATGGGGCTAGAGTAATTTATGAAAATAAACAACAAAACTTTAGAGTGAAAAGTTTATGGCACAACCCCTTTAAAGCAGTTATCTCATGACTAATGTAAGAAAGGTAAATCAGACATCATACAGTACATGCCAATCTCTTTCTAACTAAGCCAGAACCAGCCCTGTACCTCACATGGATCCAGAGATCTCCCCATTCATTGCTGTGCTAGATTTATATCAAGGGGAGTGTCAGTGCTGCTGCAGCTCAGGGGGGCGTGTCTCAGCTCTCCCTATCACAGCTCAGGGGGCGTGTCTCAGCTATCCTATCACAGCTCAGCAGGCAGGTGAAGGATGAAACAGTGAGCAGGTCAAAGAAATAAGAAAATGAACAAACAGCAGGTGGCGCTATACAGATACATATTATTGAATAACTCTATGGCTATGCTAAATTTTTTATTACATGCAATTACAAAAGTATTCAGAACCAGGTGCTCGTTTGAAAACCGTTGAAAATTTTTCATGGGACAACCCCTTAAAGTAATGTCATTTTTATATTGAGTGCCTAGGACATCCACCTTGCCACTTCAGTAGTATTGACAACGGATGCTGAAAATGATCTCCTCCTGGTCATTTGGAATTTTACAGGTCTAATAAAAGCCTGAACAGCTGCACTGGGCCACAGTATGTACAGTACACGGCTCAGAGCAGCAATCTGCAGTATAATCCTATTAGACTCTACCAGGGAGAGCTGTGCTTTATTGGCCATGATAATTACGATAGTTACTTACTTATAATTTTTCAAGCGTTTTTCCAAGACTTTGAAATTGAAGGCCAATCCTTAGGAAACATCATCAATATCAGTTTGTTGGGGGTTCAACTCTTGGCACCCCCACCAATCACCGTGTGAGCTGTTTTCCCTTCATTGCTTATAGGCACAGCTTCGCCGCTCCATAAATCAGATGATCAGTGATGGTGCTTGGAGTTGAACCCCCATTTATCTGATATGGATGGTCACCATCTAGATCAAAGTAAAAAAAATAGACTCTTTTAGACGGTTGGACATTTACTTCTTTGTAATTAATGTAAGAAAATGTGACATAATGAACATTTTGCACGTTCTTCTTTTATGTTGAGGCGAAACCTTGTCTGGAGCTGCTGGCCATCCTTTGAAAACCTCATTTACAACCTACTGTATAATGCAAATGAAATGACTGTTTTCTTCTATAGCTCCAGCTATTCGCTTTATAAAGAAACAGATTGAATGCTTACAGCTGCTATCTTTACAAATCCCACTGGGTTTAGAGAAAAGAAGGGATATGGCAGGGAGCTGCAATGTTTGTTATCCTCTTTAAATTACAGCAGAGAAGTAACATTCTGTTTGAGATCAGGATCCCTTAATAAAATACTCCATTGCACAGGCAGAGGTTGGCTAATCTGATTATTCAAGTAATTATATTGTGCATATATTGTGTAAGTTGCAGTTAGTATTCCCTTAGGAGGAGAGGCTCTATTTCATTTTTACATATTATTCTTTTGCAAAAGGAAGATGTTTGTCATTCATGTATGTATGTGAGTGTACAGATATGTATGTATGTATTTATCTGTGCACAGTATGTAAATATATACATGAAGACCCTCATTGAAACATATGATACAGGATTACCTTAACGGTTTTGTGCAAGAATTGGGTTGATGGTTTGGCAACCGCCCCATTCTGCTAGTGTTCCGTTAGATTTCCCTACCTCGTGAGATTTCCCTACCCTTGTCACTATTGGCCGCACCGGACATGACGTGAGAAAGTGTGCTGTGCTGCGCAGGCGCACAACGACAGGGTAGGGAAATTTCACAGCGGAGTTAGCTGGACATCGGCCGCCACTGCACATGCGCCAGGAGCCTCACCAGCGGTTAGGGAGGGGAAAAATTATGGGCCAGTGCTTTTTTTCTACCCTAACCGCTGGTGAGGCTCCCAGCGCATGCGCAGTGTCGGCCGGTATCCAGCAGAGAACATCCATTTGATCACTGCGCCTGCGCACTGGCCCGTAATTTTTCCCTACCCTAACTGCTGGTGAGGCTCCCGGCGCATGCGCAGTGTCGGCCGGTGTCCAGCTAACTCTGCTGTGAAATTTCCCTACCCTGTCGTTGTGTGCCTGCGCAGCACAGCACACCTTCTCACGTCATGTCCGGTGCGGCCGGAAGTGACGAGGGTAGGGAAATTTCACGAAGTAGGGAAATCTAACGGAACACCGGACCTGCAATGGGAAGATTACTTACTTGTTTCCCAGCGCCGGTTCTCTGCTCCTTCTCCTGCAGGACTGCCATGCTCCACTGGGATCCATCGATGTCAACATCCGGTTTGACATTGCTGCAGCCAAGCATCGACTGCGGTGGTGTCTGACTCCCGTTGTGTCATGAAAAATCCTCACATGGTTGCAAGGGGATAAGGACACCAGTGATTTTCTGCGGTAATGTCAAACCAGATTTTGACATCGATGGAGCCCAGCGGAGCATGGCAGAACTGGAAGAGAAGAGAATATGCAAATTAGGCCTTTGGTACAATTAGGGTGTCACTCTTGCTGTTGTTGCACCCAAGCTCTACTCCTATCTATGGTCAGCTTCTCCTATTATGCCTTACCACTGTCTGGCCCTGTCAATTGAAGCAGCAATGAAAGAGCTGGCCACAGAAATGGGTGGAGTCTGGGTGCAACATGAGCAACGTTCCACCCTCGTTGCACCAAAAGCCTATTTTGCATATTAAGAAAAAGTATAATAACTCTGGAACGGAGCCTCAGATCAACAAAGGAAAAACTGTGTTTTAATCAGGTGAACCACAACTATGTGTCTATGCAAACAGCTGGATATGGAGATCGCTAGTGACAGATTCCCTTAAATGGCTTTAATGACAATTTGTGGTAGCTCTTGTATCTTTAAAACTGGAAAACTTTGCCCTAAAATCAATTACCTTCAGGTTCTTTGCTATAATTTAAAGGTGCTTTCTCGGAAACAGTCATCCCATATTCACATGAAGAGGGCATTGGCTATTTGCTCGGTCCTCCCCAATTGCCTAACCCCATACACCGAGCCCCTCCCCCCAACCCCAAAGAAATAAACACACCACACCACTGCTTGGATTTAATCGGCCACAGCAGCCGTTTATTTAAATACATACAAATTAAATAACATAAGTTAACCAATGACGAGGGAGGTCCTAGAAGCCCCAATAACTTAATAACACTGGAACACCTACGTCACCATCTTACCCCCAGCCGTTGAACCCAGCTCGGAGGCAGCAACTGATGGCCACGTAATTAGTTCCTACCAGCTCCTCAATGAGAGTCCAGCCCCTCCCGCGGGGCCCTCCCATCCTCAGGTACCACCATATTCCTCCACTTCAAGGACCTCCCCCGCCTCCACGACTGCTACGACACAGAAAACAACAAACATCAACACTTCCCCTACCCCCCCCTCCAACAGGGCAGGGTGGGTGGGCGTTTCGCTCCCCTGGCCGCACTGAACACTGCTCCGCCCACTTCCTCCTTCCCTGCTCCTGCCGCGCCCCCCGCTGCCTCGGCAACTCGCGCCTCAGCTGGATGCCGCCCCCCGCACCTCTTAACCCTCACCTCCCTCGCCGCCACGCCTCTTCATGCGCGTCCTCCCCCACCGCTGCGCTCCTGTCCGGCCTGACTTAATACTAACTGGTATAGGCCATGTTGTCAATTTTTCCTGCCCATTTCTGATTTGATCCTCGCCTCAGTTACCAAGTGAGAAAAATGCACATGCAGCTATACACGTAAAATATATTTGCAACCATTGGAATAATCTCCTATGCAGAAAATCATTCGACCATTGCAGGTATCTTACAATGTCTTATGATAGCCAACCTTCCTATTGCGAATGCTTTCAGAAAGGGGACACAAAACTAAGGGGATCATTTATCAAACTGGTGTATAGTAGAACTGGCTTAGTTGCCCATAGCAACCAATCAGATTCCACCTTTCATTTTCCAAAGGAGCTGTCCAAAATAAAAGGTGGATTCTGATTGGTTGCTATGGGCAACTGAGCCAGTTCTACTTTACACCAGTTTGATAAATGCCTCGATAAGTGTATTATGTTAAATCTATACATATGCCTGTATTTAATGCACCACAGTCCGGAGGCTGTGGATTCAGTGACACAGCTAGGTGTACACACTACAATACCGGGAAGATGTAGAGATATTTTATATAGGGTAGGGACAATTACTTTATATCTTTGATCTGAGTTTTTGGGTAAGGCATTGATTCCTAAATACTGTTCCTAATTACTGTAAAGTACCTTAAAAATATACATTCACTATTTTAGGGTCTGGTTGACAACATAGATCCTGAGCAAATATTTAAAGGGCTACAGACATTGATGACCTATCTCCAAGACAGGTCATCAATATCAATCTGTAGGGTCTGACACCCAGCTGATCAGCTGTTTCGGGTTGTCACACCACTAGAAACTAACAGTCTATGGAGAGGAAGAGCAGTGCTAAACCATGCGCCGCAGTTCATTTCAACAGCTGATCGGTGACCGAGTCCCCACTGATCAGATGTTGAGGGCCTGCCGTGAGGATAGGTCATCAATACCCTCAGAATACCCTCCAATAGTAGACATGTAGTCTCTCCATTTGTCCCCCTCTCACTCTATAAGCCATATAAGAAAAACGTAGTCATTTATTCGGCCTGAGCCTCATTACCCGTTGTGAGCATGACCTCCTGTTATATCAGTTCTTGAGTGAAATGCATACTCTCCTCCCTCACTCCTTCTGCCCTATACAGGGATGTGCACTAATCTGCTCACTTAACACAGAAACTCTTCCAGCCGCTTCGTTAGCAGCTGAAAATCTTCCTTTCTTTGGTACATTGTGGAAAGTGGTTTTCTGATGTTGCTGACATGCTGTAGTAAAGCCTTCCATAATGAACTGATCTTATCACCCTGTCAGATTGGCCTGGCTCTTCAGCGACCCCCCCCCCCCCCCCCACCACCTCCATCCCTGATCCTCCTCCCAATTAATCCCATACGCCCCTCTCAGAACATTATCTGACTGCTTGCAGCGAGGATGCTGGCTTTATCTCATGAATGCAGTTCCACTTCCTAATGCATTCACTGGGAAAAGAGATGGGTGAAATTATGAAGGAGGTGGGGGAGGCTCATTGTTCATTAAAGAGAAAAAAACTGTTATGGGATTAGTGTCAAGCAAAATAATTAGAATAAACACAAATAATTATTAAAGTCCAACATTTCTCAATTAGAAGGATTTGTTTAATAAAGAATTTATAAAATAACAGATGTTTTATACCTCGGTAGGCTTATAACTGAGAACATGTACATGTATCACAGAAATGGAACAGAATACCTGTGGCACTCCTTTTTTTTATTTTTATTTTTATGACTTTATCTTACAATGATAAATTCCTACTAGGCAAAGTATCAGAGCCTTCGGCATTATCACATGGATACAAACATCACACATAATAAACCACATAAAACCAAATAGGTCAGGTAGACTTTTAATGGACCTTCCCTTATAATAAGTCATATAGGCATGGGTTATCCTGAATGAAATGCCTCTTACCTCTAAATCTAGAACTGAAAGCTAAAAGTAATTGAGAAATACTGTTTCCCTTACTGTTTGTGAAGATCATATTTACAATTAGGCACCTGAGGGCACAAGCCTTGGGTGCCGCCCATCGGGGTGGGGGGGAGCAACAATGACAGGGAGAATATTATTTTTTCCCCCTCTCTCCCTTTCCCTTGCTAACAGAGTAACCTTGTCAACAGAGAGGAAGTGCTATGGCACTCTGATAACAGAGTGAACAAAACGGCTTCAGGCACAACAGTAGTGACGAGGACCTGCTCTGTATAGAGTGAGGAACAGAAGTATTCAAACACGACGAGTGAAGTTTAGACCAAAAAGTTCTACTTTGGTCTCATCTGACCACATTACTTTCTCCCATGCCTCCTCTGGATCATCCAAATGGTCATTGGCAAACTTCAGACGGGTCTGGACATGTAATGACTTGAGCAGGGGAACCTTCCGTGCAATGCATGATTTGAAACCATGACAGCATAGTGTTCTACCGACAGTGACCTTTAAAACTGTGCAGAAGCTATGGATTCGGTGTGAGAGCCAGAGTAATGCTGGGAATTGTAGTTCTCTCATCTTATATCTCAACTCTGTAATATCCAATAGCAAACGTTTGGAATTTGACTGACATAGTGTATTGCAGTATTGTGCCCCAAAGCCTGGATGAGATGTCCTCCTTTTGGGGTTCTGAATGTGGCCACCCTAACTGCGGTGCTAAGTGTTAGGCCTCATGCACACGGCCGTGTTCCGCGGACCGTGGTAACCCGGCAGGGATTCCTGCTGACAGCAGGAGCGCACGGCGTCATTGGTTGCTATGACGTCGTGCGCTTCATGCAGCCGCTGCTGTACAGTAATACACTATACTAGTGTATTACTGTACAGCAGCGGCTGCATGAAGCGCTCGGCGTCATAGCAACCAATGACGCCGTGCACTGCTACTCTGAACAGGAATCCCGGACGGGTTACCATGGACCGCTCTTGAGGGGGAAGCGTTAACTTAAGGGAGGCCTGTGAAATCGTGGGTCTTATCAAGACTTTCCACAGTGGGACAACAGGAACACCACTCGACTGGGGTGCACCATACATCTAAACTGTTGTGGAATACACCTTTTCTCTGACCTCCAGGATCTGTGACCGTAGGATCCGTGACCGTAGCACCGATATTTTAGCCATATACGATATCTGTGGTAGTGGCTGGTCTTGAATGGTGCTAAACCTTAAGTGGATTGGTCTCAAGAACGCCCCCCATATAAACTATATGTAGAGCGATCATCTTGCCATGTAACCTGGCTCTGACTTATATTGTGTTACATTAGTGCTAGATAGACCATGAATATTATTATTTTTTGCCTCCTGATGATCCCATAGTATTGACTAGGGGGAAACGCGTAGAAGTTGATTTAAGGTATTTGACTATCTGGTCAAACCTAACTATATGTATACGCACTTTTTTGAGAATTAATTCAGGTATTGACTATCTGGTCAAACCTGACCATATGTATATGCACTGTGTTTTGAGCATCCAGTAACTTTTGTATCCTTGCCTCAAACCTGGGGATATCTAGACTAATATAGTATACCACCCCGTAGGGACAAGGTAGGGTGATAGATAGCCTAGGTACGTAGACAGGGGGTCTCCACCATCAGGGATCCTCCCTGGGCTGAGGTTTTAGGATAGGGGTAATTCTAGGGATATGTCACTCTCCTTCCCCATAAGCAACATCACCTTCTGGATGCAGTCTATCATTAATTAATCTGTTTTGTAATTTGTTTTTGTTCTTGATATTTGAAGTCCATTTATGGATCTTTTTAACGCATATTAAAAAAATTAGTAGTTTATTTTTTTTTTTCTGCTGGAACATAGATGTACTTCTTTAACCCCAATATATCCATGTGATCATAATTAGCTGGAACTTAAAATTTCACTTTGTTAGTACCCTGAGTTTTCTTCCAGACAATAAGCTGTATAATTATTTGCCAGTGCACTGAAAAAGTACTCGTATCTTTTGAACAGTTCTGCATTTTTTCATATTACACCTACAAACTTAGCGTACATTCACATGACCGTATGTGTTTTGAGCGCACACGGCCAGCCCTATGATAGAAATGCCTATTCTTGTTCGCAATTGAGCCTCCCCCAGGGCCCTCTATATCGTGTCCCAGGTGTAGAAAATGCTGAGAGGTATAGTGCGGCCTAAATCTCTCTTATTGTGTGTCATAGTGCTCCTACCTGGATATCGCTGGACCCCAAGCTTTGGCTACGAAGCAATAAAAAGGGGACTAATTGAGGGATTTGAAAGAATAACTTGAGTCCAGACCTTGAGATGAAGTTCAATAGCAGCTTTACTTGAATAAATGTTTCCTGAGACAGTTTACAGGCTTTGTCTTGGTTCCAGCAAGCTTTAGCATGAAACTGGCAGCCAAACTCAACTCTACTATATCTGTTTCTCTCACTCTGCTGCACTGACAGGCTGGCTGTATAACTCAGCTTGTTCTGTATGCTGCACTTCTTCTCTGTAGTCTGACTCTAGGTAACGCCAGGGAAATTTCCTCCTGGCTCCTGAGGTTTCAATCTTTGGCCTCCATGGCCAGCAGAGCTTAAGGTACTCTGACTGGCATGGGCATGCCCAGCAGAGACATGCCCCTGTACACCCTACCCCTGTCTAGGGAAGACTAGACTGCCTAGAAACTGGTCCCCACCCTTCATTCAGGAAGTAGGACTAGCCCACTTCTCTCCAGAGGGGAGTAGAATGGGATAGAGCGTTACAGCTCTGCCGTGTTGTATGCCACCTGCTGGTGAACCAGGCACATTACATGAACATAACAGTTGCAAAAAGATTAGGAATGCACAGTGTATAGGACCTGGACAAAAATACATAAGGTGACACTGTGTTAGCCCATTTACTGGTATAAGCTGAATTGCGTTATGGATTCCGTTTACCACGGACCATAACGCAATTCCATGACAGAATGCCTTTAGAGGCATTCCGTTATTCATTCCATCATAGAGAAGTCTATGGCCTGCAAAACGCATCTGTTCCGTTTCCGTTATGCAGGAGAGGACTCTCCACTGCATAATGGAAACGGGATAGATCAGTTTTGCAGCCTATAGACTTCTATTTTGACGGAATGAATAACGGAATGCCTCTAAAGGCATTCCATTATGCATTCCGTCATAGAATTGCATTATGGTCCGTGGTAATGGAATACATAAAGGAATTCAGCTTATACCAGTAAACAAAGCGTGAATAAATTTCAAAATATGAAATTCGCTCATCTTTAATGAGGACCAATAAGTACGGTCGTGTGAATGTACAATTAAATATATTTTATTGGGATTTTATGTGATAGACCAACACAAAGTAGCAAATATGTGTGAAGTGAAAAGAAAATGATACATGGTTTTCAACATTTTTTATAAATAAAAGCTGGATACTGTGGCATGCATTTGTATTCAGCCCTTCTGAGTCAATACTTTTTACGAGCACCTATCACTGTAATGACAGCTACAAGTCTTTGGGGGTATGTCTCTACCAACTTTGCACACCTAGAGGCTGTAATTTTTGCCCATTCTTCTATGCAAAATAGCTGAAGCTCAGTCAGATTGGATGGAGAACGTCTGTGAACAGCAATTTTCAAGCCTTGCCACATATTCTCAATAGGATTTAGATCTGGACTATGACTGGGCCATTCTAACACATGAATATGCTTTAATCTAAACCATTTCATTGTAGCTCTGGCTGTATGTTTAAGGTTGTTCTCCTGCTGGAAGGTGAACCTCTGGCCAGTCTTAAGTCTTTTGCAGCCTCTACCAGGTTTTCCTTTAGGATTACCCTGTATTTAGCTCCATCCATCTTCCCATAAACTCTGATCAGCTTCCCTGTACCTGCTGAAGAAAAGCACACATAGCATTTTACATTTAGGCCAGAAAATTCAACTTTTGTATCATCTGACTAGAGCAGGGCTTCTTATGGCTTGCTTTCAAAAATGTCTTTCTTCTTGCCTTTCTATAAAGGCCAGATTTATGGAGTACACAAAGGCTACTTTCACATTAGCGTTTTTTGCGGATCCATCATGGATCTGCAAAAACGCTTCAATTACAATATTACAACCAAATTCATCCGTCATCAATGGATCGGGTTGTATTACGGTATGTCTTCTATAGCCATGACGGATCCGTTTTTAACACCATTGAAAGTCATTGGGGGATGGATCCATTTTCTATTGTGTCAGAGAAAACGGATCCGCCCCCATCGACTTTTACATTGTGTGTCAGGACAGATCCGTCTTGTTCCGCACCACATCGCGGACAAAAAAAAGCTGCTTGCAGAGTTGTTCTGTCCACGATGAGGACGCAACTAATCGGAACGGAATGCATTTTTGTGCATTCCGTTTTGTCAAGTTCAGTTTTGTCCCCATTGACAATGAATGGGTACAAAACTGAAGCGTTTTTTTTTTTATACTTTGTGTTCGTCTATCACATAAAATCCCAATAAAAATGCATTTAAGTTTCTGAACCTTGAAAAAACTTTGCGGTCCAGCTCCAAATTAACAAGGTATGAATCTTTATTGAAGCGGTTAAAAATTCCATACAGGTACAATATGTTACGCGTTTTAGACCGTATTCAATATAGGTCCTTCTTCATGACATTTGGTGTCATGAAGAAGGACCTAGATTGAATACGGTCTGAAATGCGTAACATATTGTACCTGTATGGAGTTTTTAACCGCTTCAATAAAGATTCATACCTTGTTCATTTGGAGCTGTACTGCAAAGTTTTTTTCAAGGTTCACTTATAGCGTACCCAGAGACTATGTCCTGGCTCAACACAAGGATATGCAGGTGAGAGCTGCCTTCTGTTTGCTTCATTTAAGTTTGTGGGTGTAATGTGAAAAAATGTGGAAACGTTCAAGGGGTATGAATACTTTTTCAAGGCACTGTAAGTCAGTGAATACATACAGTATTTCATTCCACCCCTAGTTTTCTTCCAGTGACCATCACTGCTATTCAGGAATTTATCACATACAGTGTGAAAGGGCTGAGGCAAGTTATCTATTTATTCTTTCTATATTGACACGTGGCTTTGCTTTCTCAAATCTGCAGCCAAGATCAGAGCAGCAGGATAAACACTCAACTACTTTGTCTATAAGATCAGTGCAATTGTAAAACCTCTTGCACACGACAGTATGACTTTTTCTGTATTTTGCGGTCCGTTTTGAACGTATCCGTTGTTCCGTTTTATGTTTCCGTTGTGGTTCCATTCCGTTCCGTAGTTCCACAAAAAATCTCCATATGGTTTCTGTGTTCAATCCGTTGTTTGCTGATTGCAAATGGAAACATACAATTTTTAATAATTAATGTAATGTACAGTAATGTATTTTAACAGTATACACGTGGGCAAAGTGGGCATGGATCCGCAAAAAACGGATGACACACGGATGCGTTCAGTATTTTTTGCAGACCCATTGACTTGAATGGAGGCACAGATCGTTATTTGCGGGCAATAATAGTACAGGTTCTATCTTTCAGTCGAACGGAAATACGGAAATGAAATGCATACGGAGTACACTCCGTTGGTTTTATTTTTCCGGAACAATTGAAATGAATGGTTCCACATATGGACCGCAAACGGAATCCGCAAAAACAGAAGGGAAACGTAAAAGAGACCTAAGGGTGTTATTCTGTGACCAGCACCCCTTCCGAACTGACGTTTTTGTATTGTGCACTTGAACTGTTGTACGTCGGTGAAGCTAACTAGCTAGTTATGCTGTGTGGCAATGTTGCTATGTGCACTTACTGTGCCTTTACCACATACTGTGCTTTTAAAATGTTAATGTCATGTTTTGCACTGTATTGGGCAAGCACGGTGGGTGGCATGGTCTCTGGTCATGTCTGCAGGCACAGGAGAGATTGAATCACAATGGCAAAATTAAAGGGTGGAGCTGGAGTGTTTTTGTACCCCTAGTGGTTGAGCAGTAAAGTGTGTGTTGTAAGGTACGAGGAGAGGTCTCAGGTGTGAGATAAGTACACACAGGACTGAAACTGCAGCTGGCATGGAGCTCTGAGGAGAAAAGCTAACCTTTCTTACTGCAGAGTGCTGAGCACGTGTCCTAGTCCTTATAACCACCAAACTCTGCGCCACCATTTGTAACCATTACATTTCTTGCCACGTATGGAATAAAGTTCTGGCATACCTCATCTGTTTCTTTGAACTTGCTGGGTCAGCCACATGGTTAGGTTTCTGCATGCACTTTTGGAAGCCAAAATCAGGAGTGGATCATAAAACAAGAGACAGTATATAGGACAGATACAACTTCTCTTTTTTTGATTTCACTCCAGTTTTTTTTCAAAAACTGGATTAGGAAACAGTGTGGCCGTACCCTTACTGTGCCACCCTTGAGTGGGATATGGTGTCATAGTCAAGGTCAACTCATCAAAAACTGGTGGACACTGCTTCAATACAGTAGGTATAGGATAGAAAACGTATGGCTGATTCTCCTGCTGACTGTCAGTATGGTATGATCCGCTAATGTCATATTAACATTAAGACATAGTAAGACATACTATAGTAAGATTCTTAAGCAGAGTCTTGATGTTTTAGTTTTTTTTGTTTTGTTTTTTTGTCATCTTACAGGTCTTTAACCTGGGACAACCTAAGCTGCTAGAGTCTTGATATGTCTTCTGCATAAAATATAACAGTCTATATACAGTACCCGTAGCGGGGGTCCTGAGAACTCTATCCCTCTGGTGGCCCCACAGCAGACCAGTGAAATGGCAGAGGGTAGACTCTGTTACCAATTTTACATTAGGACTTAGGAGCTTCCAGTTACACCTCTGCAATCTAATTTACTGACAAATTAATATAAAATTCTGCAATGAATGACAGGAGAAGGGTTAAGTAACTTTTCCTTAAAAACCATTAGAAATTCCTAAATACCTTGGTGTGGGAAGCTGGAATTTTAACATTTGCTATTTCTTAGGGGAAAAAAAACTTTTGCCAAGTCTTTAAAATGTAACACAAAGAGCCTATTTACAGAGTCTTAAAATATACACCCAGGCTTCTGACCCAGTAGGGAGCTTCCCCTATAACTCGATTTTTGGCCCGCATGTGTAAACTTAAACAGGGGCAGGACGCACTTGTGAGAAATTAGTAGCGACTGCGTCTGAACTAAAATAACATCTAAAATATAACCTTCAACCACATAGTAATTTTGTGTAGCTGACATGGCACATTTGAAGATAAAAGTGACATCCATTGCTTTTATTCAGGAAAAACCAGAGAGACATTCTCTTCAGGGCTGCAGTTATTCCGTTAGATCTCTGAGATTTCCAATTTCATATTATTTCTGTAACATATGCACATCTACGTGTTAACATCCAGAATAAGTCCGAGCACAGAGCAGTGACTTTGCTATAAGACGTGGGAATGATTTCTAAGACATTCTTTTCATACAGTACATTCACATGTAAACATTCTCTACGTGATTTCTATTTGCCATGCAATATACACTTATTTAGCATCCATATAGCCACCAATGTAGATGACAAAGCTGACCCTATTTGGCGTCCATTGGCATTGCTGCCTGGGCCTCTGTAAAGCACTGTATTCTCCTCTACAAACATTGAATCTGCATTACATAACATGCAATAGAAAATGCCATATTTTTTAATGCTTTTTACAGAGGTTATCCCAACATTAATTTGTTATCTTAATATAATTCAGCTTGAAAAATGCTCCAGTTGTGAGATATTCCCCTTACTTGAATATAATGTTGCCTGCTGGTGCTCAATCTTTTTAATAATGTGAATGACCTTCTATTGAGCTGAATGAGCAGGTCACACATGCTCAGTTCCATCTTTCAACTGCCACCAGCCCTATCTACTGTTGAAAGCTGTTAGAGTTACGAAGATAGAGCTACAGCAGAAAGGGTACGCCCAGGGGCGTAGCTATAGGGGGTGCAGAGGTAGCAGTTGCTACCGGGCCCAGGAGCCTGAGGGGGCCCAAAGGCCTTTGTGCCGCCTAACAAGACAACAGTATTATAGAAAGTGCATGCTGGTCAAGTTACACCTCTGACTGGAGGGAAGGGGTTTGGTCAAGAATTTGGCATTGGCGGGTGCTGTTTCAATTTTTACCTCGGGTAGCACAAAGGATATGCGCTAGCCTGTCCTTGGCCCCAAAGCACTGAGGGTAGGGGGACCCAAGCTGACCTCTTGGACCAGGGCCCATGAACCTTCAGCTATGCCCCTGAGCAAGGACACACCTTATGAGCTCTGATAGAGATAGAGCAGCAGCAGAAAGGACATGCCTCCTGAGAAATGGCACCCCCCTGAGTGGTAATAGAAAGCTGCGGCAGAAAGGACACCCTCTTTGAGAAAAGACATACCCCATGAGATGTCATTTTTTACATTAATCATGGGATGACCCCTTTTAGAGACTTTAATCAAAGTTTATTCTGCTCATGCTGAGAAATCTAGTCTCCTGAACGATCTAGATCAGTTACATTAAAATAAAATGCAGTGCTCCACCTCAGTACCAGCCAATTAACTCTCGAGTAGACATATTCACGGATATGCTTAACAAAAGTCAAGTCATTTAGATTTGTCCATATGGGAGTACATAAAATTTTATGAAGCAGAAAATCAACTTCTCCTTTGTTCACATGTCCTCATTCTGTCCTAAATATGAAGGAGCATAATGCGCTCCCATATTATGATCTCTGTATGATGATGAATAGTTATCTTTTTTTTTTGTTTTACCTTATATAAACCAGTCATCGGGCTCAGGGCCAAGATCAGGCTGAAAGGACCCCTTTCTGTCTTTACACAGACAAAAATAGCTAGGTATTACACCATAAACCACAACCTTCTAGTGCCAAGATTAACTCAGCAACTTAAACTCACTTCAATTTATATTCAGCAATCAGCATACCGTGTACTGCTGCAGGCACAGTATATATGAATTTAAGGATAAAAGCAGTTCCCCAAAGAACTTTTTGATAACATTTCACAAATATGTTTGTTTTTGACCAGTTATTGGTCTACAAGCTGAGGGAAACACTGAACATATACTTGATCAGGCCATGCATTTTCAGGATTATCTCATGAAATTCTTCCTATTAATTATATACAACCCATCCACTGAAAACGTTCTATGATTAAATATGGAGTTGCTAGATTTAGGTTGTGTCCAAGAAGCTATCAGCACTCAACTGAACACCTGTTGACATGCATCAATTATTACAATTTGTACATTACTGAGGAATTGTAAGTCTAGGTTCACATCTCTGGTGTATTTTCTGTTTTCTGTTCTGGTCTAGGACCAGAAAAAGTAAAAATGGAAGGGCGCTTGACAGATCCCATTGACTATAATTGGGTCTGTTGGGTTTCTGTTATGATGTCTTTCGTTCTGCCGGATAAAGTAGTAAATTATTCAGCATTTGTCCTGCATCCATGATGTAGGCTCCTTAGAGAACAGCGGCCAAAGATGTAAACCTAGTCTAATGATAACCACCCATGATACATGATAAGAATCATTGTCATAATTTATGAGGCTGTGAAGCTTGAATTTTCTTGTCTGATGTTTGTACATTGCAGCATGGACATAGTTGGTATAAACTGATGGGTCATATGTGCCAGAGAGAACACTAAGCCATTCTGCCTTGGAATAGGCATTTTATATACAGGGCTTGATTCCCCGGATGAATAAAACCTGGTTCTGACTCGGCATTGGAGCATTGCACCTTCAGTCTACTTTCATTAGTGGTGTTCATAGGTGAGTTGATTAATTAGATGCAACTTTCACTCACATTAAATCTTGTGGTATCCACGCTGGATTAATAAACCTAGCTTTTCCTTATGGTAGAGTTGTCTTTTAGAACTATTCATATGCTGTTTCACTACAATCATTGTGGTAATGGTCACCAAAAATGTACAGGTCAAACTCTGCTATCAGATGAGACATTATTATATCTGATTGATAAACTTTATACATAACAAAAAAGTTATTTAGTAAATGTGTAAGGCTGGGACTGCACACCGTGAAAAATATTGGCGGCTGGGGACAGAGTAACGCGGGACAGCCACCTCCATCAGGCTGCCGAAAGCCTTAGTGTCCACAAGCCTAAATGGCAACATTTCAAGGACCAGCAATTTCGAAAAGTGAGCATTTAGTGCTATTGCCTGTGGGTGGGTGGCTGGGTATTTGCACTTTCGTTCAAAGACCTGGGGTATAGACATCTGTAAGCTGCGCGGGGACACAGAAGTGGATGTGCTAGCTGATGGTGCTTGCGAAGGTCCAGGTGCATGGCGAGAGGCATCTGGGCCTGCATCATGGACAGGGTATTGGCCAGCACATAACACAGGGGAAGAGGAGGCAGTGGTGTGACCTCCAGACACTGATTGTGGACCCAGGCGTTCAGCCCACCTATTAGGGTGCTTTGATGCCATGTGGCAGGTCATGCTGGTGCTGGTGAGGTTGCTAGTGTTCACTCCCCTGCTCATTTTGGTACGGCACAGGGTGAAAATGACAATTCTTTTATCGTCCGGACTTTCCTCAAAAAAGCGCCTGACTGCGGAACACATACCCCTTGGGAAGGGAGATTGCCACAAGGGGGTGCTCCAGGTAACAGTTGCAAGCCTGTTTGGTGTGGCCCGCCTTCTCCCTTTTGCTATCCCTCTGCCTCTTCCAGCCTGTTGCGGTGCTGCAGATCCCTCCCCCTCTGTACTGCTGTCCTCGCTCGACTTGCCACCTTCCCACTTTAGGTCAGTGACTTCATTGTCCACCACATCCTCTTCCACTTCCTTACTCTGGTCATCCTCCTGACTTGTTGACCTAACAACAACCTCAGTTATTGACAACTGTGTCTTATCCTCATCATCAACCTCTTGAGACACTAATTACGGTTGACTTATTGGCAACTGTGTCTCATCATCATCCTCCTCGTGAAACACTAATTGCTATTCCCCACCGTCATCTTCTTGTGACTCTGGATGCTCAAGAGTTTGAGTATCAGGCCACAATAACTCCTCATGCCCCTCTTCAAGCAGGCTTGTCGAGATGCCCAAATCAAGGAATGGCAATGAAAAGAGCTCCTCGGAATATCTGAGTGTGGGATCACTTGTTTACCAAAACTCTCCATGGTGGGAGGAAGGAGGATCGGGGTGAGGATTCTGTTGACCAGACTCTTGGCTACTGAGACTGGACTTTGAGGAAGACAGGGTGGTGCTTAACTGACTGGAAGCATTATCTGCTGCAATCCAACTGACTACCTGGTTCCACTGGTCTGACTTCGAGAGTGGTGTCCTGCACCGCCCTGAAAACTGGGACATGAAGCTAGGTATCGTGGATGAGTATGTTACTTGTACTCTGGCAGCAGGCACAGTTTCACCGTACCCAGGGCCACGGTCTCTGCGTGCACCATCAGCAGCACGGCCACTTCCTCGTCCCTTACTGCTCGCCTTGCGCATATTAAATGGTTTATATGCTTGCAAGTATGTCACACGTACAGTAGCGCAGGTTTTGTAAGTGTATGCGCAAATAAAGTACACAGAATGTTACAGATATTTTTATGATGTGCACACGTTAAACAGGAGATGTAGCACAGATTATGTCGCTGTCCACAGCGTCTATGAAAAAAGTTAACTGAATGTCACAGATAATTTTAGGATGCACAAACGTTATACAAGAGGTATAGTGCAAGCAGCGGCTTATAAAAAAATTACACTGAATTAATGTCACTGATATTTAGGATGGGCAAACGTTATACAGGATATGTAATGCAGATAATGTAACTGTCCGCAGCAGGCACCATAGCGGGGGAGACGCACTCTGGATGTTGCAGATATTTTTAGGCTGCGCACACGTTACACAGGAGATGTAGCGCAGAAAATGTCACTGTCACCAGCGCCGAAAAAAAATTACACTGAATGTCACTGATATTTCAGATGCGCTAACGTTATACTGGAGATGTAGCGCAGGTAATGTCGCTGCCAGTCAGTCCAGCAGGGGTACCCTGTTTATTCATTAAGTAACTAAATTTAATAGGAAATTTCAGAATTTACATATACACAGACAAAAACAGTTCTATGCAAATGATCCATGTAGAGGCCAGAATATGAATTAATACCTAAGATACAGGTATACACAGCGGGAGGCCGGGGAAGATTATCCCTAGCACTGATTCCCTGATCTGGTCCTCTGCCCAGGGACGTCTCCTGATGGTGGGGGCGCCCTGTCCCCGTGCCTAATCTCCAACTCCTAATTATCCCTGGTGAGGTGAGTGGTGGAGTGGGACGATATGCGTGGTATCTAACATGGAAAGCTAGCACAGATAGAAAGGATTAGTTACAAAGGTGTCCACTGTATACTGCCCTCGTGGCGTAACCAGGAGGTACAGGGCACACCTAGAAGATAAAATTTAAAAATAAAACGCACAATTAGGTATAGATATATTAAGATAAGTATAGATGACCTACAAGCCCGACGCGTTTCACCCATACAGAGGGTTCATCAGGGGGTTACGTGTGGTAGGTATGTAGAAATAACGGGACCATTGCCAATGGTTATGGCCGCCCCAGTTCAATAATGCGTGCGTGCATATATAACAGGAATAAACAATCCTTTTTGACACTACAGACCCAGAGTAATGAAACGATTGCCAAATGGCAGTTTACATACGTTTTTGGCAGCGTGGTGAGTAAACTCGACTGCCAACGTGCACACTGAGGAGGCTCATAGATAAGAGCATGTATATATATGACTGGCTGAAGTGCAACACGAGAGATATACGTGCCCCAGTTTAATCACCCAGGATGCCGGGCTAACCACCCAGAGGATACATAGTGTGGTCAGTTGTGTGAAATAATGGGTCTGAGGGAGCCACCAGCAACAAAAATATTAGACTGAATGTCACTAATATTTCGGATACGCAAACATTATACAGGAGATGTAGAGCAGTTAATGTAACTGTCCGCAGCGGACACTGTCTGCGGAAAAAGTACACTGGATGTCACAGATATTTTTAGGATGCGCACTCGTTACACAGGAGATGTACTTTTGCGTCCCGGCAGCCATGGTAACCATTGAGAAAAAGCTAAACGTCGCATCCGGCAATGCACCAAAATAACGTTTAGCTTAAGGCCGGATCCGGATCAATGCCTTTCAATGGGCATTAATTCCGGATCCGGCCTTGCGGCAAGTCTTCAGGATTTTTGGCCGGAGCAAAAAGCGCAGCATGCTGCGGTATTTTCTCGGGCCAAAAAACGTTCCGTTCCGGAACTGAAGACATCCTGATGCATCCTGAACGGATTTCACTCCAGAATGCATTAGGATAAAACTGATCAGGATTCTTCCGGCATAGAGCCCCGACGACGGAACTCTATGCCGGAAGAAAAGAATGCAAGTGTGAAAGAGCCCTTAGACATAGAATGGAAGGATCCTGGACCTTACGGAGGGATCCACATGGGATTATGGTCATCCCTATGGTGGATATCTCTGTGGTTTTGGCCAGAATTTTTCCTGCCAAATGCAAGGTTGCCATCACTGGGCAGATTGCCCAGGGTGACAACGGTACACTGATTGGTGTTGCCACCGCTTCGGCAGAAGTTGTACAATGATGCTCTTCATCGGTTTTGTCATTTTTTCAATAGGGGTTCTGACTGAGTTCTGGGGAGCTTCTCTACCCTAGCAACAGGACCTTATTGGTTGTTGGAGCAGGCTTAGGGGTATAAATATGTGGCGTTTCGTGTCTGTCCTGGCTAACCTCATCTGCAGGATTAAAGAATCTTCGGCCCCCGCCCTCCCACCCCTTTGTTTCCTCTGTCACAGTCTTTTCTGTGTTAACCTGGGGTGAATTGCTTGTATAGTGAAATGTTTGTTCATTTGTTCATTGTAATTCCTTATTATCGTTTATGCTGATTTTATTAATTTTGGGTTATTGGTTATTCAGTTATAAAGTTATGAACAGCACATCATAACTAATAAAGGCCGTCGCTAAAACCTATTTCCATTTGTGAAATTTGTATTGTTTTTTTATTTGTTTATTTTTTGAATGGTGTAAACTTTGAAGGTAAAAGGTATGACCTATGAGCCCATGGGTGTTACTTCATGTAGATATCACACCTCTGGCTCACTTAGGATAACCCCTTTAGATACTGTATACTACATATCTTCCCCAGTATTTTCTTTCTTTCCTTTTCCTTTTCTTTCTTTCCTTTCTTACGTTCTTTCTTTCTTATACGTTTATTTACCCAAACGCCTTGATTATTAACTATTGTAGGTCTAACCCCATCCCTGGCCTTGTGTCCTTGGTTGCCCTGTTGGTAGACATCTGTCTGATAATCTAGTTAGGAATGCAGCTGTTTATATGGAGTCCATATGAATTCTTTTCACACGGTTCATGGCATTTCGACCGTTGCTCTAAATCTACAGAACTGAAGAGCAGATGTTTCCTGTCTAACGTCATAGCATATTTAATATAGATATAAAACCTCCTGCCTGAATTCATTGCACACATCATAAGCACAGGTGATGTTGTAAAACATATCCACTCATATCAAGTGCAGAGTACCGCACTTGGTTCATGGTTTCAAACTCGCACATCTTTACAGTCAGATTAGTTTATTCCAGTTGTGTTGGTATCCCTTAGGCACGTCAACAAGGATTTTTAACAGTATCCAGTGAAATCTGTTTCATATAAGTCGATATGTACTGTTGCTTAATTTTTTGACATTTACATAAGTCTAAAACCTGTTTTATTTTGTAAATTAGGTATTTATTAATGAATAAATCTTGAAGAATAACTGCACTAAAAGAGATATCATAAAAGTATTGCTAATGAAAGTACAGTAAGGAAGGCTGTCAAAATCATCCCTAAAAAAAGAAGGTAAAAGGGATTAGTAACATCATTTGTAAGGGTGAAAAAAGACATCTGTCCATCCAGTTCAGCCTGTTATCCTGCACGTTGAAGGGAAAAAAAAACCTCATTAGGTAGAAGACAATTTTATCATTTTAAGGGTAAAAAATCATTCCCGACTCCAATCAGGCAGAAAAACTCCCTGGATTGACGACTCTTCTTCAGAAATCTAGTAACTGCAATATTATTACACTCCAGAAATACATACAGAACCCTCTTGAACAATTTTAGTGAGTTTGAATCAAATGTTTGTCAAATATATTTTTTCACAAAGTTTTGGTGATGCTATGTTTAATTTTTACAGTCATTTTCTATATATACTGTATATATATATATTTTTTTTAAACTAAAATCCTCAGTTTTCACACTGATCACCAAGCCTAGTAGTAGGCTGACACTTCCTGTTCTGTAGAGATTACTTTTCTGTAGTCATCACATTATATTCACAAGTAGGATCACAATGACAGATAACATCTACAGTTTGTGTGTGTGTGTGTGTATCTGTGTATATAAAACAATAGGTGATGGTCACAGCTTATATACTCTCCCTCTCTGCATAGTGACCTATGTACAAGCTACAGAGCATGTCAGGAAAACTCTCCCGTAAAAGCCAATGAGCATCTCTGAATTATATGGTCCATATGGCTACTGTTAACCACAGATTTGGTAAGGCTTCTTTCACACTCACGTTTTGGTTTTCCGTTTGTGAGATCCGTCATGGACTCTCACAAGCGGTCCAAAACAGATCAGGACCTGCTCAGAATGCATCAGTTTGCCTCCGTTAAGTCTCAATTCCGCTCTGGAGGCGACACCAAAACGCTGCCTGCAGTGTTTTGCTGTCCGCTTGACGAAACTGAGACTAACAGATCTGTCCTGGCGCGCAATGTAAGTCAATGGGGACAGATCCGTTTTCTCTGACACAATCTGGGACAATAAAAAACGGATCCGTCTCCCATTGACTTTCAATGGAGTTCATGACAGATCCGTCTTGGCTATGTTACAGATAATACAAATGGATTTGTTCATGACGGAGGCATGCGGTTGTATTATTGTAACGGATGTGTTTTTGCAATTCTTTGATGGATCCGCCCAAAACGCAAGTGTGAAAGTAGCCTAAGATGGATTCCCCTTTTATGTGTAGAAAAAAAAAGTAGACTAGAAAAAAATGCTGTTTCTTTAAAGGGGTTGGCCACTTTCTGGTTACTATTCATCAATGTGTTTGTAAGATGACTATATACTGTAGCACTTGCTAATATAGGTTTTGTTAATATTCTGTGCCATTTTCTATACCTACACATTGGTCACAAGTAGCAAGAAAGGGGCCAGACTCTTTAAAGATTTCAGCTATGATTTGTTTTACTATCTTTGCAGGGAATTTATCATAGACCAGCATATTACACTGGTCTGTGATATCCCCTGTTCTGGCGAATGAAGCGCCTAATTTATGACTAGGCGCATGCCTCATCATAAATGAGGCTCATTCTCTGGTAGTCCATGCACCCAATTTGAAACCCAGGGCAGATAATTATTCCAGGCCCACCTTACCAAGCTCTCTTCTTGGGAAAGTGTCAAGGGCGGCGGAGAAACTCCACATGCACCTAAAGTTAAGCGCAATGGCATTTAAAAAGTTGCAAACACAAGGCTTGAGACTTTTTTAAACCAGAAAACTGGCATAGGGAGAATAATAAATTCCCTCTTTGTGTTTAAATGTCTGATTCCAGGATACTTTCCAACCATTGATCCACTCTACTTATATCACAAGCATAGAATGTGCCTACAATTCTTTCTCTTTAGCTGTGCTGTTGGAGCTATGCCAATAAAGATTATTATCATTATTATTTCTATTAGGTACTGCAGATTTACAGAAGAAGTTAGAATAAATCTGCTTTAATATTAAGGTACTTTTCTGTAATCTGTAAAATATCAGTAAGACATTAGCAAAGAAATGTAGATACAGTAGTTCATGTTCAGCTCTCAAGCCATTAGAAATGCAGTGGCTACTTGGGGATGGCATGGATCATTCAAAAGGGGCCAATATTAAAGTAAATAAATTGGCTAAAAATAATGAACCAAGAATCAGGAGAACCCTAAATGTAATATTCAAGTCGTTTTAATACTTATGTCATGTAGATTTAGTAGCTTATAGGTTATCATGGTGCCTTAGAACAATGGTCTTTTAGGTTTAAATCCAACCAAAGCCACCTGCATAGAGTTTCTATGTTCTCCCTGTGTTTGCATTAGTGTTGAGCGCGAATATTCGAATTTTTGTTGCGAATATCGCCACTATTTAGAATATAGTGCTATATATTCGTATTAACGAATATTCTAATTGCGAATTTATCGCAAATTTATTGCGAATTTATCGCGAATATCGGCACTTAGCAACATCTCTAGCAACCAATAGAAAAGTTGCCTATAGGAGTAGAGCTGATCGCAAATTTTCGTATTGCTAATTTTATCGCAAATTTTTATGCCAATTTTCGCAATCAAGAAAATAATGACACAAATTCTCGAATTCGCAAATATATGACGAATATTCGCCCAAATATTTGCGAAATGTCACGAATTTGAATATTGCCCCAGACACTCGTCACTGGTTTGCACGGGCTCCATTTTAGACAGAAAGCAATGGTAATGTCAGCGCTATATAAGTGAGTAAATTAATAAATAAGGTCTTTCTAGCGATTCCTCTCTGTAAAAAAAAAATGCGGATTTGTCCTTATACTGAAAGCATGAGTGAATTTAGGTCAGATGAAAGAATTCCTGCGGAAACATCGCTTTTCTGCTCCAGTTCCCTCACTCGGCCACTGGACGCAGAGCTACCGCCGTCACTTAAATTATGTCCTTTCCATCATCACTGGTACATAGTCAGCGAAGAGAGACCGCAGAGACAGCAAAGGTCCCCGCGGGTGCGTGAGAGAGGGAGGGAAGCTTTCCTCGCCTCCTCACCCTGACAGTGCGCATTAAGATTCCTGTAACTGTGAAGAGAAATTTTATGTATATTTTCACCCCGGCGCTTACGGCAAACAAAGCTCTTGGTTTATTTTTATACTGTTCTCTACCCTTTCGGTATAGCCCTATCATATGACGCAGTAAATAGAACGGCATTGTATATTTGTATATATTCATACTGGTGTATATTTTGTTGTATTAGGAAAAAAGGATAGTCTGATTAAAAACTTAAAGTGGAGCAAAAAGTGGAGCTGGACCTTCCAATTCCTTGATCATCTTTGAGATGTTTCTATATTGTTGATTCAACAGGATTTGAAAACATACTCCTGATTATATAAGATCTCACAGCTGACAATGCATATCAGAGCAAAACAAAAGTCATATTAGAGGAAAGAACTGCCTGTAGAACTTAGAGACAGGATTGTGTGGAGGCAGTGATCTGGAGAAGGGGACAAAATATCATTAACATTGGCTTCCATGATTCTTAAATAGAAGAAGTTTGAAGCAACTAGGACTCTGCCTAGAGCTGGCTTCCCAACCAAACTAAGTAATCGGGGGAAAAAGACCTTGGTAATAGAGTTGACCAAGAACCAAATGGTCACTCTGGCTGAGCTTCAAACATCCTGTGCGCAGATGGGAAAATGTGGCAGAAAGAAGCCTATGCTCAGTAAAAGACACATGAAAGTCCACCTGGGGTTTGAAAAAAACACCTAAAGTACTCTCAGACTGTGAGAAACAAGAACCCCTGGTCTGATGAAACCAAGATGGAACTTTTTGACCTCAATTCTAAGCGTCATATTTGAAGGAAACCAGACACTGCTCATCACCTGCCAAATACCACTCCTATAGTGAAGCATGGTGGGCGCAGCATCATGATGTGGGGGTGTTTTCCAGTGGCTAGGACAGGGAGACTGGTGAGGGTTGAGGCAAACCAGAAATGAGCAAAGTACAGAGATATTCTTAATGAAAGTCTAATCCAGAGTGCTCTGGACTTTAGACTGGGCCAAAGTTTCAGAACAAAGTAAAAAGGTCTGAAGACTTCCCGAATGCATTGTAGATCACAGCATTAAAGGAGCTTCCACAATTAGGGAAACATAGATGCTTTTTTTTAGAAATTAAGTTACACTTGTCCATTATTTGTACTAGATTTCATCTTCCTTGAAATAAATGGGGCTGGGCTACAATACCACACACAACCTGTTGACAGATTTTTGACGATTTTAGGAAAAGGCAGCCATGTTTTCCAGTGGTGGACAACCCTTTTAATAAGAACTGAAAGTTGTGATTGACCCTAGTGATAAATGATCTGTTTTAAAATCAGCTTCAAATGGGGTTGTCTGCCTTAATGGGTCCAGTTGTCACAAGGCATGTTATCATTTTGCTGGCCTTACTCTAAATCTTTATTTCTGGGTATTTTTTTTAATCAGCTTCTGATAAACCAAGCGTTCTCTGGAAGGGAATTTAATAATGTGATCCATAAAATAAGAACAGCATCTTAGGTTTGGAAATATCAGAGGTCACTGGAGTCTGGGGCTGGCGAATGGCAGCAGCCTTTATGTCCTCTATGTATTTTGCTAACCTGGGAATGATTTTGACCTAGAAGACTTTTCATCCTAATTGTAAGTGTCTGTTGTTTAAATAAGGTAATGGGTGCAGTTCAGACCTGCGAGTATAGGAATTATAGTGCTGGTTTTTTTTTTTGGGGGGGGGGGGGTTTGTGTGACTTTATACATTGCGCCTCTGGCTCACTTGAATTTTAACCGAGAGTTAGATCTGCTGCTTTATTTCAGGAATCAGGTCAATGTTAATCCCTTCAATGATTTGGAGCTCAAAATTGGGAGTGCACTGACTTTAATGTAGAGATTAATGATGTAAACTGTGTCACTGGCTATAGTCTATGTACGTTCAGTTATATACCTAATGTATATTAACCATACTTTATCCAAGGAACAATCAGCTCCAATACATGCACCCACAAGTATAATGCCTCATATTTTATATCCATATGATTTTAACAATCATTCTTGCAGATTTCACTTTCTCAGAGAAGGGTTTATCATTAGGTACTGATTCCTGTGCCTGTAGTTGACATGGGCAGAATATAATCTCCTTCTCTGCACAGGATGTTAAAGGGAAATATATCCACCTTTGTACAGATGCTTCTGATTAATAATCCATCTTAGTGGCAGTTTTTTTGAGCCAAAGCCAGAAGTGAATCCAGTACGAAGGGAAAAGTATAAGGGCTCTTTCACACGAGTGGATCCCATGCATGGAATCCACTGCGTAAAAGACAGCCAAGCTCCGTTCCGGACAGCAGAGACACAGAGCATTAACATGATTGATAATGCTCTGTGCCTCTTTGTAATCTTTTTATTACAAAATCACGGGAACAACTTTATCTCACTGTGATTCTGTAGTGAAAGATCACCGAGAGGCATGGAGCATTATCAATCATGTTACTGCTCCGTGTCTCTGCAGTCTGGTACGGGGCCTGGCAGTCTTTCACACAGCGGATTACCCGCACGGTATCCGCTCATGTGAAAGAGCCCTAAGTCTTTCCTTTATATTGTTAATTTCTTTCCAACTCACTTCTTGCTTTGCTTTGGCTAAAAAAAATGCCAGAAAAACGGCTACAAAAACCTATACGTCAACCCACCCTAACAGATTTAGCCAAGGCTAAGTTCACATCTCCGCCAGAGTGATTTTTTTTTTCTGCCCGAAAACCCCGACACTCATGCTGGAATGCTGGATCAAGTTACCGGGGATGTGAACTTGGCCTAAGAAGAGATGAATTATGAAGAGTAGTAACTCTACGTTGTCACATATGGCAGTAGCAGTAACTGATGTTACCAGAATCTTTGCACGACAAAGAGTCGCTGTGGAGTCCTAGCCTATAACTACAAAATATGCCACAAAATGTTCTGTGCATCAATCTGAAGTTGATGAGCGGTTTGACATTTTTTAAATTTTTGGTATAGGCTTCTAACTCCATCTTGCTCTGCTGATTTATTTGTACATCACACTGCTTTTTTTTTAAAGGGGTTCAATAAAAACTCAAGCATACCCTGTAAATGTACTGAAATAGCAAAAGAAGAGATACACATCCCTTTTCTCCCCTCCTGCTTCCAGCGCTGCGCTCTGGTCCTCTCCTCTGACGTTTCATACTGAGGCCAGTGATTGGCTGCGCAGTGACCTGTGTGCATGGAACGACACCACTGCAGCCAGAAAGCAAACACCTGTGGGGAGGGCCGAGCTGGAAGCAGCAGGGGGGAAAAGAGGTAAGTGTGTAAGGGTTTGCTACTACAGTAGTAGGAAATTATGCTAAAAAGACAAATTGGAGAAATCCGTATTTCACCTGCTGTATATAGCATAACGGTAGGTTGACTTGTATGTGACATCAGATAACAATAGTCAAAAATAAGCTTTTTTATAAAATATGTTACAATTAAAGTAAATTCCACATGTGGTAAAAGTTAACTTAACACTTAGTTTAAGGGCACTAATGTACATTCATTTTGAGTGATGGGTACCGAAACATGGTTACCTGCTAATTGCTAGGCTGCACCTATGTTTTATGTGTCAAGTCCAGGTGCAGCCTCACAATTAGTAGTAACCGCAATGTAGTACCCATGGCTTAAGACGCATGTGTATTAGCATCCCAATTTTACATTTTCAATGTTTTTTTTGTGTTAGGGTGCGTTCACATCTGCGTTCTGGATTCCGTCATAACGGAAAATAATGGGATCCATAAGACAGAAGTTAAAACGAAAGCCTTTAAGAGGCATTCCATTTTTATCCTTCTTCATAGAAGTCTATAGGAATCATAACGGATCCGTCTAGTTCCCGTTATGCAAGACGGAAAACAAAGTCCTATCGACAGGACTTTTTTCTCCGTTCTGCATGACGGAAATGGGACGGATCTGTTATGATTCCCATAGACTTCTATTAAGACGGAATTGCCTTTTCAAGGCTTCCGTTTTGCATTCCGTCATATTACAAGTCTATGGGCATTATAACGGATCCGTCCTTCCGTCTCATGGATTCCATTATTTTCCGTTATAACCATGTTATAACGGAAAGCCATAACAGAATCCAGAACGCAGATGTGAACCCACCCTTAATGATCAATTTTAACTTTATTGCAACTGTGTATTCAAGTGTCAAGTCATCATCTGTATGTGTTGTCAATTGGACCTAAAATGGCTACATAATTTAGTTTATAACTTTTTGGTATTCATTACTGCTGAATTATTCCAGATAAAACCCCAAATTATGATTTTGCCTAGATTCTAGCTGCTACACTCACTGACTTACTACCTCCAGTAGATCATTTAAGGAGATGCACAACTAATTGGTGGCTCATGATCTGCCCTCATTACACTCCACATGGCTTTTGTCTTAATTCAGAGTAGGGGTTGGAGTATGTCACATTCTTCTGAGAGCTGTGCCAAGTGCTGCCAAGAGGTGTGGGCACTGGAAAGGAGCGATGTCAAGGTCTGGGAAATTCCTCTTATCAAAAATCACTCCCTCTACAAGAATAATCCAATAATACTGGAAGGCAGTCAGAGACATTCCTGCTTTATGACAGCGCATAGGCTGTATCCCATTCACTGACTACAGGATGCTGCTCGAAAGCTGCAAAAAACTCACCCAGCCCTGAATATGCATTAACAGAACGATGAGACGATATGATGGAATTGTTCATGCAAATTCCTAATATATTAGTTTAGGTAAAATGTCACATACAACATTTTTTGATTTTCCAGTTTAACACCTGATTTATTGGCCTGTTCACACGTGTTGGTTTGAGATCATTTCAGAAATGATAGAATTTCTCTACTTTGCAGAATTCCGTTGTAATAAAATAAATATTGTCTTGTGTGTTTTTTTCTGCAGAACATCCATCTTGATGGCCTGCCAGCTGTTCTCCGGGCTCACTGATTACTCATCCTTCTGTAATTACCTCGGCTGACTACAGGGTATCAATTAAATAAATCTCTCAGCAAGTCTTTGGGATGGGTTAATCCTGGAGTCTAGAGCACAAAGGATACACAAAGCATATTTCTATGTCTGTCGAAAATATATCATTTGGATCATAAGTGCTTGCATTGGACACGATTCAATGGCAGCTAGCTTTCATTTGGATGCCATTCAAGTTAATGGATGCCATATGCCTGTCTTGATGAACATTCAACGCTGTCGGTGAGTTTGGTATATGAAGGCAAACCATCGATCGTTGACTGTACATCACGGCAAGACTGATGACTGCTGTTCTTGTCTGGCCATTTTTCCTTATGGATTGCAGAGTAACCAACCTCACAAATTTTTCCGGAAATTCTCCTTCTTGACTTGGCAATGCCTTATTTGTCACAAAACACAATTATTTATCAAGTGAAGCTAGTTATTTTATGTCTTTCCAATAAAGCCTGACACAACATGGCTTGTCTTTGAAAAATGCAAGATTAATATAGTGCTACTTAAAGGGGTTGTCTCATGACAGAATCCAGAAACCCCTGACAATCAACCCCTGTTATTGCTACGGGAGGACGGACACAGCCACTGTAGGGAACATGTACAATTACATGCCAGCTATTCATGGCTTGGTACAGCCGAGCAAGAACGGCTCATTGATTTTGAGTTTTTATTGTGTCTCATAGAAATGTGAGCCAGAGTGAGAGACCTCTCTGTATGATGTCTGATAGCACTAATAGGGCATATGAACAGTGGTTGTCCAAGTGAGAGAAACGTTTAATATGAACATTTTGTTAGTTCATTAGGAGACGGTTTATATCATTGATATACCATCTGTCGAGCCTCTGCCCTCTTTGTCTCTTGTTTGAGATGTATGGCTAAGAAAGAAATGAGACAGATTGTAATTACAGACTTTAGCGTACCTGGAGTAATCGCAAATGATGTATAATGTATATATGGATTTATATTCTTTATTCTCTCATTCACTGTATGCCTTCTATGTCAACATATAATTAAATGAGGATTCCAACGCAAAGAAAAAAACATTTTGCCAAGCTGTCCGTAAAAATAATGAACAGATTTTGCAGTATGTTTATCTCTCCCATCCCCCACCTTTGCCATTCTACCTTTGGAGTCCCTACTGCCCCTCTTCCTGCCCCTGTCTCAACCCGCTAGGAAATGACTGGGATTGCCACTCAGCCAATCACTGACCTAGGCAGGTCATTGCTGCAGCCATTGATTAGCTGAGTGATATATATAGCCATTTTCCACTGTCGAGCCGCCATCTGGAAGTCGATAGCAGCGGGGGCTTCAAAATGACAGGTGCTGGAGGTGGGCTAAGAAAGTATACATTTTATTTTTATTTGTAAAACTTCATGCAGCCCTGTGGAAACAGTTTTTCTTTTGATTGGAGCACCACTTTAAGCTTTGGTTTTCTGTTTTTCCACTGTGTCTAATAACTAGCATACACAAATGATCAGATTTAGTTTTTCAGTTAACTGATTGTTATAACTCTTAAGAAAGCAATCTACTAAAAGTCACTAATTTTCCAGGCTGTTTTCTTTACATGATGTCCTTATTCTGTTTTGACCTCTTTCGTTTTAAAATTTGGATGAGAAAAAAAATCATGAAGAAACCAAATGGAAGGTCCCAATTAACATTCATTGCTGTCGGTGGGTTGAGTTTAAAGAATAAGCTCGCTGAACGATGAATGCAATTGTGTCCCTTTTTATACAGGAGTTATGGTTTCTGATATGGATTATGGATTCAAACACCTGGACCCATATAGCTCAGACCTACACACCTCATTTGTTTCGCGGTGGCTCTCTCGTACAGTGGTTCCCTTGAACTTCAAAAATGTAAAACCAGAAACCACGCTTCAAAAGTTGCAGAACATAAGGTCTAGTAGCCAAATAAATCATCACAGTGGTCAGAGTGTGAATGTTGCTTTTTAGAACAGATGTAATAATAAACAGATGTAATAAATGTAATAAATATATTTTGCACTGTGTGAGTTATTTTCCTTTCATTTATCTACATTTAGATCAATCTTAATTTCAGAGACTCATTTATTTGAAGGGTTATTTTCATGATTTGATTTTATGGTAGTTTGGATAGGATAATGCTTGGAAAAATCTGCAGCACTCCAGAAAATTCCAGTGACTTTATTTAATAAAGCAGCATACAATTGCGACGTTTCGACTATAATAAGTCTTTATCAAGCAGTGCAGTGATGGACAATGTCATCCTTATATAACCCTAAGTGCAATATGATAGGTGCCCCCCCCAGAGGAGTGTGTTCACTCAATTACCCACAATACAAGACATCCCTTAGACAATATGTCTTAACACACTATACATACTCACACAGGTGATGGTCCATGTGTTCACAGGGTGCCTCCCACCTGCCATGAGGATTCGCCCGGCATGCTTCTACCATGTTTGCAGAGACGCCCCAGTTTGGCGTACCGCTAGTTCTACTGCACGTGTGTCAACCGTCATGTGGACATAATAGAATCACATGACCGGAGCAATCCACCATTTAGAATTCAGTATTCTTGTGACCTAAGCTGTTGCTAGGAAGATCCTAAAAAGCTAGGAAGATAGGATCACATGACCGGAGCAATCCACCATTTAGAATTCAGTATTCTTGTGACCTAAGCTGTTGCTAGGAAGATCCTAAAAAGCTAGGAAGATTATCCACTAGGAATCCACCACGTCATTTTAACCTAGTGACGCAAGCTGTTGCCATGTCATATGCCATTTTTAAAAGGAAATTATTATTTCCAATATCTATATCAGTGATGTCGAACCTTTTAGAGGCTGAGTGCCCAAACTGCAACCCAAAACCCACTTACTTATCGTAAAGTGCCAACACGGCAATTTAACCTGAATACTAAAGTTCAATATAGTATATATTCCGTGTACTTTATCATTTATCTACAATATCCTGCCTACATTCAGTGCGCTGCCTGTGCTGTTCATAGTGCGCCCTGCTCTGCTGAATGGCAGGAAAAGTCTAAGGCATATTGGTACACCATAGACTTTTTTCACAGTGCGGGTGCCCACAGAGAGGGCTCTGAGTGCCGCCTCTGGCACCCGTGCCACAGGTTCGCCATCACTGATCTATATAATCCATTCTCTGCTGTTTAGATTCCATATAAAATGATATAAGGTAGAATCCTGACAAGCAAGGGACCTCTGGGTATACTTAATATATGACCCAACCTAAAATCGGGAGGGTTAACAACCAATACAGAGGGGGTCAATGGCTAAACGCAGGACATCAGACACCATTTCAACACTGGAAAACCTGTAGGGATAAGATCAGTATTAGAGTGACCCCCAATCCTGTTTTAGGCTTCCAGAAGATATACTGTGGCCTCCCAAAGTTACGTGATTATCTAAAGGGAGGTCCAAATATTCATTCATCCCATGGTATATCCTTGGTCCGGGAGCACCTTTCAAGATGGTCCCATTCTGCCCTGGAAACACCATGGGGACCATTCACTGTCAGCGGCCTCCTCGCTTCAAGTCACGGTAACCACGCCCCCTTCGCTGTGACTGACAGCCGGCAGTTTGGCTGCCTTTGCCGAACTCTCTGCATAAGTCACCGCGAAGGGGCAGGAAAGCGGGCGTGGTTACAGTGACTTGAAGCAAGGAGGCCGCTGCCTCCTTGACTTCAAGCATGTGTGGAGAAGCGCGCCGGCAGGGGATAAAACAACATTTTCAGTACTTTTGCCGCATCTGCTTTCAGGAAGAAAGGCATCATAAGAAACACGCTGCTGGCGGCTTGGGATGGTTTTGGGAGGTGACAGGTTGCCTTTAATACTGAACCACAATCCTATCCTGCTAAGTCATGCCCCTTGTCAGATGGTACAGTGGATTTTTGTAAAAGTATATGCGCCAAATGCAACAAATTTTGGTGCCTTTCACCATAAGGTCTAGGTTTTATCACATTTTGAATGACTTGGTAACACTACCCATGTTCCTGCTTCTGTGAATATTATATTAAACTTCCAAGAACATATATAAGTCAGTATGATGACACTTTAGATTGCACAAATATGAACACAGGAGTCAGTCCCATAGGAAATGCATAACGTTGTGAGAATGAGGGAAACACCACTCTTGGCAAAATGAGTGGATCACGGGCAGCACGGTGGCTCAGTGGTTAGCACTGGTGCCTTGCAGCGCTGGGGTACTAGGTTTGGATCTGACCAAGGACAATATCTGCATGTAGTTTGTATGTTCCCCCCGTGTTTGCGTGGGTTTCCTCCCACACTCCACAGACACACTGATAGGGACATTACATTGTGAGCCCTATTGGGGACAGTTGGATGCTAATGTCTGTAATGCGCTGCGGAATATAGTAGCGCTATATAAGTGCATAAAATAAATAAAATCAATATTCTTTCAACTCTAAACCATTTTTATTTTTAAAATCCTCTTCTAGATCATTTCATATTTTGCTTTTCATCTATATTCTAGATGGTTTTGAGCAGACAGCACTGACCCTCACTAATAGTCCTTACTACATGGGCAAACCAATCAGCTATGAGCACAGTTGGCGTGACAGGGAAAGTGGCATAAGTGCAGACATAGGGAATTCTGTATTCAGGCAATATGTTTCAGTATGAGGTCACTAGATATAAAAGAACTATAGGATATTAGATTATCGAAAGTATTTTGTATTTGCTTAATCTAGTCTTATTTGATCTGTTCTAATACTCCCCTTTCCCCCGCAGCCATTTTGTATTATTGCCTTTTAGTTTATACTCCCTGCTTTCGAAAAGCTATGGGTTTTTTAAATTTATTTACATAATCATATGAGGGTTTATTTTTTGTGGGACAATATGATTGGGGTAGAATTGGAAGCAAAATATTATTTAATTCTTGTTATGAGCTCACAGCACATTTTTAGATATAGCAATAAATGTTATATTTTATACCTATATTTTATACCATCTGGGTCAACTTTGGTAATGTAGCCCAGGGTGGTGTTAGTTTAGTGTTTAAGGTGTAAAGATGCACTGGAAGCTGTGAAGCCATAATGTTAGAGCTTTCACCGGACATATTAATACCTTCTATAGTGCAATATTCCACAGAACAGTGAGGCAGGCCGTACTGGTGAGGTGTCTCCTAGTTGTTTGTTCCATTCATGTGATAATGCGCTGAACGGGCCTTTCTCTTGGTGAACACAAGCTCTAGTTTAGCATCAGCATTGACTCCTTTTGTGCTTATTTACCATTATACTGGTGTCAGGAAACAAATGAAAGATACATTGAGATACAATTTAAAGAGTTATCCAAGATTACAAAAATTAGGTTACTTTCTTCTGAAAATGATACACCAGTCTACAGGTTGTGTGTGATATTGCAGCTCAGGACTGTTCACTTTAAGGGATCTGAGCTTCAAAGCTAGATATGGACCAGAGCAGTACTGTTTCCAGAAGCTGACATTTTATTGCTCCAATACAACCCTTGCCCAATAATGTTTTCCAAGTGGCAAGTCCTATTATAATGTAAGTGGATGTTACGCAACATCCAGGGGCATAAACAGACCTCATGGGAGCCCCATAGCAAAGCTTAAAGTTGTGTTCTTTTTTCAGATATTTTAACTGATGACCTATCCTTTATCCTAGAACCGTGGCTTTCCCGCAGCTTTGCCTAGGCTATGTGATCTCACGTCCATCAGTCACATGGCCTAGGAGCAGCTCAGCCCCACTGAGGTGAATCGGGCTGAGCTGTGATACCAAGCCCAGTCGCTGTACAATGTACGACGCTGTGCTCGGTGAGCTTAAAGAAGGCCGCAGTGCTTCTGTTCCGCGAGCACCACTGCTTTCTCAAACTCGGACCCCTACAAATCGATTACTGATGACCAGAGAATAGGTCATCAGTTAATGTATATTGGAAAACCCCTTTAATATGCCTCCCGGGGAGATTTCTGAAAAAGTTGAAAAATTTTATATTAAGTGGTGGAATTGAAAAAAAAAATATTTTTTCTTACCCACTTTACCTGACTTGTACATCAGAAAAGTGGAAAATGTGCTTCATACAGATGTAGTCAGCATTATTTTGACAAAAGCTATGACAGGATGGTCACTTTTATGTGATTTGTTGTATTACTTTAATATGCTTGTGTTACATTAACATGTTAAGCCATTCAAAGCAATGGTGGCTACATCGGTAAATATAGTGCTCATTGTAAATACTATATTTCTCAATATATTTACACCAGACAACTAGCATGAATTCATTGATTAATCTACCCCATACAGCCCTAAATAATATATTACATAATATATTACAAAACTAGTTGCCTTCGGCCACCACTAGGGGGGGGCGCAGTGCATAGGAATGTATACAGTTATCACTGCACTCAATGTACAGTTTGCATGCACTGGGCTCCTACCAGTGGCAGCTGCAGGAAAATTCTATGAATCTACTGTATGTCTGGAATAGAAGCAGTTCAAAGCTGGACCGCCTTTGCCCTAGCAGCTAGCAGCCTTGTGATCTGCCACTGACGGTATCTCATCATCATACATGACACAATATGAATGCAGTGATGGAGCCTGGCCAAGCTTAGCTGTTGGATATGTTATGTATGTACCTGGCACACTACAGTATTGTTGTTTACAGTCTGTATACAAGTGTTTGAATGCTTCTCCTCCACCCCAGACTAAGGATACTTAGTTTCCTCTGCCTGAAGAACGTATTTAAAATAAAATAATAAAGTATTTATTAATAACTGGTTAAAATGGGAAAGATTCTGTGTATCACTTTCGTGACTTTCAGGCACCAGACTGGGCGGATGTAGTCAAGGATAAGTCTTGACCCGCTACATCTAAAACAGTCTGGACTAGATCCTAATCCTGCTAGCACATTGATACTAATAAGCCGCAGGAAAAGGAACGAGGACACTGTCCATGTGTTAAGGGTAGGCACAGGTGCGCTTAATTGCAGTCCTACCTATCTCTGTGCAGCCTAGCAGCTTGTAATGTATTAGAGGTGGATATATGCCCTGTTTAGAGTCTTAGTCTATATCGACATCAAATCTCACAGTCTTCTATATGTGGTGTAATTCACACACAGCACCAGGACATCCATACAGCATGCAGCCCCTCAATAACAGCTACATGTCCGAGTGCATGCTAAGCTGCCTCAATCTGCACCCCCCACTCATGTGTAACCGCACTGGGACTAGGTTTCAGACCGCTTCTCACTTGTATTCAGACCAGCTATTGAGCTGCCTTAAACATACATGCACCCTGCCTATAGAACCGTGTCCTGAACAGAGATCAACAGCTCAACGCGTTTCTACGTGACATGTTATGCCCCGTGTCATCAGGGGCAAAGGTCTCTCTAATAGGTAACCTGTAAAGGTAAAAATGCCCCACACTATTGCGTGTTAAGGCTCCGGCGCTATGACGGCCATGCGCGGCCGCATGAACGGCGAAAAGATATCACAAAACCCCCGCCTTGGTGGAGGTGTGTGCTGGTGCCACCGCGAATCAGAGAAGAGCGCATCATCTGACTTCCGTCCACTGAGCCGTTGAGCACCCAGGTAAGCTATGACACTGCCTAAAGATTGTGCAAAAAGCACTACTGTATGGGGGAATCGCGAACTGCGGCGATATGTCACTCGCCTAGTGACGATGTGGATACAGGTACCGACCCATCAGGGGAAAATAGTCAGAAATATTACAACATATATATATCGAACCACTGTACCGAGGACAGCTCTGACAGTTATCCAACAACCCTCCCCGGATGTCATCTAACCAAATATATCTATAAAACCTAGATTTTGCCTCCCTGCGGTCGACATTTAGTCACAGGGAGGAAGGGGGGAGGGGGCAATAGTCATATTTTAGATCACTTCTGTATGTGCATATAGACCATAGTTAGAAAAAGTGGCTATTGGGGTATTAAACCCCCACTTTTCTGCCTAGGTTAAACATTAAATGAAGCAGGCATAGGAGATGGCTTCATTCAAACCCTTCGGATGGACAGTTTGCAACTTAAAGATCCACATTGCTTCCTTGCGGAGTAAGAGTGTGTGAATATCTCCGCCGCGAATGGATCTATTAATCAATACGATCCCTTGAACCCGCAGAACATCAGGGTTACCATCATGCACGTCCCCCACATGATGTGCCACAGTTGTGTACAGCAAATTACGAATATCGGATAGATGTTCCCCTATTCTCCTCCTTAACTCACGTTTGGTCTTGCCTACATACTGTAGGCCACACTTGCAGGTAATAAGATATACCATGCCCACTGAGGTACACCTAATAAAGGAACGAATGCTGAACCTATCACCAGTAGAATGACTGGTGAAGGAATCTCCTTTCATGATGCTACCGCATATAATGCAGGAGCCACAGGGGAAAGTTCCTTTTAGTGTATTTTTTAACCATGTACCAGACGCGAGACGTGTATACAAGCTGTGCACCATACGTGATGGAAGGATGGTCTGGTATAGATGACCCAATATCTGGATCAGATTGAAGAATAGACCAGTGATTCTGCAGGATCTCATGGACCTGTTGATGAGCTTTATCAAATGTGGCTATAATCTGAGGGGTAGAGTCAACTTTGGTCCTGATGTTTGGGACCAATAGTTGACTACGATTGGCACTCATTGCATGTTGATATGCCTTTTTCAATGTGTGCTGTGCGTACCCACGATTTACGATTCGTGATCTTAAGTCAGATGCAGCTTCTTTGAACTCACCTAACTCAGAGCAATTCCTGCTGGCCCTGAGGTACTGCCCTTTCGTGATACCACTTTTCAGGGCCACTGGGTGTCCACTGTCCCAATGCAGGAGGCTGTTAGTGGATGTTTGCTTTCTGAAAAGTTTAGTGGTGATTCTCCTGTCCATACCTATCGAGATAGTAAGATCCAGAAAGGCAATCTGGCTCTCCTGCACCTCTGATGTAAAAAATAGGCCAGTTTTATATATATTTGGTTAGATGACATCTGGGGAGGGTTGTTGGATAACTGTCAGAGCTGTCCTCGGTACAGTGGTTCGATATATGTTGTAATATTTCTGACTTATTTCCCCTGATGGGTCGATACCTGTATCTACATCGACACTAGGCGAGTGACATATCGCCGCAGTTCTCGATTCCACCATACAGTAGGGCTTTTTGCACAATCTTTAGGGAGTGTCATAGCTTACCTGGGTGCTCGACGAGTCAGTGGGCAGATGTCAGATGACGCGCTCTTCTCTGATTCGCGGTGGCACCAGCACACACCTCCCCCAAAGTGGGGCTTTTGTGATATCTTTTAGGCGTGGACGCGCACGGCCGTCATAGCGCCGGAGCCTTAACACGCAATAGTGTGGGTCATTTTTCCCTATACAGGTTACATAATAGAGAGACCTTTTCCCCTGATGACACGGGTCATAACATGTCTGGTAGAAACGCGTTGAGCCGTTGATCTCTGTTCAGGACACGGTTCTATAGGCAGGGTGCATGTATGTTTAAGGCAGCTCAATAGCTGGTCCGAATACAAGTGAGAAGCGGTCTGAAACCTAGTCCCAGTGCGGTTACACATGAGTGGGGGGTGCAGATTGAGGCAGCTTAGCGTGCACTCGGACATGTAGCTGTTATTGAAGGGCTGCATGCTGTATGGATGTCCTGGTGCTGTGTGTGAATTACACCACATATAGAAGACTGTGAGATTTGATGTCGATATAGACTAAGACTCTAAACAGGCCATATATCCACCTCTAATACATTACAAGCTGCTAGGCTGCACAGAGATAGGTAGGACTGCAATTAAGCGCACCTGTGCCTACCCTTAACACATGGACAGTGTTCTAATTCCTTTTCCTGCGGCTTATTAGTATCAATGTGCTAGCAGGATTAGGATCTAGTCCAGACTGTTTTAGATGTAGTGGGTCAAGACTTATCCTTGACTACATCCGCCCAGTCTGGTGCCTGAAAGTCACGAAAGTGATACACAGAATCTTTCCCATTTTAACCAGTTATTAATAAATACTTTATTATTTTATTTTAAATACGTTCTTCAGGGAGTGTGATATGTATATTCTAAAGTGAACGTACACTCTAGTATCTTTACCGTGTGAGATACTTAGTTTTCTGAGCAGGTGGAATTAGTTGAAAAATATTGTTGAGGGCGACTGTCATTCCTATTGCCTGTAAAGGAAATCTTTTAGCAGCTTTGATCATGCAAAAATGCTGACTGCACTAAGTAGGGACCAGGGAGGGCAGTACAAACATACCTTTTGTGAAGCTTTTATAATCAGTAGTAGTGAGAATATGAACTTTTATTCTGCCAGATTCTGCTCCTGCAAGTGCCCTGGAGGTGGAGCTTCATTGTTAAGTGCTCTCTGCTTTGGCCATCAAGCTTCCTCACAGTTTCTCCCCTCTGCTGAGACACAGATGCCGCCTTCTTCTCGATGGATGCTATAGCTGTGACTCAGAAGGGAGAGACTGTGAAGCAGCTCCATGCTCACACAGCAGAGAGGGGTTCACAGTGGAGCTCTGCCTTCTGGGCACTTGCAGGAGCAGAATCGGGCAAAATAACAGTTCATATTAACACTATTCCTGATAATAAAAGCTTCACAAAATATATGTTTGTCCTGCTCTCCCCAGACCCTAATTGGTGCTGTCAGCAGTTTCACATGGTCTGAAATGCTGACAATGCTTTAATGTACAATGCTTTAATGTACAGACAACCGTAGAGGCTTGTTCTGGTGGCTACATTATCATGCTGATGTCATGATCCTGTGGTTGTTATGATCTTCAGTTTCCTCATAACATAAAAATATTTTACAAAAATATCCTCCTACACTCCCCCACCCCTCAGGTGGAGGGGAAAAGCAATTACATTTTAGTACAGACTGGTATAAAGGTGCCAGAGGAGACACTGCTCATTGTTACGACTAAGAACTACTGTTCGAAACGCGTCAAGTTTGCTGCACTTGTGGGTGGATGTCCTGTTTATATGTCTACTGCCTGAATAAAAGACGAAGATTTTAGCTACCAAAATCGTGAGTGCTGGAATTTCATTGTGCTTTCATATCAAGGATATATGGGCTTGCCGGCCTTTTCCGTGCACGCAGGTGGTGGAATAATTGGGTGAGCTGGACTTTTCTTTGTGCATATTCACAAAAATGTAAACTCTGAGACAATTCACAAAAACTGAGATTAACCGCTAATGTAAAGACATTTCTGGGACATTGTCCATTTTCATTGCCTGTTTTGATAACAGTTTAGTGGACTCCAATGAGCTACAGAAGCACAGAAGCAATATAAATACTATGATGGTTGTTACTAGTTACTTCTGGGTAATACAGCCTGTGTTAAAATTTTAAATTTTCTCATGCTTTCTGTAAAAAAAAACACCAAAAAAAATGCTTTGAATTGAGGTACATACAAAATAATAAAAATGTATCTGATTAAAAAAAAAGAATTGAGGTACATGGAACTCTAGTATGGACCTGTAGAGTCTATGAGCATGTAATACGGATCTGTGCGACATGGAGTTGTTTTACTAAAGATGTGAATAAGATTGTAACAGGTAGGGGGCATCGACCCACTGTGCCAACTATTCAGTTTGGCTTTGGGCTAAACCTAAGGGTGTTGTCCTGGTGGTCCCCTGGTATTCACCTTTTAACCCCTATTCATGGATCTGGAATTAGTCCCATTGTAGATGGCAGCTGACCCTTGGAGGTTAGAGACACCAGTGCAAAGCACCAAAGAAACAGACAATACTCATGGTCAGGAGACAGGCTGGGATCAGGGCGGGCAAAGTTTGTTCATATACCTCAGACAAGTCCAAGGTCAGGGCAGGCAGTGCAGGATCAAAGTAGGTAAACAGGTAGAGTTTGTTCACGGGTAGACAGATAGAAAATCAGCACCTTCACTAGGACTAGCAAACAGAATACTTAAAGCTCAGGAAAAGGGATGGAACCAACCACATGAGCGAGTTTTCCGTGCGGGTGCAATGCGTGTCGTGAACACATTGCACCCGCACTGAATCCTGACACAGCATCAGTTCTGCATTGTGTGAAAAACGCAGCATGTTCTATATTCTGCCTTTTTAACGCAGCCCTGGCTCCATATAAGTGAATGGGGCTTCAGTGAAAAATGCATTGCATCCGAAAGCAAGTGTGGACAAAACTGACTGAACTTGCTTGCAAAATGGTGCGAGATTCACTAAACACATCCGGACCTAATCCATCACGCTCGTGTGAAAGAGGCCTAAATTGGAGACCTGATCAACACCTTGACCGAGTGCAAGAAAGAAATATTAACTCTAGCAGTAACACAGAGAAGTTCACTGATCACTAGCCCCAATACATACCATGTGAGGGGAGCAACCACCACATCCGCCAGGGATCAGGGATAGTGGAGCAGCAGCAGACACAGGCTGACAGTGTAACAAAGTAGGTATGACTTGTATAGCTTGTAATTTTTTTTATATAATATCTGTGCTCATTCTGAGCTTTGAGGTCCAGGAGGCGGTCCTATCAGTGATTGACAGCTATCTCTGTGCACACAGTCATAGAGGGAAGGCTGTCAATCACTGAGAGGGCCGCCTCCTGGACATCAAAGCTCAGAATAAGCACAGATATTATATTAAAAGTTGCAAGTTTTACTGAATATTTTCTTATAAAACCATATATGTCATATATGTGCTCAGCTTCTCCTGCTCTATAACATGCCACCATGTTCAATGTGACAGGTTCCCTTTAACTCCCTTTAAATCATCTTTTTGTTTCACTACTTCCACCTCTTCTAATATTAAAGGGGTATCTACATCATAAGGATCACTGTTAAATATGTTAATGATTTGACAGTGATCATTTTTGTAATTATATTTGATTAACTAATTCCCACCATTTAGGAGAAAATTCACCCCCACTTACCTCATTGTTGGTCTCCCCTGGTTACGGCCACCGCTCTTCTCCGGAATCCCGGTGGCCGCGTTTGCGCA